>NC_132937.1:6748219-7048219 GCF_034638445.1 Ciconia boyciana | reverse complement strand
CTTTAAGCTGGAAGCCTGTGTATGTGAACTGAGAGGGAAGACAGCTGTTAAGAAGGGGCCACCCAAGAAGGCTGTCAGCTTAGTTGCTGTAGAGACACAAGAAAGCAATCAGCCATCTCCCAGATATAGAAGAAGGACTGAGATCACCTCCCTTGATCCTGGTGAGGGGACTTCTGGTCTGGCACGGCAAGGGTCAGACAGTGAATACTCTGACCAGGAACAGGAATAGAGGGTCCCTGCCTTCGGCCAGGAGGAGGAAAGGGATGACTGGGTATACTGGACTGTGTGAATTTGATGGCCTGGCACATCAGGCCCACAGGAGTATAAGGCTTTGGTAGACACTGGTGCACAGTGTACGCTGGTGCCATCAGGGTACAGGGTCACAGAACCCATCTGGATCTCTGGAGTGACAGGGGGATGCCAAGAATTGTTTGTATTGGAGGCTGAGGTGAGCTTAACAGGGGACAAGTGGCAAAAGCATCCCCTTGTGACTGGCCCAGAGGCCCCTTGTATCCTTGGCATAGACTACCTCAGGAGAGGGTATTTCAAGGACCCAAAGGGGTACCAATGGGCTTTTGGTGTAGCCACCGTGAGCACAGAGAAGATCAAAGAGTTATCTACCCCTGCCTGACCTCTCAGAAGATCCCTTCGCTGTGGGATTGCTGCGAGTTGAAGAACAGCAGGTGCTGACTGCTACCAGGATGGTGCACCGGTGGCAATATCGCATGAACCAAGACTCCCTGGCTCCCATCCATGAGCTGATTCATCAACTGCAGAGCCAAGGAGTGATCAGCAAGACTCACTCACCCTTTAATAGTCCTATATGGCCAGCACAAAAAGCCTGGAGAGTGGAAGTTAACAGTAGACTATTGTGGCCTGAACAAAGTCACACCATCACCGAGTGCTGCTGTACCAGACATGCTAGAGCTCCAGTGTGAACTGGAGTCAAAGGTAGCCAAGTGGTATGCCGCAACTGATGTTGCCAGTGCATTTTTTTTCAATTCTTTTGGCAGCAGAACGCAGGCTACGGCTTGTTTTCACGTGGAAGGGTGTCCAATACACCTGGAATCAACTGCCCCAGGGGTGAAAGCACAGTCCTACCATTTGTCATGAACTAATCCAAACTGCACTGGAAAAGGGTGATGCCCCTGAACATCTGCAATACATTAATGACTTGTTGTGGTTTAACCCCAGCTGTGGACTAAGCACCACAGAGCTGCTCGCTCACTCCCACCCAGGGGGATCAGGGAGAGAATCAGAAGAGTAAAAGTAAGAAAACTCGTGAGTTGAGATAAAGACAGTTTAATAGGGAAAGCAAAAGCCACGCACACAAGCAAAGCAAAATAAGGAATTCAGTCACTACTTCCCATGGGCAGGCAGGTGTTCAGCCATCTTCAGGAAAGCAGGGCTCCATCATGTGTAACGGTGACTTGAAGACAAATGCCATCACTCCAAAGGTCGCCCCCCCCCTCCTTCTTCCCCCATCTTTATATTGCTGAGCATGACATCATATGGTATGGAATAGCCCTTTGGTCAGTTGGGGTCAGCTGTCCCAGCTGTGTCCCCTCCCAACTTCTTGTGCACCCCCAGCCTACTTGCTGGTGGGGTGGTGTGAGAAGCAGAAAAGACCTTGACTCTGTGTAAGTACTGCTCAGCAGTAACTAAAACATCCCTGTGTTATCAACACTGTTTTCAGCACAAATCCAAAACATAGCCCCATACTAGCTACTATGAAGAAAATTAACTCTATCGTAGCCCCAACCAGCATATTCTCTACCCCTTATTCCATACCATTTACATCATGCTCTGGTCTCACACTATCTAATACATCCTCATTACCTACCCCACCCCTTCCCATCCTTTGATATAATACACAGATATCATTCCCTTAGTCTATGGACTACCCCTGTGAAATGTCTGTAAAATGTCCACTGAGTTCATTTAGTCCATGACTTTAGGCTCCATCTCTTATGGTGGTCACTCAGGACAGGAGGTGGTGTGTTTCTTGGAGTTATTGGGCACCAAAGCCAGCTCAGGTCAGGTCACTGCTGCACTTGCACTACTGCTTGTAAGGCTTCTCCTCCATTGGTTCAGGTGGTTCCTGCTATAGTAATTCCTATAACATGCAACTCAAATCACGGGTTGTAACAATTTAAAGGTATATCCATTACAATTTCCACCCTGATCCCTTTGTGCCAGGTTATAGGGTTTAACATTGCAATGAAGTCCTCCCCTTGCCCCTGCTCCAGCTTGGACTTATCCCCAGACTGCACTCCCTTAGGGGTGTACCTGCTCCAAGTGGAGCCTTATCTATGAGCCACAGTCTCTCCAGGGGTGTACCTGCTGCGGCATAGACTTATCCACAGCCACAGTTGCTTTGAGGTGCACCTGTTCCAGTGTGGCCTTCTCTATGGGCCATAATGGCTTCAGAGATACACCTGCTCCAGCGTGGCCTTACCCACAGCCGCAGTCCCTTCAGGAGTGTACCTGCTCTGTCATGGGCTTATCCATGGCCACACGCTTTGAGGTGCTCCAGCATGACCTCATGCACAGCCACGGATGCTTCAAGGTGCACCTTATCCAGCATGGACTTATCCTTGGGCCACGAGCCCTTCAGAGGTATACCTGCTGCAGCACAGACATAACCACGGCCACAGACGCTTTGAGATGTACCTGCTTTGGCATGGACTTATCCATGGCCACAGATGCTTTGGGGTGTCCTGCTCCTCCATGGACTCATCCAAAGGTCACAGTCCCTTTGACTCGAGTTCACACTGGAGTTCCAGCCTGTCCAGTACAGCAGCACAGAAACAGCAGCGATGCCCTGGCCATCTGCCAGCCCAGGTGCATGGCCGTTGCTGTTAAAATGTTCCCAGGCACAGCAGAGTAAGGTGATAAGCAGTACAGCAAGCAGCAAAAGCAAAAAGCAGCCCCTGATGCACACTAGACTGTAATATACAGTGAGGCAAGCAAGCCCCATGGCAAGCACAGAAGCCTGCCAATTAATAGCTAAACAGCAATAATAGCTATAAATTTTATCTAGTACATTCCAATCAAATCTGTCATTATCTCGAACCCTTCGAGCCCCACGTTGGGCACCAAAAAGGACTGTCGTGGTTTAACCCTAGCCAGCAGCTAAGCACCACACAGCCGCTTGCTCACTCCCCCCTGGTGGGATGGGGGAGAGAATCGGAAGAGTAAAAGTAAGAAAACTCGTGGGTTGAGATAAAGACAGTTTAATAGGGAAAGCAAAAGCTGAGCACAAGCAAAGCAAAGCAAGGAATTCATTCGCTACTTCCCATGGGCAGGCAGGTGTTCAGCCATCTCCAGGAAAGCAGGGCTCCATCACGCGTAATGGTTACTTGGGAGGAAGACAAATGCCATCAATCCAAACGTCCCCCCCTTCCTTCTTCTTCCCCCAGCTTTATATGCTGAGCATGATGTCATATGGTATGGAATAGCCCTTTGGTCAGTTGGGGTCAGCTGTCCCAGCTGTGTCCCCTCCCAACTTCTTGTGCACCCCCAGCCTACTCGCTGGTGGGGTGGTGTGAGAAGCAGAAAAGGCCTTGACTCTGCATAAGCACTGCTCAGAAACAACTAAAACATCTCTGTATTATCAGCACTGTTTCCAGCACAAATCCAAAACATCGCCCCATACTAGCTACTATGAAGAAAATTAACTCTATCCCAGCCACAACCAGCACATGACATCATTGTGTGGGGCAAGAAAGCAGAAGTGTTTGAGAAGGGAAAGATAGAAAAAAAAAAATTTCAGATTCTTCTGAAAGTTGGTTTCGCTATAAAATGAAGCAACGTCAAAGGACCTGCACAGGAGCTCCAGTTCTTGGGGGTAAAATGGCAGGATGAATGTTGTCACATGCTTATGGATCTGATCAATAAAATAGCAACTGTGTCCCCACCAGCTACCAAGAAGGAAACACAAGCTTTCCTAGGCCTTAAGGGATTCTGGAGAATGCATATTCCATGTTATAGTCAGCTTGTGAGCCCTCTCTATCAAGTGATCCAAAATAATAACTATTTTGAGTGGGGCCTTGAGCAACAACAAGCCTTTGAGCAGATCAAACAGGAGATAGCTTGTGTGGTAGCTCTTGGGCCTGTCTGTACAGGACCAGCTGTGCAAAATGTGCTATACACTGCAGCCAGGGAGCATGGTCTCACCTGGAGCCTCTGGCAGAAAACATCAGGAGAAACCCAAGGTCGACCTCTAGGATTTTGGAGCTGGGGGTATTGAGGATCAGAAGCCCACTACGGCCCGACTGAAAAAGAGATGCTAGCAGCATATGAGGGGGTTTGAGCCGCTTCAGAAATTGTTGGTACAGAAGCATATCTCGTCTTGGCACCGCTATTGCCCATGCTACACTGGATGTTCAAAGGAAACATCCCCTCTACACATCGCGCAACCAGCGCTCCATGGAGTAAGTGGGTAGCATTGATCATGCAATGAGCTCGACTGGGGAAACCCAACCGCCCAGGAATCCTGGAAGAGATGATGGACTGGGCAGAAGGCAGAGATTTCAGAGTATCGCCTGAGGAGGTGGCTCATGCCCAAGAGGCGTCACCATATAATGCATTATCAGAAGATGAGAGGCGTTGTGCTTTGTTTACTGATGGATCCTGTCATGTTGTAGGAAACTATCGGAAGTGGAAAGCTGCTGTGTGGAGTCCCACACAACAGGTCGTTGAAGCCACTGAAGGAGAAGTTGAGTCGAGTCAGTTTGCAGAAGTGAAAGCCATCCAACTAGCCCTAGAGATTGCTGAATGAGAAAAGTGGCCAGTACTCTATCTCTATACTGACTCCTGGATGGTGGATAATGCCCTATGGGGGTGGCTACAGCAATGGAAGCAGACCAATTAGCAGTGCAGAGGTAAACCCATCTGGGCTTCTGCATTGTGGCAAGACATTGCTGCCCAGGTGGAAAACATCGCTGTAAATTATGTCACGTAGATGCTCACATGCCCAAGAACAGTGCCGCTGAAGAACATCAAAACAATGAACAGGTTGACTGTGACTTTTTGGACGCAGCCATCCAGCCAATTCCTTATCCATGTAACAGTCTATCCATCGAATCCATATCTCTCCAATTTAGAGACAAGGATTTTGTGGAGGACTGTATGAAAGGCCTTACAGAAGTCCAGGTAGATGACATCCGTAGCTCTTCCCTTGTCCACTGATGCAGTCATTCCATTGTAGAAGGCCACTAGATTAGTCAAGCACGATTTGCCCTTGGTGAAGCCATGTTGGCTGTCTTGAATCACCTCCCTGCCTTCCATATGTTTCAACATGTCTTCCAGGACGATCTGTTCCATGATCTTACTGAGCACAGAGGTGAGGCTCACTGGTTGGTAGTTCCCAGGGTCCTCCTTATTACCCTTTTTAAAAAAGGGAGTGATTTTCTCTTTTCTCTAGTCACTGGGGACTTCGCCTGACTGCCATGAGTTTTCAAATATGATGGAGAGTAGCTTGGCAACTGCATCAGCCAGTTCTCTCAGGACTCCGGATGCATCTTGTCGGGTCTCATGGACTTGTGTGTGTTTAGGTTCCTTGGGTGGTCTCGAACTTGGTCTTCTCCTATGGTAGGAGGGACTTCATTCCCCCAGTCCCTGCCTTTAGGTTCAGGGACTTGAGAGGTGTGGGAAGAGAGATTGGCATTGAAAACTGAGGCAAAAAAGTTGTTGAGTACCTCAGCCTTCTCCATGTCAATTGTCACTAGCTGTCCTGTCTTATTTATCGGGGGGGTACATTTTCTTTAATCTTCCTTTTCTGGCCAACGTACCTGTAGAAGCCCTTCTTATTATTCTTCACATCCCTTGCCAAATTCAACTCCAACTGTGCCTTAGCTATGGATGTAATCAGTAAGATAATAGCCATTTCCCCACCACCTAACAAAAAAGAAACACAAGCTTTCCTAGGTGTTGTGGGTTTCTGGAGAATGCATATTCTGGGTTATAGTCAGCTTGTTAGCCTTCTCTATCGAGTAACCCATAAGAAGAAGTATTTTGAGTGGGGCCCTGAGCCACAGTAGGCTTTTGAGCAGATCAAACAGGAGATAGCTCATGTGGTAGTCCTTGGGCCTGTCCATACAGGACCAGCTGTGCAAAACGTGCTCTACACTGCAGCTGGGGAGCATGGCCTCATCTGGAGCCTCTGGCAGAAAGCACCAGGAGAAAATCGAGGTCGACATCTAGGGTTTTGGAGCTGGGGGTATCGAGCATCCAAGGCACACTACACCCTGATACTAGCAGCCTATGAGGGGGTTAGAGCCCCTTCAGATGTTGTTGGTACAGAAACACACTTCCTCTTGGCTCCACAACTGCCTGTGCTACACTGGATGTTCAAAGGAAGGGTCCCCTCTACATATAGGCAACTGACATTATGTGGAGTAAGTGGGTATCATTGATCATGCAATGGGCTCGACTGGAGAAATCCAACTGCCCAAGAATCCTGGAAGAGATCATGGACTGGGCAGAAGGCAGAGATTTTTGAGCATTACCCAAGGAGGTGACCAGTGGCCAAGAGGCACCACCATATAATGAGTTATCAGAAGATGAAAGGCATTATGCTCTGTTTACTGGTGGATCCTGTCATGTTGTAGGAAACCATCGTAAGTGGAAAGCTGCTTTGTGGAGTCCCACACAACAGGTCGTTGAAGCCACTGAAGGAGAAGTTGAGTCGAGTCAGTTTGCAGAAGTGAAAGCCATCCAACTAGCCCTAGAGATTGCTGAATGAGAAAAGTGGCCAGTGCTCTATCTCTATACTGACTCCTGGATGGTGGATAATGCCCTATGGGGGTGGCTACAGCAACGGAAACAGACCAACTGGCAGCACAGAGGTAAACCCATCTGGGCTGCTGCATTATGACAAGACATTGCTGCCTGAGTAGAAGACATTGATGTAAAGGTACATCATATAGATGCTCACGTGCCCAAGAACTGCGCCACTGAAGAACATCGAAACAGCAAGTAGGTAGACCAGGCTGTCAAAATTGAAGTGGCTCAGGTGAACCTGGACTGGGAGCATAAGAGTGACCTATTCGTAGCTTCATGGGCCCATGAAACATGGGGACATCTAGGGAGACATGCAATATACAGATGGGCTTGTGATCAAGGGGTGGACCTGATCACTGAAGCCATTGCCCAGGTCATTCATTAATGCGAAACGTGCTGCAATCAAGTGAGCCAAGTGGGTAAAGCCTCCTTGGAGTAGAGGGTGGTGGCTGGGATATGAATATGGCGAGGCCTGGCAAATTGACTATATTGGACCATGGCCACGAACCTGCCAAGGAAAGCACTATGTGCTTACAGTGGTGGAAGCAACTACCGGGTAGCTGGAAGCATAGCCTGTAATCCATACCACTGCCTGAAACACCATCCTGGGCCCTGGAAAAACCCAGGACACAGGGAACTACAGGCCAGTCAGCATCACCTCGATCCCTGGGAAGGTGATGGAGCAGCTAATCCTGGAAACCACTTGAAGGCACATTAAGGATGAGAAAATCATCAGGAGTCAGCATGGATTCACCAAAGGGAAGTCATGCTTGACCAACTTGATCACCTTCTATGATTGTCCTGGTTTCAGCTGAGATAGAGTTAATTCTCTTTATAGTGGCTGGTATGGGGCTATGTTTTGGATTTGTGCTGAAAACAGTGTTGATAATACAGAGATGTTTTAGTTGTTGCTGCACTAGTCAAGGACTTTTCAGCTTCCCGTGCTCTGCCAGGTGCAGAAGAAGCTGGGAGGGGGCACAGCCAGGATAGTTGATCCAAACTGACCAAAGGGCTATTCCATACCATATGATGTCATGCTCAGCATATAAAGCTGGGGAAGAAGAAGGAAGGGGGGGACATTCGGAGTGATGGCATTTGTCTTCCTCCCAAGTAACCATTACACGTGATGGAGCCCTGCTTTCCTGGAGATGGCTGAACACCTGCCTGCCCATGGGAAGGAGTGAATGCATTCCTTGCTTTGCTTTCATGCGTGCACGGCTTTTGCTTTCCCTATTAAACTGTCTTTATCTCAACACTCGAGTTTTCTTACTTTTGCTCTTCTGATTCTCTCCCCCATCCCACTGGGTGGGAGTGAGCGAGCGGCTGTGTGGTGCTTAGTTGCTGGCTGGGGTTAAACCACGACACTGGGGAAGACAGTCTGGGTTATTCCTGCCTCGAGCAAAGGCAAACTCATTTGTGGGATTGCTTTTGCTCAAGGACCTGGGTGCACTTGGTGGGTTATGCGAAAGGATGGGGAAGTCTGATGTGTACCTCAAGGGGATTTGATTTTGGGTGAGAATAGCCAATGAACTAAATGGTATGATGTTAACTGCTATATAATACTGTGTGTCATCACTTTTATGGTTACTATACACCATATCAATGGTATTTCAATAAAGATCACCCAGATTAGTGAAGAATGAACTTCAACGAAAGCAAGTAAAGTGCAGCAGTGATGGAACCAGAACTGGCTTCAGCATGCAACAGTCCAACACCACACACCGTCTCTCCTGTCCTGAAGGACTGTTATGACAGATGGAACCCAAAGTCATGAACTAAATGAACTCAACAGACATTTTAGAGAGATGGCCTATAGACTAAGGGAATGATATCTTTGTGTATACATCAAAAGACAGGGAAAGTGGTGGTGATTAATTGGAATGTATTGAAAAGTATGGGACCTGGGCATGACGTAGATGGTATAGAGAATAAGGGGTGGATACTGTCCTGGTTTTGGCTGGGATAGAGTTAATTTTCTTCCTAGTAGCTGGTATAGTGCGGTGCTTTGGATTTAGTATGAGAATAATGTTGATAACACACTGGTGTTTTAGTTGTTGCTAAGTAATGCTTACACTAGTCAAGGACTTTTCAGCTTCCCATGCTCTTCCAGGTGCACAAGAAGCTGGGAGGGAGCATAGCCAGGATAGTTGACCCAAACTGGCCAAAGGGCTATTCCATACCATATGATGTCATGCTCAGTAGATAAACTGGGGGGGTAATTGGCCGGGGAGCAGCGATCTCTGCTCGGTGATGGGCTGAGCATCGGTTAGCGGGTGGTGAGCAATTGCATTGTGCATCACTTGTTTTGTTTATTCTTTTATCATTATTATTATTATTATTTCCTTTTCCTCTGCTGTCCTATTAAACTGTCTTTATCTCAACCCACGGGTTTTACTTTTTTTTTTCCCAATTCTCTCCCCCATCCCACTGGGGGGGGAGGGTGAACGAGTGGCTGTGTGGTACTTAGTTGCCGACTGGGGTTAAACCACGACAAATGCCAAGTCTGTTGCTATAATGGCAGTTTCCATCAGGTAAATTATGTGCTCGTGCTGTCTCCAGTTGAGGTTCTGACATATAGTCAGTGACTGAAAAGCAAACGAAAGAAGCTGCCAAGAAATCTAAGCATTGGTTTGTTATGTGCTGCTGGTCATCTTCCTTTCTCAAATATGTCTTTATTTAATAGCTTCAGTTGCAGTCATAAAGTGTGAGGGTTAAAAGCCCAATTCACTATATGTTGGGGTCTAATCTCTTATAATCTTGGGGGATGGGACTGCTGCAATTTCTCAGAAATCCAAACCAGAGAAAGATCTTGACCCTACACACAGGAATCACAGAAGCTGACAGCTCTATCAATAGTTGCTTGAGTTTTACTGAAAGCAGGTTATTCAGGTTCTTACATTAACTGTGCATTACAAATCTCTTCTGACATCAAAAACTTTCCAGATTCCAAATGGTGTCTCTCTCAAATTGAAGAGCCGTGAAGCTTTGCTAAAGGATTTTGAGATCTGTGCGTAAATGAAAAATTAAAGGCATTAGTACAGTACTTATGAACAAGAAGTGCCCCATTAGTTACTTAAGTTTGTTATACTTTTTTAAAACTGAGACACAGTTGATTCTTTTTTTTTTTGTTTTTCTTCCCAAGTAGCTACATATTTATGTCCAACAAGAGGAACAGGAAAAACAGCAGTCATTGCATACTTTCCCAGCTAAATCCCCCCAAGACCCTGTTGTATGCAAAGCAGCAGTCAACCCTGCACTTACATTTTTTTCAATGAACTCTAAAAAGTGGTAAGTCAGTACAGCCAGCAAGCATTGCAAAAGCATTGTGATCTGAAGCTGCCTTAATTCTTCAATAGAGACTTGACTGATCAGAGCAGCTCCTTCATTAGAGACTTGACTGATCAGAGCAGCTCCTTCATGCTTTTAGGTACTTTGTTTCTGCAGTTATTGCAAAGCAGTGCCAGCCATAGTGCTTCCTGTGTGGGTACCCTCCTGGCAAAAAGCAGACTCCTCATGACCAGGATGCTCCTGACAGCATCCTGAGTCTCCTATTATGCTGAGGTTACCAAGCACCTGCACTGCACTTGGTCCACCCTGTAACTGTCCTATTTTAAACAAACAGCTAGGGCCAGATTGCTTTGAGACAGAGAGCCTCAGAGAGCACTGCAAAATTAAAGCTTCCCCACTAGTCAAAGCATCAGTCCAAAGTACAGCTTTGGGACATTCTAGTGTGCCATCTGGGACAGTACTCTCATTTGAATTGGTTTTTTTTCTGGACTTTACTTCCATTTCTGATATTTACTAAGACAATTTTTCATTATAGAAGTGTCTCACTTCCATGGTTTTGGTAGGTTGCCATATTCATGTTCACTGATTATTTTTTTCACCCCAGATAGGTTATTTTTTTTCCCCTCACTTACAAAAATTCTCCTGGACACAGTGTCACAGCTCTATTCTTTAACTTATGCATCCTCTATATCAAGGAGGTTCTAGAGACTGAATTAGTCCCTCCATTACCCCACTGGGTAGTCCTGCTCTGGAGTAGCATCTGTGTGAATCCACCTCTAGGCTTGGCTTTGCTGCTGCTACTGAACAAACTATAAAGAACATAGCTCAGCATTCCAAGGTAGAATGGAGACCACAGTCAGTCTCATATCAAAATAAAGACTTGCCTTTCTGTTCTGCCATAGTGCAGGACAGTAAGGAGTTACCTGCCTGAGTGCTGCTTTCACACCTTAGAGGTAGCCTAAGGTGTGAGAGTAGGAAGGAGAAGTTCTGTTACTAAAGGGCCTGTACAGTGGAAATTGTTCTTATCAGACATCTGGTTGAGCCTTAGCAATTCCCAAGAGAAGGGGGGGAAAAAAAAGCCCTAGAATGGAGCTCTGAGTACTCCCAGATAATGGCTCCTTGCACTTTTTCCCTATCAGAAGCAGTGGAGCTCAGAGCAGGGGAGAACATAGTCCCTCTTGCAAAAGTTTGAACAACTCTTATGGGACAGAAGCATTCATTTCGGATTGGAGGTACTACATCCACAGACACAGCTGCTATTCAACACTGACCAGTCCACACTTCAGTACACTAGGAGGTATGATACACACTTTGAGACAGTACCAAAATTTCTTTAATTTCATCCATATCATTTCACGTGGTAGAGCACTATACCCTGAGCAATGTCCCTCCAGTTCTCCAGCTTGTTCATCTTATCATATGTATCTGTATTGAGTATGGACCAGCCCAGAAACTGTGTCAAGGACTTGGAGAGGCAAAAAGAATGAAACAGTGAAATAGCCAAAGTGTCTGTTCCTTAAAGACACAGAAATATTATGTTACATGATATACTTTTAGGAAAACATAAGCTCTAGACTGGCCACAATCTAGCAATAAGTGATTGCGTGTATGTTCTGAACCTGTCGGTTCCTAACAACTGTTGATTCTTTGGTACACTAACCCCTCAACTGACAAATCTGCCCAGATCTCAGGAGTATCTGTACTATAGAGGCTCAAGGAACCTCAGTCCATTTCAGCATATGGAAAGCTAGTTTGGTGTCAGTATAACACTGTGCTTGTGTTAAGGCAGACATCAGAACTGTGAGAGCAGGTCTGGGAACCTTGAGATCTGGAAGGGAAAGCAAGATGGTCTGGTCACCTTTCATACGTGTTTAATGACTCTGTGTTTGGTCTTAGCATTTTTGCTGTTCAGTGACCAATGTAAATTGAATTGGTAACTCAGTCCTTTTCTTTGCTAACAAAACTCTTTTTCAAGAGAAGCCAAGAGCTGGATGTCTCTACAGGATTTGAGGCTAGCATAGTAACATTTTGCAACAGCACTGGCTTAAGTTATAGTTGTCGTTGACAGATACAATAGCTGGCCACACTATTTCTCATAGATGTGCATGCCAGTTTTGTGCAATGTGTTGTGTGCCATCTGGTCCACATGACTCAAACTATTACACCTTTAGACAATAGGTCAAAATGGCCATGTTACTACACAGCAGCTGCTTATAGTTAGATGTCAGATCAAAGAATGCTAAAACTAAATGATGCAAACACAGCTAGGTGCAGAAAGGCTTCTTCCTCCAACAGACTGAACATTCCATACACAGCTCCACAGAGTATTTCATAAGTCCTGGGTGCTCCAGGAAAGGGCTAGATGGCCATATGCTAGTTGTGCATGGATGCCCTGAAAGGAGATCATGAAAATATATTGACAATTCTGGTACAATGCTATATCATCTGCTTAGCTTCCAGAAAACTGAAAAAGCCTAAACTTCATATAGTTAATTTCACAGTCCTCAAGCTACTGCTTAATACCTATATAAGCAAAAAAAGATATATAAATATATATACAAAGAAAAAAGAAACCAAGATAGCTGCAGAACATTGGAGGCTGCTTGTACAAGTGGACAACAATGAGCCACAATGACCTTTATCAAACATTTGAACTATTCTCAGCTATAGCAAAGAACTATACCTCCATGAGAGTCTCATTTTGCTCATCAAATGGTTTCCCATCTTTTCTGTTATAAAATGTGACAATGCCCACGATTTCTTTTTTTGTTGGCTATTGGCATGGAAAGAACATTTTTGATAGTCCATCCTGATTCATCCAGAGGACCTTCCTTGAAGCAATAGCAAACAGAAAGAGGTCATATACTTAATATATTTTCTAAATGCATCAGCACTCCCTGTTTACATCAAAGCTATGAACTAAAGGAGCATTATGTGCCTAAATATACTGATTCTAAATTGCATTTCTGTAAACAAAAAAAGAATTCTTGATAGCACTGGGAGCTTTCACAGTACCTGAAAGTTAAACATCTCATCTGCAGCAGCATTCATAATGTTGCAAATCTAGAGAGTCACAAAAACATTGTGTGTTTACAATGTGAGCACTGTGAAATTTAAATACTAAACTCAAAAACTGTTGAAAAGCATTGTTAGCTTGGCTTCCTGTCAGAAACCCTTAATAAAATCTAAGGTAAGTATTCACAAATCTGCTTTCAGCCACATATGTTGGGAGTCCAGTAACAAGTGCCCAGTGTTCTGGGGTAGGATTTCTGAATGAAAAGGGAAAAATCAGGATATAGATTTACTATAATACTAATGATAATCATGGAGATGAAATGTATCTGATGAATTGCACAACCCTCATTTGCATGGCGCATTCTTAGTTATCAAGCAGTCCTGTTATGTTCAAAGGACTTAATTGTGCAAGCAAAAATTATTCACATAAGTAAATGTTTTATATGGAATTAGGCTCCTTCTAGTAACTAAGGCTGGAGGACTCTTACCAAGGATTCAATACAGAATAGCTCATAAAATACTGCAGTCTTTCGAGTATTTCACTTAGAAGAAAAAGATGTAACTAGAAGTGGGGATTGTGTTTTGGGATTTAAACACACAGAAAGATAAAAGAAACAGTCAGGTAAAAAGTGTGACAAATCCTGCCAGTCTTATCCAGGCTGAACTTCTGAACAATGCTTTACAAAAATAATGGCAGGCCTTCCTGATACATGAAGTTGGATATCTAACTTATGTAGATTCAGAATAGTGTGGCCCAGAGTTAGATGAAACTTCTGGTATGGCAGATATTTCAGTCAGTCACTTGACATTCAGCCACATTCTACTTTGGTGTATTGATATTCATATGTTTTGAATGATGGAGTAGCTGGATGAACCAAGAGAATTTCCATTTTGAAAAGCTGCATGAGAAAGGGTGGAAAGTGAGGGTGTTTAGGGAGGTGGAAGGGTACAAAAGAAGGCATCTCAAGAGGTGAAAAGCACATGGTGTGGGTATACATAGAAAGAAGAGCTGTGAGAGACAAAGAAACTTGTTGTATTTGATAATTGTCTAGAAAGTTCAATCAGAGAGAGATTCTGCTTTTCTCCTCTCATCTTTTGGAAGGAGGGGGTGAAGGGAGACCAAAGATGAGAGGAGATCTTCTGGAAACCACAGTTTGGAGAGTTAAGAGAGTATGAGTGACAGTGATTTGTGGAGAAAGTTTCCATTTCCTTATGGATTTCATTAAATCACAGGGAGTCTTTGTTTCAGCTATGCTCTGTATCATTATATACTATGCAGAAACAACAGCAGTAGGCTGGCTACCAATATTTAGTGTATTCATGGGATAACTAATATCTTCCTTTCCATGTAAGATATAATCAATAACTTTGTAAAAGACTATTTCCTACAAATAAAAAGAGTGGTGTTAAAATTAATGGTGGGAGAATCCAGCCAGACAGGAGAGGAAAAAAATAGCTGGTTATTACTTACTCTGCCATCAGGAGTACAAGGTTCCCAAGTAAGGGAGAGCTTCTCCCATCAGGACTGGCCACAAATCAAAACATTCCTGTTGTTAAAATGAAAGTAATATTTTTAGCGTAGAAAAGTGTATTCTGCCTTAAACCGCAAAATACCTGCTGCTCTACCATGCTGTCTTAGGTACTCTATATACAAAGTGCAAAACAATATAGCTAGACCATTTTTTAGGTAGCAGAATTGTGTGCATAATTTAGGAAGTGTCAGGTGCAGTATAAAGCAATATGTGATCATGTACTGCTTATCTATTGGACCTCTGCTTCATTAGAATATAATAGAATAGTTGCAGTTGGAAAGGACCTGCAACGATCATCTAGTTCCAGTTGGAAGGGACCTACAATGATCATCTAGTCCAACTGCCTGACCAAAAGTTAAAGCATGTTAAGGTCATTGTCCAAATGCCTCAAATACTGACAGGCATGGGGCATCGACCCAAATACCAGGGTTAACCCACAACAATTGTTAAAGGTGAAAACAGTGGTATCTAATTAGTGTTGCACAAGTAACTTGACTTCTCTCATTTTGTATTTGCATGTATCTATATTTCACCTAACAGCCTAGATATCATTTATGTGGATGAGTGCTTGAAGATGCTACTGGGAGTTTCACAGATATCTTACTATACTTTTGCTATCCACAGACTTTGGGTTTGCATTCCAGGCTTTAGCCAGAATGCTGTTTAATGGTCAGACACATTTTTCCCCCTCCTTTTGTCTTCCCAGCCTCTGGCTCCATATTCATTCTCTATATCCAGCCCATCCCAGGTTTCCAGTGATAAGTTCTCTCATTTACCCCTTCTTTCTGTATCCCCAGGTTCTTCATTTGTATAAAATGCATGAAAAAATGCTCCCCCCCAGTAATTATGACTCAAAATTGATTTGCACTTTGACTGCCAAAATAAAACATCCCCAGAAATTGCCCCTCAGTGGCTAGCAGCAATGCAGAAAGACATGCTATGTTAGTACAACAAACATGTAAATACTTACCTTCTGCTTGGTCGTATCCAGGAGACCTACTGAGTACCTGTCACAGTTCAGATATGCTCTCACTGTGTAAAAAGCCTTGTGGAACTGCCTCTCTATATCTGTCAGTTCCTCAAAAACCTTATTAGCTTACCACAACAGGACCTGCAGAATAAGAACCAAATGTGAGCATAGCCTCTCCTGGGAAGGAGAAAGGAAGTAATTGTACTATGCCACAGTTCTTGAAAAGTGAAATAGTACTCAATACTGCAGAACTTAAAAACATTGCTTATTCATCCTCTATTACTAGGTAAGGATGTACTACGAAAAGCAGAGTTAGGTCAACACTATATACAATGTAAAAATCACACCTTAGACATATAATGCAAAAATGTAGTATTCCTAAATAGATTGCCTCATTTATATTTTCTACCTTTGGAATGGTATCTGTTCTGCAAGTAAAATACTGCATCCAAAAATAGCTAACATTAGAGTTGCAAAGTTAAGTGGTTAGAAATTTGAAATATCTGAAGTAATACTGTTCTCACAGCTTTAACACAGCTCTCTTGTTTATTTGCATTACCATATGTTTTTTTTTTAACCTATGGGACTCCTGCCCCATTCCATGCCATGAACAGACTTGCTCTGGGGGTGTACCCTTAGAGGAAGCTGTTGCTTACAGGCTGCATGCTTCATTCGTTAAAAAAAAAAAAAAAAAGGAGGTTAATCAATGAACAAGGCAGGTATTTCTAGCAGCAAAAAGAGGGTCTATTGGCCCTAGGAAGTGGGAGTGAGCAAGGGGAACTTCTGTTTCACAGAATCACATTAAATGGTAGGTGAGTCACCTATGGAAGATGTCTCAGTTAGTCTGCAAATATGTATATGTGTGAGCATGCGTGCTTTGCTTTCTGAGTTCAAGAGAAATTTCCACTTGCAGATCTGCAACTGCAGATTAAGTTCCTTGTCCTGGTAGCAGACAAGGGGGAAAAAGCAATGCCTGTGGGAGGCATCAGAGTCAACCAAGCCTAAACTATGCATCAGCACCAAGAGGAAGCAGCAAGTGATAGCAGTGGGAGACTCTGTCCTGAGGGGAACAGAACCTCCCACCTGCTGTCTAGGGACATTTGGTGCTTGATGGGGTCTTAGATCCAGGCTGTCATGGAGAGACTGAGAAGGCTTGCCTGGCCCTTGGATTG
The DNA here is from genome assembly GCF_034638445.1 of Ciconia boyciana. NCBI lineage: Eukaryota > Metazoa > Chordata > Aves > Ciconiiformes > Ciconiidae > Ciconia > Ciconia boyciana. The sequence goes on along the minus strand of NC_132937.1, from coordinate 7,031,456 downwards.
TTACCCCCTGCTGCTTATTCATATGGGCACCAATTATTGTGACAGGGGGACCTTGAGCACATCAAGAGTCACTACATGGCCCTAGGGTAAAAGGGATGGGGGCCCAGGTGTTCTCAATCCTGCTGGTGCAGGGGAAAGTCTTGGGGAGAAACATATGGACCCTGCAGGTCAATACCTGATTGCACAGCTGGTGTCATTGATAGAGTGATGATTTTTTTGTTTGTTTCTTTTTACAGACACAGGACCCACTTTGAGGACTGCTAGGGAGAGATGGGATGCACCTGATGATGTAATGTAAGAGCATATTTGCCAACAGGCTGGCCAACCTGGTGAGGAGAGCTTTAAATGTGTAATGATGGGGGAGGGAGCTGGTTACCCAGTTAGAAGAGGAGGTGGTGGACAGGAGTCAAAAGGACAGGATAGAGGGGAAGAGGAACAAGACAGACCACAGGAACCTGATGAACAAGAGACCATATTACTTACAGTATCTCCTGGCTTTTGCAAGTTTGACTTAACAACCTTAACATCCCAGATGACCTTTGAGAATGTTAGAATAGAATAGTTCAGTTGTAAGGGACCTACAACGATCATCTAGTCCAACTGCCTGACCACTTCAGGGCTGACCAAAAGTTACAGCATGTTGTTAAGGGCAATGTCCAAATGCCTCTTAAACACTGACAGGCATGGGGCATCAACCACCTCTCTAGGAAGCCTGTTCCAGTGTTTGACTACCCTCTCGGTAAAGAAATGCTTCCTAATGTCAAGTCTGAACCTCTCCTGGTGCAGATAGGATTTTATGGGGAGATGGCTCAGTTTTAGAAATGGTTACAATACAGCAGCAGTGGCAGCTTCTGCAGTAAGAATGTATGTTTGTTGATCTTTCAGTTGACTAGTATCAAAAGACCTTAGCATAAATGACAGAACCTTGGGTAAGATTACTTGTTTGGTTAAATGTCCTGTGAAGCTGAAGAATTAAGAAGATCAGAAAAGTCTTCCCAATCTCTATCATGTGCATTCCTTGTGCTACCATCTTCCCCAGATATCCTTGGCATGGTTTTAGGGAAAATACAAGGGGAAAAACATATATAAAACTTTTTTAAAGGAGCACTAATGCTGAAATTCAAGTCCTCAGAACTACAGAATGGCAGAAGTGGGGTTGCTCATGCAACATCATTGAAGAAATGAGGAGAGAAGAGAGAAGGCTGCAGGGACAACTCAAAGTTTGCAGATGTCTGCAGAACAATAGGACAGAACCTTAGATGAGGTACATGACTTGTGGGAAACATGGTCACAAGAAAAAGACAAGAGGTAAATTGTTAAACAGAAGAAATGGAGAAGAGCAACTGACTGTGCTCAAAAACAAAGAAAGAGAGAAGAGATGGTGAAGTAATGGGGAAGAAGAAGAGAGCTACTGGGCTCACAAGTGAGGAAGAAACAATGGAGGGGACTCCATTGTTCAGCCAGGGGAAGAACTGAAACCCTGGGGAGGAACAAGGACAGTACAGAGAATACAGTGATTAAAAAAAAGAAGGCATTCTGCTGATCAGCCAGGACAATTAATAGAAGAGAGAGGACCAAAGCCAAAAAGGCCAGTCCACACTGTTGGGATTTCTTGTTGAGAAAAATCCACAGTCCTGTCATCAGAAAAGATCTAGGAAGCAGAAGAGTTTGCTGTATGTTAAGGGGAACAGTAGGAAAGGTGGGACCCAAGGCTGAAAGAATCCTAAAAGGAACAGTTCATAAACTACTCATTGTTATTCAGCTGCGAACAAATGATGCCGAGTGTTTCTTACTGCAACAGCTCAAGGATGACTAAACCAGGCATGGAAAGATGTTCAAAGAAATGGATGTTTAGGTGACTTCATAGAGAAGTTGATAGTGTGACAAGATAATGGAGACTGGAAGGACTTCCACCCATGGAAGATTTACTCCTATCTCAGATCTTACAGCTTCAGAGATGATCAGCTGTTTAAAGTTTGAAGAAAAAACAAAAAAAGGTCCTCTGGGGGAAAAATGCTTAGATTATCTTCTATAGCTTAAATGGGGCAAAAATCTGATTCCCTTCAGGTCATTTTCAAAATGAAAGCAATGTAATGTAAGCCATTCTTCAGCAGAGAAAGCACAGACAGCAAACTGAAATACAGTTGTACAGCAATGCTGTAATGGCTTATCTTCTACTTCTGTAACTCATTAATCAGCTTCACATTCATGATTGCTCTCTCCTTGAAGTGCAGAGGGATGTTATAACTTAAACCTTCTCTCCTCAGTCTGTTTCCACCTTCTGTTACAGATTAAAACTGTGTCTGCTAATACTAAAGCAAGGTGTCTGACTAATGGCCTTCGGCTGCATACACATACAGATTTATAATTTCCTCTGGCTTTGGCAATTTGTGTTTCTGGTTTTAGCTTTTAAATCCATCTTCAGGACTGGTATGTACATCCTGGCTTATCCAGAACTTCTCAAGCTGCTTACCAACAGTATCATTTTTGTAAAGCACCTTGAGATGCATGTCATATAAAAGCTAAATGTCCTGTTGGAAATATACTGGAAGCAGCACTTACTGTTTGCAGTATATGATAGGAGACAGATGCTTTGTTTTTACACCATGGTTTATAACAACTTAGGTTCTGTAGTTTTGGTGCTATGTTTCTTAAGTTCTGTGAACAAAAAAAAAAGGTACTAGAGCCAAAATGATACATAGATAAATCCTCAAGAATATTCAGTATACAATCTATGCTTCACATCTTTAGAAGGCATACTGGGGATAACGCAAGGAATAAACTAGGCATTGATCTGTTACCTCACTGTGAAATGTGGTAAGGGGTACTGTCTGCCTCAAGCAAATGACCACCTTCCTCCAGGCTTCCCCCGCAAAAAAAATGGAATCAGACTATTAAAATATCCTGAGACTGGCTTAAAGCACAAGGATCTGGGTGTTGGGGCCATGAGGGCACTAATAGGCCTTAATGGCCCTGATCAACCTTACCTGGGGCCTCTATCCACCCCCCTCTTCCCATGGGCCCAGGAGCTCCATTTGAGCTCAGCCCTGGGTCTTTAGTTCCTGCCCAAACTATGTTGTGGGAATACCAGTCTGCAGCTTAGCCACAGCTATGCCTGTGCCTGGCCATAGGCCCCATTGATCTAGACCCTGACCCACAGCCTGACTTCCAGGCTTGACCTTGGACCTGCCTCATCACCATGAACTTACCTAATGATCTGGACTCTTGGTTGAATCTGGCTATCATCTCTGGGTCTGGCTTGCTTGCCTCACTCAGGTGCTGTGGAGTTGGGCCCTGGCTGGTGACACCCTTGTCCTGCTGGCCTTGTTATTGCGTTCAGCTCCTCATCCCTTAGGGAGCAGCCAGCCCTCACTGTTCCCTGATACTGGAGACCAGAAAACTTACTTACCTTCATGTTTGCTTTCTCCTTTCTTACCTTGTAGTTGTCACCTTTATCCTCTCTGAAAACACAAGCACGCCAAGTTTCCTTTGCTGAAATGGGTAATCAGTGCACTCCAGAAGATGAGGAAATTAAACATAAATATATCTATTTTTTAAAAACAAAGGTCCCAAGAGCTATGATTAAAATGGCAAAATCTACTAACAGTGGTTACGGACCCAGTTACAATAATATCAAATGCTAGACATGCCAGGAAACCAAACCCAAATATCCACCTCTGCATTTGGTAATCAGACAGTCCTCAGGTTTCCTCAAGCTTGGATGGTCTCTTGGCATAGATGAGTGAGAGTCCATTAGGGAATTTGGCATAACATCGAGAGTACAATACAGCAGCTTGCCGTTGAAGCTTCAACCATCTTCAAGGTGCCAAAATCAGGCAATGATAAAGGAACTGAGTGGCTCCTTTGGCCAGTCAATTCCTATAAGTTAAAATCCTACTTTAGTAAAGCAGCCAGCTCTGCATCCACTCTGTGCTGCCAAGGCAGCGGGATACTAAAGGGTTTGGGACTGATGCCATAATTTACTTTTGCTGCAAAGCCTAATGACAAAACACCACAGTTGAGATTCAAAGCACCAGAACATATGAAGTGAGAAAATTCTTATATTTTCCATTGATGTACATCCAGATAAATGTCCACAGGCATACTGTAGCAAGATAATTAGAATTCATGCTTCAGTGTGCTTAGTGGGAAGAAAAGAGCAATGATCATGCTAATTACAATAACTTATCATGCTAATTACAATAACTTCAATGTAACTTTTGGAAGGGAGCATACAAACATTCAAGTCTCATCTGCCTGCCAGGCAGGAAGCCTAAGAGATAAAAGGCCACTGTATACCCACAGAAGTTGATACTAGTGTGACGGTGTGCTTCCCCTGACCCTGAACTTTATCTCCTGTAACCCTGCTCAGGTGATAACCACCAGTGATGGTCATGATGGCTGCATCTGGCTCAAAGTGAATTCAGGAGACAGATAACACCACAATAGCCAAGGGCTATTGTGCAATGCTCCCACCTAACCACAGCAAAGAAACTAAAATCTGTGGTCGGTATGCAAATATGACTATGAGTCAATCATCTTATCCCCATAAATAGTGAGCAGCCCAAGAGCCCTTTGAGCTCTCCTGCATGGCAGCAGGCTGCACGCCAGGATCTCCCCTTGAGTAGGGATGCCTCTCAAGGTTACTCCTCAAGGTTGAGAGATTCCTTGCTGCAACAGATCCTCGGTAAGTGACTAATAGCATGCTAAACTCTGAAATCTTAGCTAAGTGATATAAAGGATTGATTGCGCGCATATAATCCTTTAGACATAAACCGTTGACCAAGTCTGGGACTAGGACTGGATCTAGCCGCACCTAGACTCCTCTCTGAGAAGGAGTTTAGAAAGCAAGGGGATCCTTTTCCGAACCTCATTGTAACCAGATGTAACCAAAATGATTAGTTGAATAAATACTAATACAGCCCCACTCACAGCTGCTGTGCCAAACATTGCCAACTTAACAGCTACTTTGCAAGCAGCTGCACACCCATGGATGGCAGCGCTAGATGTAAAGGATATGTTCTTTATGGTTCCCTTAAAGGAGGAGGATAAAGAGAAGTTTGTTTTCACTCGGGAGGGAATACAATACTGTCATGGTTTAGCCCCAGCTGGCAACTAAGCACCACGCAGCCGCTCGCTCACTCCCCCCTGGTGGGATGGGGGAGAGAATCAGAAGAGTAAAAGTAAGAAAACTCGTGGGTTGAGATAAGAACAGTTTAATAGGGACAGCAAAAACCGCGCACGCAAGCAAAGCAAAGCAAGGAATTCCTTCACTACTTCCCATGGGCAGGCAGGTGTTCAGCCATCTCCAGGAAAGCAGGGCTCCATCATGCGTAGTGGTTACTTGGGAAGACAAACGCCATCACTCCTAATGTCCCCCCCTTCCTTCTTCTTCCCCAGCTTTATATACTGAGCATGACGTCATGTGGTATGGAATAGCCCTTTGGCCAGTTTGGATCAACTATCCTGGCTGTGTCCCCTCCCAGCTTCTTGTGCACCTGGCAGAGCATGGGAAGCTGAAAAGTCCTTGACTGGTGCAGCAACAACTAAAACATCTCTGTATTATCAGCACTGTTTTCAGCACAAATCCAAAACATAGCCCCATACCAGCCACTATAAAGAAAATTAACTCTATCTCAGCTGAAACCAGGACAAATACACCTTTAACAGACTCCCCCAGGGGTATAAACATTCACCCACGATTGCTCATGCCGCGCTTGCTGAACTTTTACAGACAGTCTCGCTCCCCCAAGAAGTGAAACTGTACTGTTATCCCACAAGCGTGAGGTCGTTTACCCGCTGTGCAAGACGCCAATATACACACAGGGCAGAGGTATTTTATTTCATGTCTGCGCAGAGATGGGTGCTAGGTGGTAGCTCCACAAAGCTAGCACAAAGTCCGGTCATGCAGGTACAGTATTTATGTAAACAGATGTAACCAAAATGATGAGTTTGTTCTTTTGTAACTAAGCAACATAGAGATAGGAGTGGGGTAGACAATAGTTTAATATTGTGTTTGTACATCTATGGCTATGGATATGCTACTATGCCCAAAGACAATTGGACGAGGAGTAGCACGGACATGCTGCCATGTTCCCAGTACAGCCCCAGCCCATCTTGACATCGAGTTGAGGGTAGTTAGAATAATTGGTTTGTGTTAAGGGTGCCAAATCATTGTTAGGGACCATGCACCATGAAGAAGGGAAGCAAGTTACATAAGCAAGGTGATATTGCACATGTCCAGAAGAAGGGGTCAACTAAAGGACACACCTGTACGACCACCAAGGACCACCAGAGACCCCCACAGAAGCCCCTCGGAGCTCAAGGACGCATGCGTAATGACCACGCAAATATGATAATTAGTTCTGGGAAATAGAATGAATATGCATGGTCATTCTGGGAAATGTGATGCATATGTATGTAACTGGACAATATAAGTTTCGGCTGATGTAACCTGCGGTATGCACGCTAGGTGGAACGATCCCCCGTGCATCTGGCGCTGTAATAAAGAATGCCTGCTTCTTAATACTACATTGGTGTTAAGGAGTTTGATTCCCAATTTCGGTGACAGTTTTGGCGACCCAGATGGCACCCTGCTTCTGAATTTCAACAGATCTGAGGGATCGCAGGACCTCCAGCTGGCACCAAGGGATTCTCGTGGAGAACCTCTGATCCCTGGAGCGAAGAATTCTGAGCAAGATCCCCTGGAACGAGGTAATAAGGCATTCTTCTAATGGGTAACAGAGCTCTAGGTAGGACGTAGGTTAGAGTCCCACTATAGGACGTAGGTTAGAGTCCCACTAAAGCCTGCTCGTAAGGTGCAGCGAAAGCTACGCAGGGTTGGGCTAAAGAGGTACCTCGGTTGGTAAGTCTTTGCTAGGCGAAAGCCTGTGGAGCAGGGCCCAAGGGGGAGTCTTCAACGGGGGGTTGAAGTCTCCAAGGTTGGGATTTCCGGCAGGGGGCTGGAATCCCAGAGGGAGCTCCAACAAGGGTTCGGGTCCCTCTGACTAGTGCCTGAGATTGTGCACAATCACAAGCACTAGTCTTTTGGGAGATGGGTACATTTCTGAATTTAAAAAAAAACATCCCGCAAAGAACACCTTTAGGATGTATTTTAAAACATTGGAAAGATCTGGGGGGTGATCCTTTGACTCGGAAACAATTAATTGAATATTGTAATCATTGGTGGCCAATGTATACCTTGGAAGTTGGGGAGAAATGGCCAGAAAATGGGACATCGTGATATAATACCATCTTGCAATTAATGCTGTTTTGCAAAAGGGAAGGTAAATGGGATGAAATAGCTTATGAGGTATTTATTTTTCACTTTGAGAAATCATCTGGAGTGGCAAAAACAGTGTTGGATTATCCCGCAAGATTCTATGGTATTTACTTTGGAAAAAAAACAGGGAAGGAATAAGAGTTTAAGATGATGTTGCTCTGCCTGTAGCATTGGAAAAGGGAATGTCCCAAAGTGAGAGAATTGGATCCTTCGCTACAGGCAATTAAGTTGATGACTTTGAATGATGAGGACTGAAGGAGACCAGGGGAGTCAACCCCAGCTGAATGCCTGGTTACATTAAAGCTGGGGAATGATGAAGTAGAATTTTTAGTCGATACAGGGGCAACATAGTCAGTATTAAATATATGCAAAGGGGGGTTTAGTCATAAAACTATAAGTGTTGTTGGGGGAGCAGGGCGGAAGGAAAATCGGCCATTTTTACAACCTTTGAAATTCAAATTGGGAAAGCAATGGGTAACTCATCAATTTTTGTATATGCCAGAATGTCCATCATCTTTGTTAGGAAGAGATATATTGAGTAAATTGAATGCACAAAATAATTTTTAAAAATGGGGAGACTCACCTGTTAATACCTGAATCAAAAGCTGTGGAAGCGAGAATTTTTATGTTACAGAACACACCAAGACCGAAGGAAGAAATTCCTGCAGAAGTGGAGGATGCAGTAACACCCTTGGTATGGGCTAGTGGAATCCCAGGTCAGTCTAAATTGGCAGAACCAGTAAAGGTTGTTCTAAAATCTGGAACTAAACCGGTAAGACAAAACCAGTATCCTATTAAGTGGGAAGCTAGAAAGGGGCTGGAAGAATTAATAGCAAAATTTTTGAATTATGGATTATTGATAGAGTGTGAATCAGAATATAACACCCCGATATTGCCAGTGAAACAGCAGAATGGCAAGGAATATGGGTTAGTTCAAGATTTAAGAGCCGTAAACCAGATGATTGTTCAAGACATTCACCCAGTAGTAGCTAACCCATATACCTTGCTGACATCCTTAAAAGAAAAACATAAGTGGTTTACTGTACTTGATCTCAAGGATGCTTTCTTCTGCATACCTCTAGACAAAGATAGCCAGGCAATATTTGCCTTTGAATGGGAAAGCCCCACCACTGGATGCAAGACACAACTCACCTGGACAGTGCTACCTCAAGGGTTCAAAAATAGTCCTACAATATTTGGTAATCGGTTGGCAAAGGAATTGGAAGTGTGGAAAAAATAATAATATTGCAGTATGTAGATGACATTTTGATAGCAGCAGAGACTTGAGAGGACTGTTTACAAGTGACCATCAGCTTGTTGAATTTTTTGGGACAAGCAGGATACCGAGTATCAAAAAGCAAGGCCCAGATTGGGAAAGAGACTGTGATATATTTAGGCTTTGAAATTTTGCAAGGACAAAGAAGATTGGGAGCAGGCAGAAAGGAAGCAATTTGTCAAGTTCCAGAACCCAGAATGATACGGGAATTGCAGACGTTTTTGGGTATGGTTGGGTGGTGTTGATTGTGGATCCTCAATTATGCAGCTTTGAAAGGATCCCAGGAGAATCACCTGTTGTGGACACCTGAGTGTCGGACAGCTTTTAAAAATCTGAAGGCGGCTTTGATGTCTGCACCTGTGTTAGGACTCCCAGATTTAGCAAGGCCTTTTGAATGTTTGTACATGAGCGATAACATCTTGCTTTGGGTGTGTTAACTCAAAAATTAGGAACTTGGAAATGGGCCGTTGGGTATTTTTCTAAGCAATTGGATAATGTCAGCAAAGGATGGCCTGGATGTTTGCGAGCTGTGGCAGCAACTGTACTCTTAATCCAAGAAGCAAGGAAATTAACCATGGGGCAGAAAATTATGGTTTATGTCCCACACATGGTCATTTCTGTCTCGGAGCAAAAAGGGGGGCATTGGCTGTCCCCAAGCCGCATGCTCAAATACCAGGTCACTCTCTTGGAACAGGATGATGTGGAACTTAAAACTACAACAGCAGTGAACTCAGCAATGTTTTTGAGCTCGGAAATGGGTGAGTCTTTACACCATGATTGTTTGCACAGTATTGAACAGGTATATTCTAGCAGACAGGACCTGAAGTACGAACCACTGCCTAATCCTGATTTGGAGCTCTTTACGGATGGAAAGAGGACTGTTGTCAGCTCAGGAAGAAATTCTTCAACTCCTCCAGGACATCCAGCAGCCCAAGGAAGTAGTGGTAATGCATTGTAAAGCACATCAATTTGGACAAACCGTGGTAAATGTGGGCAACCGATTGGCTGATAAAACTGCTAGAGAGGCAGTGGAGCAAAGCATCCTTGCCCTGGTACCAGTAAAACAGGTAAAACTTCCAACCCCGAAACCAAATTTTGGTAAATTGGATAGATTATTGGCAGAACAGTTGAGAGCAGTAGAAAATTGAGGATGGATGGTGGGTAACACCCACCCGACAAGTCATAGTTACCCCACAAATAATGATAAAATAGTAGAGGAAAAACAGAGAGAAACACATGGAGGAATTGAAGTGATGATTGTGGATTTACAGAAATCAAGATTGCTGTGTGCACATCCCAAATGTTACAGCTGCTTGGAATGAACAAATAGATGATATGAAGAGGGTGGCACAGCAGACTCAAGGTTTAAGGAGTGAAATGCAAACAAATTGGTTAGGCCAAATTTTGGGACATTTTGGATTTCCTCTTAAAAGATGGATAAGTGAGTTGTTACAGACACTAATCATTTTGATTACAGTTGTTTTGGCAATTTGTTTGGTTTATCAATGTTTAAAGAAAATGTTGACACAGACAATGTCTAGGAATTCTGTAGCAATTTTTAAATCAGTGATGAAGCATCGTACGCCAATGCCGGGAGAGAAGCCACCTGCTTATGTTGAGATATGAAAGATTAAGAGTGGAAGTATTGAAAAGATGATTATTTCAAAACTTCCAAAGGGGGGAAATGTAACCAGATGTAACCAAAATGATTAGTTTGTTCTTTTGTAACTAAGCAACATAGAGATAGGAGCAGGGTAGACAATGCTTTAATGTTGTGTTTGTACATCTATGGCTATGGATATGCTACTATGCCCAAAGACAATTGGACAAGGAGTAGTATGGACATGCTGCTATGTTCCCAGTACAGCCCCAGCCCATCTTGACAACGAGTCGAGGGTAGTTAGAATAATTGGTTTGTGTTAAGGGTGCCAAATCATTGTTAAGGACCATGCACCATGAAGAAGGGAAGCAAGTTACATAAGCAAGGTGGGATTGCGCATGTCCAGAAGCAGGGGTCAACTAAAGGACACACCGGTACGACCACCAAGGACCACCAGAGACCCCCACAGAAGCCCCTCAGAGCTCAAGGACGCATGCGTAATGACCATGCAAATATGATAATTAGTTCTGGGAAATAGAATGAATATGCATGGTCATTCCGGGAAATTTGATGCATATGTATGTAATTGGGCAATATAAGCTTTGGTTGATGTAACCTGCGGTATGCACGCTAGGTGGAACGATACCCCGTGCATCCGGTGCCGTAATAAAGAATGCCTGCTTCTTAATACTACATTGGTGTTAAGGAGTTTGATTCCTGATTTCGGTGACATTTATACAGTCTAGTTATGCATATGCATAAGTAATTACACAAAGCAGTTTTCTATTGGTCTACATTTCTCTTATTTCAACTTAAAGCCACAGTGCTACTTTAATATTCTGCACATGCCCAAAGGCGAGGGGTCTCTGCTTGGGCTGGGGTCTCCAGCTTGAGGGGTGTGACTTTTAGTATTATAATGAGGATAGTTCGCGTGAGGGTGCTTCTTATCACACTTCTACTAGTAGTTTCAGATGGTTCCCAAAACATCTTAATTAGCTTGCGTATTTCTCCAGGATGTGCTTCTCTCCCAAGGACAGTAATTCTTGTTTAGATGTTCCACATTCCAGTCTGAATCCCCCTTATCAGATTTACGTAAGTCCTGGCCTTCCACTAGCTCCTGATAGACTACAGTACCAATATATAGATGATATTCTGATTGGAGGAACTTCCCCTGAAAAGGTTGGGGAAGCAGCAGCAGCAGCATGGAAGCACTAAATAAAGCAGAAACTGAGATTCCACCCGGAAAATGTCAGGGACCAAGTAAAGAAGTAAAATTTTTAGGTACTTGGTGGATAGCAGGCAGTGCAGGGATTCCTCCAGATCCCTTAAGAAAAATTGAAGAGCTGCAAATGCCCCAATCAAGGAAGGAGTTACAACAATTAATGGGAACTTTAGGGTACTGGAGGAAACATGTACCTGGATTTTCTATCATTTCCTGTCCCTTATACTCACTGTTACAGAAAGGCAAACCCTGGGAGTGGAAATCAGAACACAAAGAGGCGGTCAAAACTCTAACTGAAGAGTTAAAAACATATCGGTCACTGGGACCAGTACACCCCCGTGACCCTATTATAGCCGAATGGGGTTTTGCCGAACATGCTACTTACTGTAACCTGTTCCAAACTAGGCCTAATGGGCCAAAAAGACCTTTATTGTTTAGCTCAACCGCATTTAAAGAAACAGAACAACAATACTCTGAATGGGAAAAGGGACTTTTATCTTTAGTCCGAGCAGTTAAACAAGTTGAGAAAATACATCAGGGACAACCTGTGCAAACTAGAGGACCATTTAATTTACTAGAAGCAATCCTAAAGGGGACTGCTCCCCCAGAAGGAGTTGCACAAAACCCCACTGTCCGAAAATGGTATGCCTACCTAACAGGAGTTGCAGAAAATATGCAACTAACTGAAGGACACACTAAGGTTTCCAAATTGCAGATGCCCATAAACACAGACCCTTTAGCATTACAACAACCTTTTAAACCTTCACCCATTCTGGATGCACCACCCCTCACTGAGGGTACACCAACAGAAAACATTTGGTTTACAGATGCTTCAGCAAAAAGGGTAAACGGTAAATGGCAATATAAGGCTGTTGCATTAGATATTACCACCGGCAAACAAGTAGAAGAAGGTGAAGGCAGTGCACAAGTAGGAGAAATAAGAGCAGTTGTTTTGGCAGCACAGAATGGAGCAAAAATCATATATGTAGACTCCTATGCTGTGTGGGCCGGTGCCACACAGTGGCTCTGTCAATGGGAAACCTTGAATTGGGAAGTAAATAGATCCCCAGTTTGGAGAAACAAAGACTGGCAATTATTACTAGATATAGCCAGGAAAACACCTTTCAAGATGGGATGGGTAAAAGCTCATGCTAAAGATAATCAACCAGCCACAAAGTGGAATCAAAAGGTAGATGAGCTAACTAAAATTAGGAAAATCACCTTAAATCCTGAGTGGTATCGATTGGGAGAATGGTTACATCAAAGCCTAGGCCACACAGGCAAAGAAGCACTTTACTTTGCTGCACAGAGTAAAGGCTGGCCTATAAATAGAAAAACTTGTGAAACTATTCTTACAGAATGTCCCCAGTGTAGATATTGAAATTACAAGCAGATCATCCTGCTAAAGCACCACCTTTACATATCAATGAAGGGAAAGCTTTATGGTCTACATGGCAAATTGATTATATCAGACCATTCAAATCCTCTGCAGGATATCGATACATCCTTACAGGAGTGAAAGTAGTCTCCGGCTTGCTTATGGCGACTAAATGTCGGAAAGCCGATGGGTGAAATACAGTGAGAGGGCTATCATTTTGGTTCTCAAATCTACCTACTCCTGATGTTATCCAGAGTGATAATGGCTCACACTTTTCTTGTAAGGAAGTGCAAGATTGGGCAAAACAAGAGGGAATTAGATGGGTATTCCACACCCCATACTACCCTCAATCAAATGGGATGGTAGAAAGAGCTAATGGCTTGTTGAAAAGGAATCTCAAACCACAAGAAGCTCAATGGGATACGAGACTTCCCAAAGTACTCCATCAATTAAATAATCGATATGGGCCTACTGGAAGCCCTGTAAGCCGAGCATTCTTTGTAAAAACTGAGCTTAGAGCATTCTTTGTAAAAGCTGAGCTTAGCGCTCCACCTACTAGGAAAAGAGAATATCCAATGACATTACAGCCAGGACAGCCTGTGATGGTCAATTTACCATCCATCGGTACTGTGCCTATGACTTTAACTAAACCTCGTGGCCCACTTGCCTGGGAAGCTACTGATAGCAGTGGTGCAAAACACAGAATTAGTTCACGATGGATTTTTCCTTCTTCTTAATGGGGTAACCTGTTCGGACTCTCCCCACTGAAACAAATCTCTATTTTCTCTTACAGCACCCCACAGGATGGCAGACGGAAATGCTGTGTTCATGTTACTATTCCAAACCCTAACAATGCTGCTCCTCTTAGCCTGTGGTCAAAGAACCCTAGAATGGCCATGGTCCCAAGCCCGTGTTACATATACTGGAAGTATGGGCCTAAAATCTAATAAAGACTTGGCCCTCTTAACTGTAGTAACGCACAGAACTGAAGTATATTTAGAAAATGAATGGAGCAGGGATCCTAAGGGTTTTGACCGACTCCCCTGACTCCGGGGAGTGACAGGCCAGGAAATAAAAGTAGGATGCTAGATGATCAATGGATCCACCTATGAGAAGGCATCTCAAATTGCTGTGTATGACATTACATCAAACCCAATAATAGCAAAAGATACGAAACTTTGCGCCTTTGAAAGATTGAACTGTTGGTACAATTTTACCTTAGTACAACCTGTTTACGTAGTCTGCCTCTGGGATCGCCATAACATGAGATGACCCACCTTATCCTTTAAATTTAAAATAGACATTACTGAGCCTAATACAACAACATCCGCCCCCATTGTAAAGGATAAGAAAATTCTGTCCCCTCAGATTACTGAAGTTGGACCGTATGTGATCAAAAATACAGGCCATCAACGAGTGTTATTTAATCCATCATGGTCTCTTAAATGAGTAGAACTACTGATGCAAATTAATATCTCTACAATCAAACCAACGTGTTCACTATTCCTAGTCACGTCCTATGCAGGATGGTTAGCATGGTTACATGGGCGAACCCTCACCTCTCCAAGACGAACAAGGAGAGATGTGACCGGTATCATAGGGACAGGATTGGGAGTCTTAAATAGTATAGATGCCGAAGTACTCGTAAACAAACTGAGCACAACAACAAGTGATTTAAGCAAATTAGAACACCCATTGCAGTCTTCTCTATTAGCATTGGGAACTAACCAATGGCTCTTATCTGATATATTACCTCAGTGGAAAAGAATTAATGAAAGGGACCACCAACTGATTGTGGATGCACTTGGTATAGCCCAAACCAATGTTTCTCTAGCTCTTAGTTGTATCCAAGCTCAACTGTGGATGCAATCTATGGTAGCAGCAATTATAAGAGAAGGTGAAGAGGGCACCTTACCCACTGAAATTCAAAAGGTAATTTGGGATAATGCAACTAAATTTGAGAAAGAATTCCAGTCCTGGTGGTACTTAGTCAATTTCACTTATGACCCCATTAGCAATAAGGCCACAGCTTTTGTCTCAACAATACACAATGCTTCGGTATACACCATATACCCAATCATTGCGTTAGGATTAAATCACAATGGAACTATACTCTATCCATTAGAACATAGAGTGTGGGCCCAATGGAACAGAAACAAATGGGAAACTGTTGATGTTAATGCATGCGTTGTACGGGAACAACAAGGATTTATTTGTGAGAGTAACACCCTCAAAGCCCAAGACATCTGTCTTGACACTGAACAAAATGTTTGTCATTTTGAAATACGACCTGATGAAGCCCCTGAAACTGTACTTGTATTTATTGGAAAAGGATGTGCTTGTATGAGAACCCTTTGTGATTTTATATTTGTAGATAACATTACTGTAGATACAAGCAATCGCTCAAATATTTGTGTTTGTAACTTTACTAAAATTGTGGGATGTGACTTCAATTATTCAGCTCCTGTTACATCTTATCAACTGTTACAATCTAATTATACATTGAGTCAAGATTTATTGCCTACCCCCATCGGAATGAATCTTACATTGGTGAAGAAACTACTACAACAAGATGACCTGTGTCAACTGCTAGAACGCTTCCGAAACAATGGACACAAAACTCTGATCACTGTTCATCATAATACAGAAGAGATACACCATGTCTTGGAAAGAGTGAAGAAGGATGGAGAACACCATGGGTGGGAAAGTCTTCTTGGATGGTCACCGACAGCAACGGGAGTTTTTAATTTCATGCTTCACCCAGTTGTGATTTTAGTAACTCCAACTTTAATATGTCTATTGCTTATAATCATATTGTATATAAAGGTTTGGTACATGATAAAACAAATAACCCAACTCCAACCACCCAAAACATACAAACTAATACATAGCAAATAGCAGTACTTCACTGTCTACTTGCCGTGGATCTGTAAGCGCATAAATTATCAATATACTATTTATGGCACAGAGGCAAGAGGTGACTGTACCACCACTCTGTGAGAATAAGATGAACTGACTATAGTCACAGGGTGGAGTGTGATGGTGTGCTTCCCCTGCCCCTGAACTTTATCTCCTGTAACCCTGCTCAGGTGATAACCACCAGTGATGGTCATAATGGCTGCATCTGGTCATGATGGCTGCATCTGGCTCAAAGTGGATTCAGGAGAAAGATAACAACACAATAGCCAAGGGCTATTGTGCAATGCTCCCACCTAACCACAGCAAAGAAACTAAAATCTGTGGTTGGTATGCAAATATGACTATGAGTCAATCATCTTATCCCCATAAATAGTGAGCAGCCCAAGAGCCCTTTGAGCTCTCCTGCATGGCAGCAGGCTGCACGCCAGGATCTCCCCTTGAGTAGGGATGCCTCTCAAGGTTACTCCTCGAGGTTGAGAGATTCCTTGCTGCAACAGATCCTCGGTAAGTGACTAATAGCATGCTAAACTCTGAAACCTTAGCTAAGTGATATAAAGGATTGATTGCACACATATAATCCTTTAGACATAAACCGTTGACCAAGTCTGGGACTAGGACTGGATCTAGCCGCACCTAGACTCCTCTCTGAGAAGGAGTTTAGAAAGCAAGGGGATCCTTTTCCAAACCTCATGACTCAATGGGAGGGTCACCCTGACAGTTTTGTCTGACCCTGTCCTCTATGCAGTAAATAATTAAGTGTGCCTTGCTATTGAATCTTGTTAAACCACTGTTGCATTGAACTTTGTTAACTCCCTATTCTATATCAATAAAATATATTTTTACTTCTCTCTTACGAGTGAAATGCACTCTCACTCCAAGTATGTGACAACTAGCTATAAGCAAAATGGAAATGTCTCCATATAAGCATGTTAAATCCCAGTGACAGGAGTATACTATTGCCCTATGTAATGGGTAGTAATAAATGTCTAGAGCTTTGTCCATTAGGAGAAGAAAACAGTGATCTGAGAATCAGGGTATGTAAAGTATAATTTGTCTATGTACACACATGTTCCAGTCCTGGAATAGAGCTGCTCAACCAACCTGTATTGTTAAGCCAGCTGTTAGAATAAAACTTTGCCGTATTGTGAGTACTGGGTTGTAACACAAATGTCACTTTGTCTAGTTTTCTATTGGAAGTTATTAACTAATTTTTGCCTAGTATGTTTTCTTAGGACCCTGAATTTAAACCATGGAATCATAAGTCTTGGAAGTGACCTGAAGTGATCACCTGATCCATCCCTCTACTCCAGTGCAGGGTCAGCTACATCTACCTCATTCTTAATAGATGTTTGTCTAGACAGTTCTTAAGGATCCCAGAAGATGGAGAATCCAGTGTCCCCAGGCAATCTATTCTAATGCTGCTATATCCCTATTTTTAGAAAATGACCAATGCTAATCTAAGTCTCACTGGCTGCAGTTGAAACCAGTACTTCTTGTCCCATCCACCATGATCATGCTGAACAGATTATTCCCTTTCTCCCTGCAGAAGCAGTTTGCATGTTTGAAGACTGATACCATTATGCTTTTCAATCTTCTGGGGTATTTATTTATTTATTATTAAGCCAGATAAGCCCAAGTCCTTCAATCTCATTGTAGGGCATTTTTTCCAGATGTCTGACTATTCTCTTTGTTCTTATCTCTCCCTATGGTCCACATCTCTATGGGAGTGTGATACTCCCAGCTGGACACAGTAACCCTGAGATCTTACCTATGTCAAGCTCAGCAGAAGATAATCACTTATGAGATGGCTACCTCTTTTATGGTTTTCCAAGCTTTTTTACATACACTGATTTCATTGCGATACCCAATTTAGAGGCCAAACCTCAGCATGCTAATCTCTAATACTTAATATAACCATCGAATTACAGACTAGGCTATGCAGTCAGTCCTCTTTAAGACATAATTTATCCTGGGCTGAGACTCCTGGTTTTTAAGGGAACTTCAGTTCAGTAATGGACTCTAGCCAGGCCCATATACAGAGTAATTCTTTTGCTTCTCATAACACTGTCCCTAATTAGAGCTCTGCATAACAAAATGTAAAGCACAATTTGTCTGCTCAAAATGAAATAACTGCCTGTATGTTAAGGGGAAGAGGTGGTGAGGGGGGGAGAGACTGAAGAACTTTAACACTACCATCTAGAGTATGTCTACTTTATACAAACCAGTAAAACGTGGAAAGCCTTAAATCCGTTTCAAACGATCTGGTGTGTCCTTGGCCAAAGATACAGTTTGGGGCTTTAGAAGCCTGATGGTGGTGGTAATGCAGTACATGAGATATTATTAGAAAATAGACATGGTAAATTAATGCATTCTCTTTAAGGATGCTGAGATAGGGGCTGCTCCTAAACTTTACACTGAAACAAAGCTCCAAATGTACTGTTTAGTTCTTGTGAAACTTCTGAAGTCAGCTTCGTTCTTTTAAATAGTGATAGAACCAACAAAACCCTTTCTGAGTCCCTGGAGGCTGGCAATTTCCTCTCCTCTCCTAAGGAATTGGCTGCAGCATGTTTAAAAACATGCTTCTGAGCTGCCAAATCCATATTTCACAGAAACAAAACCAGCCACTAAGGGAGATTTGGATGAAGTTTAGTGGACAAATATGCTGTGCAATCTGGTCTCCTACTCATGCTGGGCATTGTACATTAACTACCCTCAAATGCAAGATTTACACATCTGAGATTGCAATGGATGCTGAAGCAGTGTGAGGAGCAGCAGCTGCAGCAGCAAGCAGCGGAGAGGGACACACAAGGGATACACGCGGACAGGAAGAGACTTCGGCTGAACAGGGAGCATCCCCCGAGCAGCTGAGCCCAGACACTCTGTCCATCTCCATCCATCTTCATCTCCCAGCAGGCAGATGCACAGCAGTAGGCAGGCATGTGGCAGCATGGTGACCACCTGTCAAAAAGCTATGTCCTCTGCTTCTCCTGAGCTTCTAGCACCCAGTAGGACCAATGCAGCCACACAGGCAGAGCTCCAGTCAGAGCATATGACCACCCAGGTTTCAGGCTGCAGGGAGTTCCTGGGGCTACTCTCGGAGATGGATGGTGGTAGCAAGCATACCTGTGGGAGGTATGCCCAGGTAGATGAACTGCTCTGCTTGGTGGCTGAGCTTCAGGAGGAGGTGAGCAGACTGAGGAGCATCTGGGAGTCTGAGAAGGAGATAGACCAATGGAGCTGTGCTCTGTCGTCTCTGGTACACACAAGCTAACTCAGCATGGCCACTACTGAGGTAGGTCCAGTATCTCTTTTGCACCAGGATGAAGGCAGTGATAGGAAGGATAGGGAAGAGTGGAAGCAAGTTACTGTACAGAGCTGTAAGAGGAACCCCTCCTTGCCCTCTCAGCTACCTTTACAGAATAGGTATGAGGCTCTAGGTATGGTAGACAAAGGACACAATGAGATGGAAGAAGAGGAATCTGTGCAGGTTCTCTCACCAAGGTCAGATCAACCAACCCCTCGCATCAAGAGCTGCATTAAGACCAGTGCCAAGAAGAAACAATGGCAAATTATGGTCATAGGTGACTCCCTCCTGAGGGGAAAGGAAGCATCCATCTGCAGACTGGACCCTCTTTTCATGGAAGTTTACTGCCTCCCTGGGGCCCAGAGCAGGGACGTCACCAGACAACTGAAGAGCTTAGTACAGCCTTTGGATTATTACCCACTCCTGCTCTTTCGTGTGGGTACCAATGATGTTGCAACAAGAAGTCCAAGGTAAATCAAAAGAGATTTCAGGGCCCTGGGAAGAATACTGAAGGATTCAGGAGCACAGGTGGTGTTTTCCTCAACCCTCCCAGTAATGGGGAGAGACATTGGAAGAAACAGGTGAGCCCAAGACATCAACGCCTGGCTCCAAGACTGGTGCCTCTGCCAGAACTTGTGTTTTTATAACCATGGAAGAGTCTTTGAGACACAAGTTATGCTGGGGACTGATGGGATCCACCTGTCCCAACGGGAGAAACACTTCTTTGCTCATAAGCTCTCAGAACTGATTGAGAGAGCTTTAAACTAGAATCGATGGGAGGAGGGGATACCATCAGGAGAGCTGAAGGTAAGCCAAGGGATGGCATGGCACCGCCTGAGGGTGGCAATGCTAATGGGAACATTTACACTGCTCCAGGGAGCACTGAGGGTTTAGGAGCACATCTGAAACCCTTGTACACCAACACATGCAGCATAAGGAACAAACAGGACAAACTGGAAGCATTGGTCCATTCTCAGAGCTATGACGTCTTTGGTATTAGTGAGACTTGGTGGAATGAGTCCCACGATTGGAGTGCTGGGATGGAGGGCTATAGGCTGTTCAGGAGGGATAGGCAGGACAGGCGAGGTGGAGGAGTTTCACTGTATGTAAGGGAGAGGTTTGACTGCACAGGCCTTACAGTTAGCGATGATGTAGTTGAGAGCCTCTGGGTGAGGATTAGGGGTATGGAAAACAAAGGAGATGTTGTAGTGAGTGTCTACTACTGATCGCCCAGCCAGGATGATAGCACCAATGAGTTATTCTATAGGCAATTAGGAGAAATCTCTGGATCAGTAGCCCTTGTCTTTATGGGAGACTTCAACTTCCCAGACATCAACTGGGAATATCATACTGCTGTGACAAGCAAGTCTAGGAAATGCTTGGTTTGTGGAAGATAACTTCTTGTCACAAGTACTCAGTGAGCCAACTAGGAAAGGTGCCCTCCTAGACTTGCTATTTGTGAATAGAGAAGGACTTGTGTGGGATGCGATGGTAGGAGGCTGTCTTGGCCACAGTGATCACGAAATGGTTGAGTTGAAAATTTTTGGTGTAATGAGAAAAAAAGGTCAGCAGAGTTACTACCCTGGATTTCAAGAGAGCAAACTTTAAGCTACTCAGGGAGCTAGTTAGCAGTGTCCCCTGGGAATCTGCCTTTGAGGGCTCAGGGGTCCATGAGAGCTGGTCAGTTTTTAAGAAGCACTTTTAAAAGCACAGGAGCAGGCAATCCCCTTGTGTCGAAAGTCAAGCAAGCGGGGCAGAAGACCAGCTTGGCTGAACAGGGAACTCCTCATGGAGCTCAAGAGGAAAAAGAAATTGCACGATCTCTGGAAGCGAGGTCAGGCTTCGCAGGAAGATTACAGAGCCGTGGTTCACATATGCAGGGAGAAGACACGAAAGGCCAAAGCTCAACTAGAGTTGAAACTGGCCAGGGTTGTGTCAGACACCAAGAAAGGCTTTTTTAAGTACGTTAATAGCAAGAGGAGAAAAACATTGGCCTGATACTTGTTGAAGATGGGTCACCTGACTAATAGGGATGAAGAAAAGGCAGAGGCGTTAAATATTTTTTTTGCCCCAGTCTTTAATAATACTGATAGACCTTGGGCTGCCCGGCCCTCTGAGTCAGAGGACCACGACTGCGGGAGCAGTGCCTTTCCATTTGTGGACACTGAAATTGTAAGGGACCAGCTGTATCAGCTGAATGTTCACAAGTCCATGGGGCCTGATGGGATTCATCCCAGAGTACTGAAGGAGTTGGCGGATGTTACAGCAGGACCCCTCTCAATCATCTACCAAAGGCCTTGGGAGTCTGGGGAGGTGCCCGCTGACTGGAAGCTAGCCAACGTTATTCCAATTTACAAGAAGGGCGTGAGGGAAGACCCAGGAAACTACAGACCTGTTAGTCTAACCTCAGTACCTGGAAAGATTATGGAGAAGATCATACTGGGTGCTACTGAAAGGCATTTAAAGAACAATGCAATCATCAGGCACAGTCAACATGGGTTCACAAAGGGAAAGTCCTGTTTAACTAATTTGATATCCTTCTACGATAAGGTCACATGCTTAGTAGATAAAGGGAAGGTGGTGGATGTAGTTTTTCTGGATTTCAGTAAGGCTTTTGATACTGTCCCTCACAGCATCCTTCTGGAAAAGTTGTCCAACTGTGAGATGAACAGGTACATGGTGCGCTGGGTGAAGAACTGGCTGAAGGGCAGGGATCAAAGGGTTGTAGTGAATGGGACTACACCTGGCTGGCGACCGGTCACCAGCGGTGTTCCTCAGGGCTCAATTCTAGGGCCACTTCTGTTCAATATATTTATCAATGATCTTGATGCAGGAGTTGAATGCACCCTTAGTAAGTTTGCTGATGATACTAAACTGGGAGATGCTGTTGACTCTCTCGAGGGACAAGAGCCCTTGCAGAGGGATCTAAATAGATTGGAGCACTGGGCAATCATCAATGGCATGAAATTTAACAAGAACAAATGCCGGATTCTGCACTTGAGACGCAGTAACACCGGACACACGTATAGATTGGGAGAGGAGTGGCTGGAGAGCAGCCCTGCAGAAAGGCATCTGGGGGTGCTGGTCGACAGCAGGCTCAATATGAGTCAGCAGTGTGCCCTGGCAGCCAAGAGGGCAAACCGCATCTTGGGGTGCATCAAACACAGCATAAGCAGCTGGTCAAAAGAGGCGATTATTCCACTGTATTTAGCATTGGTGCGGCCTCACCTTGAATACTGTGTGCAGTTCTGGGCCCCACAATTTAAGAAGG
Source organism: Ciconia boyciana (assembly GCF_034638445.1). NCBI lineage: Eukaryota > Metazoa > Chordata > Aves > Ciconiiformes > Ciconiidae > Ciconia > Ciconia boyciana. Next base: position 7,009,204 of record NC_132937.1, on the reverse strand, counting down.
ATGTGAAGGTACTCGAATGTGTCCAGAGGAGGGCAACAAAGCTGGTGAAAGGGCTGGAAGGAATGTCCTATGAGGAGAGGCTGAGGACACTGGGTTTGTCTAGTTTGGAGAAAAGGAGGCTGGGGGGCAACCTCATTGCTCTCTACAGCTTCCTGAGGAGGGGAAGTGGAGAGGGAGGTGCTGATCTCTTCTCCCTGGTATCCAGTGACAGGACGCGTGGGAATGGTTCAAAACTGTGCCAAGAGAGGTTCAGACTTTACATTAGGAAACATTTCTTTACAGAGAGGGTAGTCAAACACTGGAACAGGCTTCCTAGAGAGGTGGTTGATGCCCCATGCTTGTCAGTGTTTAAGAGGCATTTGGACAATGCCCTTACTAACATGCTGTAACTTTTGGTCAGCCCTGGAGTGGTCAGGCAGTTGGACTAGATGATCATTGTAGGTTCCTTCCAACTGAAAGTTTTCTATTCTTTTCTATTCCAAAAGCTGGGATGATTTTTCAGAAGAAGACCAACTTTTAAAGGGATCATAGCTTGTTTGGGGTTGCCACAAGTTACTTTGCATGGTCTCATTCCATTGCTAGCTAATGGATGGATCAGCCACTGGTATCTTCCTTGGCAAACATTAGAATTGTGAGGGGAGCATGTGCTATGTCAAGAATAATAGTGGGCTTTAGAGCCTTTCTTTTTGCCCATGTAGCTTTGAGAAAGTGACCTAGGGGTTAAACTCCATTAGTTGTATATGGTAGTTACAGTATGGAAGAGACCATTCCCATTAAGAATTGTCTCCCCTTTGCTAGCAGAGGTAGCTGTGTCTGTCCACTCCTCTCTGCTTTGAGGTGCTCCGAGTTTTTACTTGATAAGTGCAGAGAAATGTGTGTACTGTCTCTGTTCGAGTTGTGTCATGTTTACAAGAGAGCAGGAGGCTCTGGTCTTCACACCAAGAAAATGACATTCTCTTAGTTTAGAAAGGAAAGGGGCATTTCATTTTATGCCATTTAAAACCGTGAAGTGTTTAAACAGCACCTTCAAATTCATAAAGCAATGATTTAACTTGCTTTTACCTAATGATGTAACACAACCAAGAACCTTACACTTGAATCACACAGGAACAAACTTCTATATTGTATGACTTGCTTGATTTGGGAAAAATCAGCAATTCTGAGCTGAAGTCACATAAACTGAGCACTCCTTAACTGATGTCCTTCAATGACCTTCATGTGTTCTGCCACCATGGGAAAACCTTATTTCTCTTGCTTTGGTGAGGCACTAGAAAAAAATGCCAATGTTTCAGCCATTGGCAGATCTGGGAACGAACCTAGGTCCCCCAATACACAGGCATGCAGATATGATACTGTATTGGGTGTACATGGCAATGTTTTGATAGCAGGAGGGGCTGCAGCGGTGGGCTCTGTGGGACAGAGCCAGTTCCAGCCAGCTCAGCAGCAGCCCCACTGCAGGCCACAGCTCAGCCAGTCAGCAAAGCTGGTGGCACCTCTGTGAAAACATATTTAAGAAAGGGCAAAAATGTTGGACAGAGAGAGGAGGAGGGAACAAAAAGAGTGAGAAACAACAGAGGGAACACCAAGGTTGCAGAAGGAGGGGGAGGAGGTGCCCCATGGTGCCAGAGCAGATATTCACTGCAGCCCGTGGAGGACCCATGCCAGTGCAGATGGATATTTCTGGAAGGAAATGTGGCCTGTGGAGAACCCATATCAGAACAGAGCTTTCCTGATAGGAACTGCAGCCCATGGGAGATCCCATGCCAGAGCAGGGGAATAGTGTGAGAGGGAAGGAGCGGCAGAGAAGAACTGTTATGTACTGACTATCCCCTCCCATTGTCACCAAAATCGGGAATCAAACTCCTTAATACCAATGTAGTATTAAGAAGCAGGCATTCTTTATTACGGCGCCGGATGCACGGGGGATCGTTCCACCTAGCATGCATACCGCAGGTTACATCAACCAAAGCTTATATTGTCCAATTACATACATATGCATCAAATTCCCCGGAAGGATCATGCATATTCATTCTATTTCCCAGAACTAATTATCATATTTGCATGGTCATTACGCATGCGTCCTTGAGCTCCGAGGGGCTTCCGTGGGGGTCTCTGGTGGTCCTTGGTGGTCATACAGGTGTGTCCTTTAGTTGACCCCTTCTTCTGGGCATGTGCAATATCACCTTGCTTATGTAACTTGCTCCCCTTCTTCATGGTGCATGGTCCCTAACAATGATTTGGCACCCTTAACACAAACCAATTATTCTAACTACCCTCAACTCGTTGTCAAGATGGGTTGGGGCTGTACTGGGAACATAGCAGCATGTCCATACTACTCCTTGTCCAGTTGTCTTTGGGCATAGAAGCATATCCATAGCCATAGATGTACAAACACAACATTAAAGTATTGTCTACCCTGCTCCTATCTCTATGTTGCTTAGTTACAAAAGAATGAACTAATCATTTTGGTTACATCTGGTTACAGCATCTCCCCCTGCACTGCTTTGAGGTGGGGGTTAGAGGAGTCAGGAATGAAGAAATGAAGTTGAGCCTGAGAGAGGGGGAAAGAAAGGTGTTGTTTTAATGTTTGTCTTTGTTTCTCACTACCTGAATCTATTTTAATTGGCAATAAATTAAATTTTCCCCAAGTCATATCTGTTTTGCCTGTGACGGTAATTGGCAAGTGATCTCCCTGTCTTTATCTCAACCCATAAGCCTTTTTTTTTAATTTTCTCCCCCTGTCCTGCTGAGGACAGGGAGGGAGCGAGTCACTGGGTGGGCATCTGGCCCTTAGCCAAGGTTAACCCACCACAGATACTCTATAAGGAAGCTCTTCTTTGTTAAGAATAGCTATTATTAGACATAAAGCTAGAGCAGGAAATCCTCTCTACTTAATGAAAAATAACCGGTCCATTTGTCAAAGGCAACTCGAAATGCATCTATATTTAGTTGTTCTCAAGAACCCTAGTAAATAAGCACTCCATTTGATTGCTAGATGAACAGCAGGGAATTTAATGCCTGATGGGAGAGGCTATTTAGAGCTCTCACAATGTTCCATCTGTTGCTGCGCTAGCACAGATTGCTAAATCTAAGCTGGCAGAGCAATTGCAGTAAATCCCAGAGCAGCTTACCCAATGCTTATTCCAAGACCAAAATTCCTTTTCCTATGTCTCATAGGATAGGGCAGAATGTATCACTAAAGCATCTTGTCTGAATATATGTTTTACTGCAGACTGTTAAATCTACTGATTACACCTGTGCTGAGTCCAGTAAATGGAACATATGTTTTGTTTGTTCAGACCACCTTTTTCAGAAAAACAACAATCAGTCTCAGTCTTGATCTGAAGACATGCATCATGATGGGCAGGCCTGGAAAGGTCCCTTGGCCCTTCTCTTCTTTAGCCAGCTCATCCTGCACCTCTTTGTTTTTGGAAGGGTCATTTCATGTTACATCAGTTTTAACTGATTCAGAAATATACTTTGATGTTTTTCTAGAATCCTCTCTTTTTTTCGAAGAAAGACCAACATGAACTACCATAATACTGTGAAACTGAAGGGCTAGTGCATTTTTTTTTCCTTCTTGCTGCAAACAGCAAATCATGCAGTGACAGATGTTGTGGCCACCAACCAAAATCTTGTGCTGTAATTAGCTATTATTAGCATGTATATAATCCTTTTGGGATTAACTGGTCACCTAAGTATGGCTTCAAGTGTCACCTGTGTTTCACGGGGACCTAAACTAAGCTGTTTTGTTGAAAACAGACTAAGTGATAAGTGTTTTGAAGCCTTTCTAATTTGCAGAAAATGCTGCAATTCAGCCTCTCTCAAATCACCATTCAGTTTGTGTTGGAAAGGAACCATTTTGCACTTGGATTCTGTTTCAGGTGAGAATCCTTTGAAAAGTTGACGGGCATCCAGACCTCAAAAAGCACTTTACATTATTTGGCCATTTAAAGAACAATGTAAAATAAATTAAATGGGCCTTTAGTTGATTTTCCTTTCACTCCTAAACAAAGTAAATGCTGTTGGTGAGAAATGTGAGGAAAAGGGATGCTGCCCAGGGAAGCCAGATAGCTGGTATAGTGTGTACATGAGGACAAGTTGTGCCTGAATTAAGAGAGCTTGTTATCTTGACACTCAGCGTGGAAAGCTGTCAGCCTTGTGCAATCCCTTCAGCACCCTGCTGATCTTTGGATCTCATCTCAGAGAATGGCCATTTGGCATCGTTCTAGAAAAACAGGCCAAGGGTTCAAGCAGGACAAGGTAGATCCCCATTGCCCAGGGCATGGAGAACCCAGGAACTGGTCACAGCAGCTAAGTATATTTTATTTCCCTATACTTCCAGGTCTTGGTGTCCCCAGATAAGACCATCCAAAATGCCCAGGGAGAAGGGGCCATTGCTTTGAGAGACCTGCAGGTGGGATAAGGAGTGGAGCTCTCTCTTAAGGGACCTCTGGTATTTCCCAAAAAAATCTTCCTGGACCAGCAGTATAATGCTGGACAGAACTGAAGTGCTCCATCTTCCCCAAAGAAAGTCACTTACTGAGTACACTTGAGCTCTATGGAAATGTAGATCCTGAGGTGTTGCTGTGAGGAAGTAGCCACAAGGTTACTTACTTTTCGATGTGGCTGATTTAAACAAAAACAAAACCAAAAATTTTAAAAATCCCTACATTAAAATTCCAAAGGGCTCCTATTCTAGGCTCTTAGTGTCCCTACAATGAGCAAAACCATCTGTCTCCCCCATGTGTAACTTCTCCCCTGCAGCTCTGATACCCCAGAGAGCTTTGTTCCTGGAACATCCTGTGCAAATAAGTACCGTTCAAGCCAGCTCTCATGACCCATGGGCCAATGCCTTTTGGAGTGAGAGAGGAGCAGCAATTCTGTGCTCAGCAAGCTTCTGCCTTTTTATTTAGGACGTTGTTTGTGAAGGGTTTGCATGTAAAACAACCACCAAAAGACAGTTTTACTCTGAACACTTGGAAGAACAGATTGCACTAAGTCCTTCCCCCAGACATGCACATGCAGAATATCAGTGCCTCTAAAATGTAGGTGGAATCTGCACAGAGGCAGCTCAAATAAGATTTTCCCCTAGCAGCAAACATTGTCTTTCCCATATAATGGGCAATCCTAAACAAATTGTCTGGAAAGCAACACATTACACACATGGGGAGAGGTTGCATGTTTCTGTTCCAGAGTTCCTGGACAAGTGATTGCAGGAAGTCCAACATGTTCGGAAAGCTTCAGACTTACTGTGAATGCCCAGACTGCTGAAGCAGTACCAAAAGGTTCAGGACTCCCTAGGTTTACTCTGTAGGAACTGTAGAGTCATGCCTAATGGATGTGTCCAAGACTTCTGGATGCCTAGCAGCCCAGTTGGAGAAGTAACTGTCAAAGCTGGCAAGTCCTGGACAAATTTCCTGCATGTTTAACTTCTACCCAGGTAAGAATTTCTGGGTAGAAAAAGTCTGGGTACATGGATAGCCTGTGCAGAAGAGAAGTTCTCTGGACAGTCAAAGAAATTAAATAAGGAATGTGGATACAGTTCACTACCAAAAAGTTTTTTCAAGTGTTTTCTGGCTTCCTATTAATTTGTGCTTTATTGTACCTGCATGGAAGTGTTCTAGCAGGAACATCTGGGGAAGGAGAGCTATAGCATTTGTGCAACTGGAAATGTTGATGAGACAACCTGAGAAGAATGTGTATGGAGAAGTTTTGATGCATAGTGGAACTTGGGTCTCCAAGGTTTTGATGTGGACTTGGAGGCAAAATCTTGTTTTTCATTCAGCAGATAATGTGTAACATCTATCAGCTCTTGCAGGAGGATCACCTTAATTTGATGATGCAAGTATTAGAAGCACTCATGCTAGATCTACCCAAGGCAAATGAGCAAATGTGAAAACATGCCTATGCAGATGCATGTGTCTGGTCCATGAGTTTCTGATTAACATGTGTAAGGAGCAGGAAGAATTGAATGAGACAAGAGTGTGGTACAGGCATTTCAGCAGGCTTATTAGCTTTCTGGGCTGCTTTTTCCATTATGCAAAAGCTGTGTTTGTATTAGTATAGCAGTCAGACCCACCAGTATGGGGATTACTGTTGGTTTTTACATAATGGATTATCCAAGATTAAGCGTTTTATTCAGGCACATGAGCAAAAATAACCAATTAGAAACTTTGCAGACCCATTATTTAAAGGCAGATGGAGGGCAATTCACACGAAACTCCTGCTGACTACAGCCCAAAGACTGTAGCAGAGTAGTCTCAGTGACCTCCAGCATCTCTGTCCCAACAGGTAGGTCAATATTCAGTAGAGAAGAATCAAGTTAGCATCTCATAAAACAGAAAACTGAAGCTTGTGGCTGCAGTTGGGAACAGAATAGCTGCTTGGGAGTTTGGAAGTCCAGGGTTGGTAGCTTCAGCTCAGTTTTAAATATTTGTGTTTTAACTTGGCATCAGAACAGATATTCAGGCATAAATATTCTGCAAGAGTGTCTAGGTAGGTGCTCTCTTCTCCCAAAGTGTTGAGACCAAGTATATTGGAATATGGGTGAGCTGGCATAGACTAGGAGATAAATACAACCTTGGCCAGCTTGCGACTGTGTTATAATGACAGATCAAGCCTCCAGAGACTGAATATCATCTGTTAAATTTGTAGAGGAAATGATCTGAGACTATTGTTAAAATGTATTTTGCCGTTAGAGCAGACAGCCAGGAAATGCCTGATTAGGTGATGAAAACTGAACATAAAGAACATAGTTTTGCCAGTTTTAAAGCAAAGTGGATAAGCACCATGAAAAATTTAGAAACTATGTATTTCCAACCAACAAGGTTTTGCCAGAGCTCATCAGAACATTTTTTTGTTGTCAAAACAAAAATTCAATTAATTTCTAATTTTATCAACTCTTATCAACCATATCCAGAGTCTGTCTTAATTTATAATGTAAAAATTATGTGAACTGCACTATTGCTAATGGAAAGCAAAATACTCTGGCGAAGTAATTGCCGTTGGTGGTCAGGGATACAGATCTGGATGGATTCAGGCATAGCATTGATCCAGGTTTCTCAGTGAAATAGTACTGTGCTCAGCATGGAATGAAACTAGTTTTAAAATGGGGGGAATGTATTTGTAGGCACAGCACTAGCTATCCATATGTGCTACAAGAAATAAGACTCTGCATGTTTACTTTTGTCTTGCAGGATGAAATATGCACAGTATGTTTTCCTGGCATTGCTCTTCTCCACTGTTGAATATAGCCTAGCTCAGACCTGTACAGTGGAGTCTTTCTCTGTGAAAGACAATTTTGATCCAAAGAGGGTAATTATGACTACTTCATCTACTAAACACAATATACCAGGAGAAGCTTCACTGTATAAACTGGTTTTCCAGTGTATTAATCTAAACTTTGTCACTAGAATGTTATTTTTTTATATATACTGTCTCTGGAACACTGTTTCTGCAGTTCACTCTTTTTGCTAGTGTTTAACCTGATGGACGTTATGGTAACACTGACCACAGAAATGTTGGGGATGCTAGACTATTATATTTGATGTAATCTTCTATTAGCTCAAGTTCAGATTGGCTCTCAGTTTTGGGGAATCCATGAATGGAACACTTTTTAGATTATCAATAGAGGGAAAGGTCAAACAAGTACCCTGGAGGACTTACATCCACTGCTGTCCATTCTTGGGAGTCAGGTCAACACAAATTTTTAACTAAGCTGTGTATCCTAAACAAAGACTGTCTAAGTTCTAAATAGGGCGTCTTATTTGTCTGCCTCTGAACAGAAAACCAGGGCTAACTTTATTTTGGAATGGTCCAGAATGGTGTGCCAGTACCTGTTTAGACTGGTTGTCTACAGAACATGCCATCGTATCATTTCCAGCCACATCCAGAATTTGTGGGGTTCCAGAACTTTTTTTCCTACAAAATTGGCCTTGCTGAAAACAAACACATTTCTGGGGAGAATGCTTTGAGAACTTCAGTGTTTTGATAAAGCAGTGTTATTCTTAGCCTCATGTATTTGGAAGTTACAAATTCTATCTCAATCTTCCTTAAGCATGTAACTTCCCAGACAGATTTCATCACCTTAAATGAAGAGTTCAGTTGATCAAAGCTATGTTCTGCTTCCCCCATTATTTCTGCTGATACAGGTAATTTTTGAGGCTCTCCCAATCATGCAATCACTTGCTTGTACCCTATTTTGATTTCAGCACATATTGGTTTTAAATCTTCAAGGTCACTTTTTTCTAGGAATTTTATTCTTCTTAATCTCATTTCAGTTCCCCCTATTGCTAGTCACCCTAACACACTCTTTCTTTGTCATGGGCATAGTCAGCATTTTCTACTTCTTTGTATAGACACTTTACACCATAAGAGATCATGAACAAAAGCTCGACTTCAGCCTGTCAGCCACAACAGGAGAAACTGGTTAGTGGCTCCAGCCAGTTTGATAATGACTTTGTGGCTATGATTTGGTCTCCTTATTGACATCACAAAGAAACCAAGGTCTAAATGGAAATAGAGAATAACTGAAATGATTCACAGCAGTAAATCCTGAGTTATGGGTGAAGCATTTCAGGATGACATTTCAGAGAAGATTACAGTGTTGGGCCACCACTTCATGAATGTCTCAAGTGCTAAAGAGTAAATGCATACAGAAATTCAGACTTCCTAGAACTATTTATTTTAATGCCTCACAAAAGAGCATACAGGTGAGTGTGTTGAACTGTATAGCAGAACCTGTGTGGTACATACCCACCCAAACTCAAACTTTTACCATAGGCCAGGCAGTGGCTAGTTAGAGTCTTCTGCCAGTCTTGCAGTGGTGATTAATCCAGACAATTGTATGGGGTTTGTGTGGCAAGGTTTTGGTAGCAGGGGGGGCTGCAGGGGTGGCTTCTGTGAGAAGACACCAGAAGCTGTCACCATGTTGGACATAGTGAGTTCCAGCTGGCTCTAAGACAGACCTGCTGCTGGCCAAGGCTGAGCCAATCAGCAATGGTGGAAGCACCTCTGTGATAACATATTTAAGAAGGGGAAAAAACTGCTGCGCAACAGCAGCCGGAGGAGAGGAGTGAGAATATGTGAGAGAAACAACTATGCAGACACCAAGGTCAGTGAAGAAGGAGGAGGAGGAGGTGATCCAGGTGCTGGAGCAGAGATTCCCCTGCAGCCCTTGGGGAAGACCATGGTGATGCAGGCTGTCCCCCTGCAGTCCATGGAGGACTCCACGCCAGAGCAGGTGGATGCACCCAAAGGAGGCTGTGACCCCCATGGAGACCCCGTGCTGAAGCAGGCTCCTGGCAGGACCTGTGACCCCATGGAGAGGAACTCACGCTGGAGCAGGTCTTCTGGCAGGACTTGTGATCCCATGGGGGACCCACGCTGGAACAGTCTGTTCCTGAAGGACTGCACCCCGTAGAAAGGACCCACTCTGGAGCAGTTTGTGAAGAACTGCAGCCTGTGGGCAGGACCCACATTGAAGAAGTTCATGGAGGACTGTCTCTTGTGGGAAGGACCCCATGCTGGAGCAGGGGAAGAGTGTGAGGAGGAAGGAGCGGCAGAGACAACGTGTGATGAACTGACTGAAACCCCCATTCCTCATCCCCCTGTTGCGCTTGGGGGGAGGAGGTAGAGAAATTGGGAGTGAAGTTGAGCCTGGGAAGAAGGGAGGGGTGGGGGGAAGGTGTTTTAAGATTTGGTTTTATTTCTCGTTATCCTACTCTGATTTGATTGGCAATAAATTATATTAATTTCCCTGAGTCAAGTCTGTTTTGCCTGTGACGGTAATTGGTGAGTGATCTCTCCCTGTCCTTATCTCGACCCATGAGCCTTTCGTTATATTTTCTCTCCCCTGTCCAGCTGAGGAGGGGGAGTGATAGAGTGGCTTGGTGGGCACCTGGCATCTAACCAAGGTCAATCCACCACAACAATAATCTTTCATTTCAGTATGCAGGGAAATGGTATGCCCTAGCCAAGAAGGATCCAGAAGGTCTTTTCCTTCAGGACAATATCTCTGCTGAATACAGTGTTGAGGAAGATGGCACAATGACAGCATCTTCCAAAGGCCGAGTGAAACTTTTTGGGTAAGTAAGTAAGTGTGTGCTCAACTTCTAACTCTAGCCGATGACATGATGTACTAAAGAGATGGTGTGAATGGTGATTTATCCTGAGTGCACAACATGACTGAGTTGCTGTTATCAAGAAGACAAGCTCGATAAAATTAATACCTTAGAGGCCAAAGGTGATTGAGTCCTGGGTTAGTTCTCAGTCTAGTTCTGGTCTAGGCCCATGATAAAACTATTGTATAATTGCCAATTCAATGATAAAGTAAAATCTTTAATGATAGACTGGTAAAGCAAATAAACTGGAATAAAAAGAGGGAAGCCAGTGTAGCCTGTGAGAAGGTGAGTAGCTCAACAGGTTTGAGGGAAGGAAATGAGTGTAAATGAGTGTTACATTAGTGGATCTTTCAATGTGGTATTGTTTAGACTTCTTTGGAAAATACTCAATTAGCTCTTGGATACTTTTGTGAGACTTGAATAGGCAGATAGAAGTCCCTTGGTGATGGCTACTATAAGGGATTACATGTGAAGGGATTAAGTGGTTTTCTGGGTATAGATAGAGAAGAAAAACAGAGACTTTCTACAGGCTAATACTAACTCTGCTGCTATTCAGTGTTAACTAACCAAAATATTTAACTGGATGAATAATGGAGTAAAGCAGGCTGCCCTGAACCTTAGGTTTAATAGCAAAGCACTCTAGGATATTTTGAGACAAGGCGAAATGAAGCTGAACAGATATGGCATACAATGTATGTGGGAAGAATAATCAAATTATTTGTGTATTTCTGAATGGCCTCTTCAGAAATCATGCAGGATCTCAAGGGATGTCATTACAGGTTCTGGGTGATTTGTGCTGATATGGCTGCTCAGTATACAGTACCTGACCCAACCACTCCAGCAAAAATGTATATGACATACCAGGGCCTGGCTAGCTACCTGTCCAGTGGTGGTGAGTGAATTTCTTCTTCCTTCTGGGGTCAATCTATAGTTTATGGTTGCCCAAACTTGTGTATTTCAGTATATGAGCAGTCAAAACAGCTGAGCTCAAATTGTTCCAAATGGAGACAAGGCATCCTTGGAGGGGGAAGCTTTTTCCAAGGTTTTTATCTCCACAGAAGGGGTAGGATTCAGAAATTCCCCAGGGACCCTACCTATCCACCAGTTTAGTTAACAAGGAAGACACAGCTTAGAGATAGCTGACATTGCAAATAAGCTTTGTACAGCTGAGCACTGTGTTGAACCTAGGGAAGCAATTCTTCCTGGACTCCCTGAATTCCTCATAACTGGTGGGACGTGACACATGAATCCAAATCTTCATCCCATCAACAAGGCACTGATCATGTCAGGCAGGCATGGCAGAAGTTTGCAGCACTACCTTAAGTCCCTCTCACAGAAATTCCTTGTGCCACACCTCAGTTATGTAGCCTTCATACCCTGTAATTCCTTTCTGAATCCCCCACAGCTGTTGGGTTGCCAGAGAGACTAATTCTGGAAGTTGGGCAGTTGGGATTCAACTTGTTAGTGCATGACAAAATACATTCCTTCTGTACTGGCAGATAAACTACACTAAAATGTACTCAGCTGAAGAACAAGGCTAGAAAACAGAAGCCATCTTTTACTGAGACTATTCATATAAGAAATATGATCTGCTTGCCCTTTGTCTCAATACACCCACCTAGACAGGAAATATAAAGAGATTTTGTCATCTAAAACCCAAAGAGATGTGGTCCAGCTAACACCTTTAGTCACAGAAACCAAATGTGAAAATGCACTAAGTTCAAATCTTGGCTGAACAAGACTCTATCTTGTAAAGAGATACCCAGCCTTTGTGTTAAGAACTTCATGGCTATTTCTATTGTCTCAATGAAACTGAGCCTGTTCTCAAGATCACACTTTCCCATCATCCACCTTGTAACCCTCAGGCCTGTGCTTCAATCCAAGCTCTGGAGCTCTCTGATAGAGACAGCATGGATGTGTTTGATGCCTTGGTGTGGGCTGTACTCTTGTCTGTGTGGTAGAGACCAGACAGCAACAGGGCCAAGCTCAATCCATAGGAAGTCACCCATCATTGGCACTTTCTCAGCACAGTTGCCATGTGCTATAACAACACGATGGGAAACATGGTGGATTTGGGGCACACTGTGTTTGCCCCGTTCTTCACCTCACAGTGTAGACGTAAGCTAAACAATTAGAGGTGACCATCTGTCAGAGGTGACCTCTGTTAGAGGTGACCTCTAATTGAGGTTTTGGGAAGCTGTCCCTGCCATGTATTCTAGTAAAGTCTCCATCTGCTAGAATAGCACATGCATGCCTTTGCTCTGTTTTCCACCATGACAAACACATCTGATTTGATGTTTCAGGGGACAACTACTGGGTGATTGACACCGACTATGATAACTATGCTATTACCTATGCCTGCCGTAGTCTGAAAGAGGACGGCTCCTGTGATGATGGCTACTCCCTGATCTTCTCACGCAACCCTCATGGCCTTCCCCCAGCCATTCAACGCATTTTGCGTCAGAAGCAGGAGGAAATCTGCATGTCTGGCCAGTTCCAGCCTGTGCTGCAGTCAGGTACTTTCAGTTACTTAAATGCATTAGAGTGACTGCATTGGCAGCTTTTAGGACCAGGCAATTGCACTTGCTGTAAATGCAATAGAGCCATTGCAAACTAATTTTTACTCTTTTAGAAACATTTTTTGTAGTGTCATACTTAATAAGAATGTGGCTGCAAAGCAAAGTCTGTGGAAGGGAGAGCGAGTCAGATTTAGGGTGGTTCTGCAACCTTTATTTTTCCCTTATAGCAATCCTGTGCTCTGAGGCTAGCACGCTATGAAAGGAAGAATGTCTTTGTTATCCCAAAAGAATCACAGAATAATTTAGGTGGGAAGGGACCTCTGGAGGTCTTTGGTCTAGCCCCCTGCTCAAAGCAAGGCTAACTTAAAGGAGGTTGCTCAGGGCCTTGTCTAGTCAAGGTCTGAATATCTTCAAGGATGAAGATCCCAAAACCTTTCTGGGCCTCTGTTTCAGTGTCTGACAACCCTCATGGGGAAAAAGGGTTTTCTTTATAATTAATCAGAATTTCCCATGTTGCAACTTGTGTCCATTGGCTCTTGTCTGTGCAAGTGTGAGAAGTCTAGCTTCATCTTCTCTACATCCTCCTATTAGGTAGTTGTAGACAGCAATAAGACCACCCCTCCAATCCCCCATCCTTAGCCTTCTCTTCTTAAGGTTGAACAAGCCCAGTTCTGTCAGGCTCTCCTCATATATCATAATAGATATATACAAGGGACTGGACATAAGATGTTTATGAACTTGGAAATGCTTGGCATGACCACTTGGATAACATTGCATTACCTTCACTCTGAGCACTGTTCCCTACAGGAAAAGTCAGTTTCAATAAGGAACACACTCATCCTTCCTAGCTGTCAGCATGATTTGATCCCTAGACTTCCTGTGTAACAGAGACTACAGAGACTGAGGGGCTCTGAGCAGCAGTTTTGCCAGTGTCTGCTGACAGTGGGAGTGAGCTGTTGTGCCACAGAAATACAAATAGATCAACAGAGCATTTTGCCGGGTCTCACAGCTGTTTTGAGAGTACCTTTGACTGGAGTTATGGAAGCTCATCTTCCAGCTCATCTGCTGTCCCTGAGATGATAAGTTTCTAGCTTGGCTCCCACACCCTCTACATGCACACCAACTTCACTGGAGATGGGCCCTTAACTAAACCAGGTTTGAGGACCTAGACTGGGGGATTGCCTCATTAGCACATATGTTAGGCCTAGTTGGACAGGAAGCAGCTGCTAAAAATCTCTGAATGGCATGTCATTGTGTGAGCCAGTTCTCAGCTACAGAGCACATATGGGCATCCTGTAAGGTCACAGAGCTGGTAGAAGGATCCCTGTCCCTTGCACTCTATATTGCTTCCTGTAGCAGAGAAAGGGTAACTGGTTTGTGGGCTGAGTGCCTAGGTATTAGAGTAAGCTAAAAACTCATGACCCTTTGTGATTGGTGAAGGCAAACAGAACTCGAAACTGTCCAACAGGCACAGAACGATACAAACAGTCCCCTTGACTTAATCTTGTACTGTGGTTCAGGAATACCCTAGGATGGCTGTAGCTACAGTTTCACTGAGGACTAAAAATGCTGTTAAAGCACTGGGATGGCTTTGCAAATTCATTTGCATGGACTAAAGTTCACTTTCTCTTTCTTTACAGGGGCATGCTAAAAAATACACTTCTGGTTCTATCTTTAAGCACTGAAACCAGACTTCTTGGTCTTGAAGCTGTCATTCACTTTTAAAAAATAAAAGCATAGTTTAGACTAGTGTTTTCTTCCTGAAAAACAAGAAAATGTCATGTGTTTGTAACTTGTGTGTAATACATTATTGATAACTGAATTTTCAAGGGAATACCTAATGATGCATTTGTCCATAAATGTGTTTTAAAAAATCTCTTCAACTGCTTCTTGTTACATACAGTATGCCTCTTTTACAGCATTTCTATTTTAATTCTGAAGTTATAAAAACCTGTTGAACAATAACTCTGAGCTGAGACTGACAATGTGCTCTTTGCTATATATCTTACTATGCTATATTTCTGGTACATGTTAATGTCCAAAGATCTGCACTGAGTATTTCTAATCAAATTATGGAACTAGTATTATAACTAACTAACTAACTAGAGCTGAATCAAGAATGCAACAAAGCAACTTGTTCTCTCAATAACCCACTGCTTTAACTGAGCTCCCACTTGCATTGTCCTGTGGCCTAGGTAGTAATTTACTCCCCACTGCCTTCCTCCAATGTTCAATAGCTGAGCAATACAGAGCTGATTGATAGGGTTTGTGGCTAAGAATTTCACAAATGTAGGTGTTGTAGTAGTCCCTTTCTAGCCCAAACGGAATCCAATACATAGCATTAATATCAAGGCTTGTTGAAGCCTTAGGCCGCAAGCTGTGAACTTTCACCAAGATTCACTGACCGTACACTGAACTTTTACTTAGCTACATGAAGGAAGGCCCCCAAAACTGGTGCAAACCAGAAAGATAAGGAAGCTTCAACTTTAGCAGAAGCTATAACCTTAGAGATAAGAGAAGAATCGGCCTGCCTAGAGACAATGAAAGGGCCCAATGAAGAATGGGAAGACCCCAGACCCAAATACTACTATTGGTCTGAACTGTCTCCTGAGGGGAGGGGAACTTAAATTGTAAGGGTATAATTGCCCAGGGATTTCTTTGTTCTGGGTCCCTCTCCGGAGGCACCCAGCTTGAGCTGTTTTCACCGCTGTACCAATCAATAAATTTGTCTGGTGTACGTCGTATCAGAGACTCTGCTTCGGGAAACCTAGGGTCGAGCCAGAGGGGAGAGGAAGCGCCCGAGAGTGAGTGTGTGTGTGAGCAAGGAGTCGAAAATGAGCACCTGTCAGCTCAGTGGAGCTGCCCACTGTGAAGGGACTCGGGTCCTAGTAGTTAGTCTCGGGTGGTGTGTGTGTGACTCCCTGAATGGTGTGTGAATGCTTGGGCAGCAGCTTCTCCTTTAACATAGGGAACCAAAGGAATATTGCCTAGAAGATTCCTTGTAAGTAAAGGGGAATCTACATAAACATTTTTCAGCCATATATTTCCCTTTTCTCATGGGACAATCACATTCACTTTGAATGGTTTCCTATGAATAAAACTACCAGTCCAGAACTGCATAATGAACACTATACTGAACCCTACGGTTTGTCAACAACATAGGGTTTTTTCAGGTCATAATTACTGATGGATCAATGAAGACCAGATTGTACAGACCTGGCCCCTGGGGCATTTGAAAAATGTGTGACACAATATTAGCCCTGAGTGAAGAGCTTCAGAGTAGCAAGATCATAAGGCAGCCTCTATGAGTTGCTTGCATAATCTGTTATCTACTGCCAATCATTATCTACTGTATCTGTTCGAAGGAGCATGTAAAATGCTGAGCAAAGGCTGTTATCCAGGGCTACCAATAGTAGCCCAGAGATGCAGGGAGTTCCCTCAAGATAAGTTTGCTTTTCCCAAGATTCCCATCCAAGATTCCTCAGCCTATCAGCCAACAGAGAAGACTATTAGGAAGAGGTGTTATTTGCTTTCCCAGTCTAGAAAAGCTACATTAAAAGGAAAGTAAGATAAGTGTCAGCCACCATCTCACGCTAAGGACAGAAACAGAAAAGCAGCAGGAAATTCAAAAGGAAAACCATTTAGGTAAAGACTATCAAGGTTTATTGGGTTTATGTGGCAATGTTTTGGTAGCAGGGGCAGGGAGCTGCAGGGTTGGCCTCTGTGACAAGACACCAGGGGCTTCCTCCATGCCAGACAGAGCCAGTTCCAGCCGTCTCCAAGACAGACCTGCTGCTGGCCAAAGCTGAGCCAATCAGCAACGGTGGTAGAACCTCTGTGATAAGAAGGAGGAGGGGAAGGAGGTCCTCCAGGAGCCCGAGCAGAAAATCCTCTGCAGCCCATGGAGGAGACCATGGTGAAACAGATATTTCACTGCAGCACGTGAAAAGGACCATGCCAGAGCAGATACTCACACTATTGCCTGTGGAGGACCCCCGCTGGAGCAGGTGGATTTGCCCTGAAGGAAGTGACAGCCTGTGGAGAGGCCACACTGGAGCAAGGCTCCTGGCAGGACCTCTGGCCTGTGGAGAGGAGCCCACACAGGAGCAGGTTTTCTGGCAGAACTGCAGCCTGTGAGGAACCCATGGTGGAGCAGTTTTTTTCCTGAAGGAGTGTACCCCATGGGAAGGACCCATGCTGGAGCAGTTCTTGAAGAACTGCAGCCGGTGGAAAGGACCCACGTTGAAGCAGTTTGTGAAGGACTGTATCACATGGAAGGGACCCGCACACTGGAGAAGGGGAAGAGTGTTGTATTGGGTTTACATGGCAAGGTTTTGGTACCGGGGGGGGCTACAGGGGTGGCTTCTGTGAGAAGATGCCAGAAGTTGCCCCCATGTCCAATAGAACCAGTTCCAGCCAGCTCCAAGATTGCCCTGCTGCTGACCAAAGCTGAGCCAATCAGAGACAGTGGTAGTGCCTCTGTGATAACGTATTTAAGAAGGGGGAAAAAAACTGCGCAACAGCAGCTGGAGGAGAGGAGTGAGAATATGTGAGAGAAACAACTATGCAGACACCAAGGTCAGTGAAGGAGGAGGAGGAGGTGCTCCAGGCGCCAGAGCAGAGATTCCCCTGCAGCCCATGGTGAAGACCATGGTGAAGCAGGTTGTCCCCCTGCAGCCCATGGAGGTCCATTCTGGAGCAGATATCCACCCTGCAGCCCGTAGAGGACCCTGGAGGCGTGGCCAGAGCAGGTGGATGCACCCAAAGGAGGCTGTGACCCCCATGGAGACCCCGTGCTGAAGCAGGCTCCTGGCAGGACCTGTGACCCCATGGAGAGGAACTCACGCTGGAGCAGGTCTTCTGGCAGGACTTGTGATCCCATGGGGGACCCACGCTGGAACAGTCTGTTCCTGAAGGACTGCACCCCGTAGAAAGGACCCACTCTGGAGCAGTTTGTGAAGAACTGCAGCCTGTGGGCAGGACCCACATTGAAGAAGTTCATGGAGGACTGTCTCTTGTGGGAAGGACCCCATGCTGGAGCAGGGGAAGAGTGTGAGGAGGAAGGAGCGGCAGAGACAACGTGTGATGAACTGACTGAAACCCCCATTCCTCATCCCCCTGTTGCGCTTGGGGGGAGGAGGTAGAGAAATTGGGAGTGAAGTTGAGCCTGGGAAGAAGGGAGGGGTGGGGGGAAGGTGTTTTAAGATTTGGTTTTATTTCTCGTTATCCTACTCTGATTTGATTGGCAATAAATTATATTAATTTCCCTGAGTCAAGTCTGTTTTGCCTGTGACGGTAATTGGTGAGTGATCTCTCCCTGTCCTTATCTCGACCCATGAGCCTTTCGTTATATTTTCTCTCCCCTGTCCAGCTGAGGAGGGGGAGTGATAGAGTGGCTTGGTGGGCACCTGGCATCCAGCCAAGGTCAATCCACCACAGTCTGACTAGCTCAGTTGGAAGAGCATGGGACTCTTAATCCCAGGGTTGTGACATTGGATGCCAAAAAAGACTGTGGTGGGTTGACCTTGGCTGGCCGCCAGGTGCCCGCCAAGCTGTTCTATCACTCCCCCTCCTCAGCAGGATGGGGGGCAGAAAATAAGATGAAAAAGAATGTTAACTCCATCCCAGCCAGACCCAATATAAGCGTGAGGAGGAAGGAGTGGCAGAGAACTGTTATGAACTGACTGCAACCCTCCTTTCTGCATCCCCCCTGTGCTGCTCGGAGAGGGAGGAGGTAGAGGAGCTGGGAATGAAGGAGTGAAGTTAAGCCGAAGAAGAAGGGGCGGGGGGGCGTGTTTTAGTTTTTGTCTTTGTTTCTCACCATCCTACTCTATTTTTAATTGGCAATAAATTAAATTAATTTTCCCCAAGTCGAGTCTTTTTTGTCCATGACAGTAACTGGTAACTGATCTCTGTGTCCTTATCTTGACGCACGAGCTTTTCCATCTTATTTTCTCCCACTGTCCTGTTAAGGAGGAGCAGTGAGAGAGTAGCTGGGTGGACATCTGGCAGCCAGCCAAGGTCACACCCCACACACAAGTGTTGTAAAAATATTAGCTTTTTGTGCAGGACTAAGTGCAAGGTTAGTACACTGACTGACACCACCACCACCCCCCGGCTGCTGCGTCCATGAGGGAGTATAGAGGTGGAGTTCTGTGAACTTAGAGCTTGTATCACAATTAATTAGACATTAAACCCTAGCTGAGGGACCCTGGCCTTAGGCCAAGATATTCCTCTAATTCTAGAGAACTGGAATTTTTAATGCCTACAGTCATCACTTAATATCTGTATGACTAGAACAGCTGGGAGTTTCAGCAAACAGGAACTACATGCTAACATCTTTATAGTGCTTGGTGTAGTCTGTGTAGGAGAACTAAGTGCTGAACTCCCTTCTCTGCCATGCAAGCTTTTACTGCCAGGACCACAGGATGGGAGTGGTGATTCAGGGAGAATGGACCCAGAAAGCTGACTTCTTCTTGGAGGGGTGGGAGGAAACTTCCCCTCAAGGATGGCAAATAGACCATGTGATCTGGCGAGTCAATGGGTGTAGACTAATTAGCTGATCTCCATTTCTCTCTACTGACTTCAGGCATCTCAGGAGACTAGAGTGGGACAGATAGCTAGGGCATATATTCTGCTGGTTTACACCTGTCTCATACTATTGAGTTAGATGTGTAAATAGGGCGTGTCTAGGGGAAGACACATACAGGTTCTTCTACCTGCCTTATGAGGTGGTTGGGCATATTACAGCCCTGGTTCAGATGTTACTTTGCCTTCTTAGCTTGGATGAACCAAGCTGGCATTCATGGCTTTAAGTGTATATGTAGGTCCTAACTCACACTCCTCGAACTTGCACAAACTTTCCACTAACAAAGAAAAGAGAAAGCTATTTACAAATTAGGACAGTTATTTGAAAGATTTGAGGGCTCATTGAAAGAGCTTTAAACTAGATATAAGGGGGGGGGAAAGGGATAAAACCAGGCTCACTAGAGATAAGCCTGGGGGTGACACACCAATGTTTGAGGGATGGTGCACTAGCGAGGTTCTTTGGCCATCTCAGTGCAGGTAGGGGATGGAGAACCACGTGGCAGCAAAGACGCAAGGGCTATTGTTGTGTTAGTGTTGTGGTTTAGTCCCAGTCAGCAATTAAGCACCACACAGCTGCTCGCTCACCCTCTCACCCACCTCTGGTGGGATGGGGGAGAGAATCAAAAGAGCAAAAGTAAGAAAACTCGTGGGTTGAGATAAGAACAGTTTAATAATTGGAACAACAACAACAACAAAATAATAATAAATTGTAATGAAAAGGAAAACAACGAGAGAGAGAGAGGAACAAAACCCAGAGAAAAACAGGTGATACAACTGCTCACCACCCATTGACCGACGCCCAGCCAGTCTCCGAGCAGCGATTGCTGCCCCCTGGCCAACTCCCCCCAGTTTATATATTGAGCATGACATCATATGGTATGGAATAGCCCTTTGGCCAGTTTGGATCAACTGTCTTGGCTGTGCCCCCTCCCAGCTTCTTGTGCACCTGGCAGAGCATGGGAAGCTGAAAAGTCCTTGACCAGTGTAAACACTGCTTAGCAACAGCCAAAACATCAGTGTGTTATCAATATTATTCTCATACTAAAATCCAAAACACAGCACTATACCAGCTACTAGGCAGAAAATTAACTCTATCCCAGCTGAAACCAGGACAGTTAGAAACCACGGAAGTGCCTGAGAATGGTCACGTAGGAATTAGGGCTTGTCCCCCCAAAAAGGTGGCAGGATCAATAGCCCAAATGCAGTGCATCTACACCAATGCATGCAGCATGGGCAACAAACAGGAGGAGCTGGAAGCCACTGTGCAGCTGGAAAACTATGATATAGTTGCCATCACGGAAACGTGGTAGGATGACTTGCACAACTGGAGTGCTGCAAGGGATGGCTATAAACTCTTCAGGAGGGATAGGCGAGGCAGGAGAGGTGCTGGAGTAGCCCTGTATGTTAGGGAGTGCTTTGACTGTCTAGAGCTTGATGATGGTGACGATAGGGTTGAGTGTCTATGGGTAAGAATCAGGGGGAAGGCCAACAAGGCAGATATCATGGTATGTTACAGACCACCCAACCAGGATGAAGAGGCAGACGAAATATTCTATAAGCAGCTGGGAGAAGCCTCACGATCGCTAGCCCTTGTTCTTGTGGGGGACTTCAACTTACCAGATGTCTGCTGGAAATACAATACAGCGGAGAGGAAACAGTCTAGGAGGTTCCTGGAGTGTGTGGCAGATAACTTCCTGGCACAGCTGGTGAGTGAGCCAACTAGGGAGGGTGCCCCGCTGGACCTGTTGTTTGCGAACAGAGAAGGACTTGTGGGTGATGTGATGGTTGGAGGCCGTCTTGGGCACAGCAATCACGAAATGATAGAGTTTTCGATTCTTGGAGAAATAAGGAGTGGGGTCAGCAGAACTGCTACCTTGGACTTCCAGAGGGCAGACTTTGGCCTGTTTAGGGGCCTGGTTGACAGAGTCCCTTGGGAGGCAGTCCTGAAGGGCAAAGGAGTCCAGGAAGGCTGGACATTCTTCAAGAAGGAAATCTTAAAGGCACAGGAGCAGTCCCTCCCTATGTGCCAAAAGACGAGCCAGCGGGGAAGAAGACCAGCCTCGCTGAACAGAGAGCTTTGGCTGGAACTCGGGAAAAAAAAGGAGAGTTTATGACCTTTGGAAGAAGGGGCAGGCAACTCAGGAGGACTACAAGGATGTGGTGAGGTTATGCAGGGAGAAAATTAGAAGGGCCAAAGCCCAACTAGAACTTAATCTGGCTACTGCCGTAAAAGACAATAAAAAATGTTTCTATAAACACATTAACAACAAAAGGAGGGCTAAGGAGAATCTCCATCCTTTATTGGATGCGAGGAGGAAACATAGTGACAAAGGCTGAGGAAAAGGCTGAGGTACTTAATGCCTTCTTGGCCTCAGTCTTTAATAGTAAGACCAGTTGTTCTCAGGACACCCAGCACCCTGAGCTGGAAGACAGGGACGGGGAGCAGAATGAAGCCCCCATAATCCAAGGGGAAATGGTTAGTGACCTGCTACACCACCTAGACACACACAAGTCTATGGGGCCGGATGGGATCCACTCAAGAGTACTGAGGGAGCTGGTGGAAGTGCTCACCAAGCCACTTTGCATCATTTATCAGCAGTCCTGGCTAACCGGGTGTCCTGGTTTCGGATGGGATAGAGTTAATTTTCTTCCTAGTAGCTGGTATGGTGCTGTGCTTTGGATTTTAGTGCGACAGGCACTGCGGCTGCTCCAGCCCCCCCTGTGACAGGCACTGCAGCTGCAGCTGCTCTGGACAACTCCGTTACAAGCATTGCGGTTCAAACAGGGAACGAACACATGTCAGTATCAATCGCCCCTATACATAAAAAGAAATCCTGGAAGTGAAAGTCAGCTCGTTTAGAAAGGGAAGATGAAAGAGCAGGGCCATCACAGGGAGAGGAAGAGGAAGAACTCGTAAATGAGACGGAAACCACCCGATCCCTATCCCTGAGTGAGCTGCGAGATATGCGAAAAAATTTCAGCCATCGTCCAGGGGAGCACATTGTCACCTGGCTGCTCCAATGCTGGGATAGTGGGGCCAGTAGCCTAGAATTGGAGGGTAAGGAAGCCAAGCAGCTGGGATCTATTTCTAGGGAAGGGGGCATTGACAAAGCAATTGGAAAAGGGGAACCAGCCCACAGCCTCTGGAGGCGACTCCTGTCAGCTATAAAGGAAAGGTATCCCTTCAAGGAAGATGTTGTATATCGCCCCGGGAAATGGACCACCATGGAGAGAGGCATCCAGTACCTGAGGGAATTAGCCGTGCTGGAGGTGATTTACGGTGATCTGGACGATGTGCGGTCACCCACAGATCCAGATGAGGTCCAGTGCACAAGACCTATGTGGCGGAAGTTGGTACGAAATGCACCACCGTCATGTGCCAACTCATTCACAATACTGACCTGGAAAGATGGAGATGGTCCAACAGTGAATGAAGCTGCTAGTAACCTCCGAGAATACGAAGAAAGTATCTCTTCCTCCCTTGTCTCAGCTGTGGAGAAACTATCCCGGAAGGTCCAGTGACTCGAAGAAGATATGTCCTACTCCCCACCTATACGGACCAGTGTCTCAGCTATTAGGAGTCAGCGTTCTTCTGCTCAAGGGAGAGGATATAGAGGGTACACACCATGGGCCACCCTATGGTTTTACTTGCGTGACCACGGAGAGGACATGAGGAAGTGGGATGGAAAACCTACCTCGACCCTAGAGGCACGGGTACGTGAGTTGCAAGGAAAAACAATCACCAAAGGGGGTTCTTCCAGGAAAATTGCTGCTCCGGTTTCCAGCAGACAGTTCCCCAAGCAGAGTAAAAGGGCTGATCTTACTCCTGATTTTAATGAAGAAACTCCTGACTCGTATATACAAGAAATGGGTAATGAATATTATGACCAGGATTAGGGGGGCCCTGCCTCCAGCCAGGTGGAGGAAAGGGACAACTGGGTTTACTGGACTGTGTGGATTCGATGGCCTGGCACATCAGACCCACAGGAGTATAAGGCTCTAGTGGACACCGGTGCACAGTGTACCCTAATGCCATCAAGCTATACAGGGGCAGAACCCATCTGTATTTGTGGAGTGACAGGGGGATCCCAACAGCTGACTGTATTGGAGGCCGAAGTGAGCCTAACTGGGAATGAGTGGCAAAAGCACCCCATTGTGACTGGCCCAGAGGCTCCGTGCATCCTTGGCCTAGACTACCTCAGGAGAGGGTATTTCAAGGACCCAAAAGGGTACCGGTGGGCTTTTGGTATAGCTGCCTTGGAGACGGAGGAAATTAAACAGCTATCTACCTTGACTGGTCTCTCGGAGGACCCTTCTGTTGTGGGGTTGCTGAGGGTTGAAGAACAACAGGTGCCAATTGCTACCACAACGGTGCACCAGCGGCAATATCACAACAACCGAGACTCCCTGATTCCCATCCATAAACTGATTTGTCGACTGGAGAGCCAAGGAGTGATCAGCAAGACTCGTTCACCTTTTAACAGTCCTATATGGCCAGTGCAAAAGTCTAATGGAGAGTGGAGACTAACAGTAGACTATCGTGGCCTGAATGAAGTCACGCTGCCCCTGAGTGCTGCCGTGCTGGACATGCTGGAACTGCAATACGAACTGGAGTCAAAAGCAGCCAAATGGTATGCCACAACTGATATCGCTAATGCGTTCTTCTCAATCCCTTTGGCAGCAGAGTGCAGGCCACAGTTTGCTTTCACTTGGAGGGCGTTCAGTACACCTGGAATCGACTGCCCCAGGGGTGGAAACACAGCCCTACCATTTGCCATGGACTGATTCAGACTGCACTGGAACAGGGTGAAGCTCCAGAACATCTGCAATACATTGATGACATCATCGTGAGGGGCAACACAGCAGAAGAAGTTTTTGAGAAAGGGAAGAAAATAGTCCAGATCCTGCTGAAAGCCGGTTTTGCCATAAAACAAAGTAAGGTCAAGGGACCTGCACAGGTGATCCAGTTTTTAGGAATAAAATGGCAAGATGGATGTCGTCAGATCCCAATGGATGTGATTAACAAAATAACAGCCATGTCCCCACCAACTAGCAAAAAGGAAACACAAGCTTTCTTAGGCGTTGTGGGTTTTTGGAGAATGCATATTCCAAATTACAGTCTGATCGTAAGCCCTCTCTACCAAGTGACCCAGAAAAAGAACTATTTCCAATGGGGCCCTGAGCAACGACAAGCCTTTGAACAAATTAAACGGGAGATAGTTCATGCAGTGGCCCTTGGGCCAGTCTGGGCAGGGCAAGATGTAAAAAATGTGCTCTACACTGCAGCCGGGGAGAATGGCCCTACCTGGAGCCTCTGGCAGAAAGCACCAGGGGAGACTTAAGGTCGACCCCTACGGTTTTGGAGTCGGGGATACAGAGGATCCGAGGCCCGCTATACTCCAACTGAAAAAGAGATATTGGCAGCATATGAAGGGGTTCGAGCTGCTTCAGAAGTCGTTGGTACTGAAGCACAACTCCTCCTGGCACCTCGACTGCCGGTGCTGGGCTGGATGTTCAAAGGGAGTGTCCCCTCTACACATCATGCAACTGATGCTATGTGGAGTAAGTGGGTTGCACTAATCACACAACGGGCTCGGATAGGAAACCCCAGTCGCCCAGGAATCTTGGAAGTCATTATGGACTGGCCAGAAGGCAAAGATTTCAGAATATCGCCAGAGTAGGAGGTGACGTGTGCTGAGGAGGCCACACTGTACAATAAATTGCCAGAAAATTAGAAGCAATATGCCCTGTTTACTGATGGGTCCTGTCGTCTTGTAGGAAAGCATCGGAGGTGGAAAGCTGCTGTATGGAGTCCTATACAACAAGTGGTAGAAACTGCCATGGAGATGGTGACCAAGGAGATGGATTCACCAAGGAGATGGTGAATCGAGCCAATTTGCAGAAGTAAAAGCCATTCAGCTGGCTTTAGACATTGCTGAATGAGAAAAGTGGCCAGTGCTCTATCTCTATGCTGACTCATGGATGTGGCAAATGCCCTGTGGGGGTGGTTACAGCAATGGAAGCAGAACAGTTGGCAGCGCAGTGGTAAACCCATCTGGGCTGCAGCATTGTGGCAAGATATTGCTGCCCGGGTAGAGAACCTGGTTGTAAAAGTACATCACATAGATGCTCACGTACCCAAGAGTCGGGCCACTGAGGAACATCAAAACAACCAGCAGGTGGATCAGGCTGCTAAGATTGAAGTGGCCCAGGTGGATCTGGACTGGCAACATAAGGGTGAATTATTTATAGCTTGGTGGGCCCATGACACCTCAGGCCATCAAGGAAGAGATGCAACATATAGATGGGCTCGTGATCGAGGGGTGGACTTGACCATGGACACTATTGCACAGGTTATCCATGAATGTGAAACATGCGCTGCAATTAAACAAGCCACGTGGTTAAAGCCTCTGTGGTCTGGAGGGCGATGGCTGAAATATAAATATGGGGAGGCCTGGCAGATCGATTATATCACACTCCCACAAACCTGCCAAGGCAAGTGCCATGTGCTTCCAATGGTGGAAGCAACCACCGGATGGCTGGAAACATATCCTGTGCCCCATGCCACCGCCCGGAACACTATCCTGGGCCTTGAAAAGCAAGTCCTATGGCGACATGGCACCCCAGAAAGCATTGAGTCAGACAACAGGACTCATTTTCAAAACAACCTCATAGACACCTGGGCCAAAGAGCATGGCATTGAGTGGGTATATCACATCCCCTATCATGCACCAGCCTCTGGGAAAATTGAGCGATACAATGCACTGTTAAAGACTACACTGCGAGCAATGGGTGGTGGGACATTAAAACATTGGGATACACATTTAGCAAAGGCCACCTGGTTAGTCAACACTAGAGGATCTGTCAGTCGAGCTGGCCCTGCCCAATGAAAACTTTTACGCACTGTAGAAGGGGATAAGGTCCCTGTAGTACACATAAAAAATATGCTGGGGAAGGCAGTCTGGGTTACTCCTGCCTCAGGCAAAGCAAGCCCATTAGTGGGATTGCTTTTGCTCAAGGACCCGGGTGTACTTGGTGGGTAATGCAAAAGGATGGGGAAGTGTGATGTGTACCTCAAAGGGATTTGATTTTGGGTGAGAGTAGCCAATGAACTAAATGGTATGATGTTAATTGCTATATAATACTGTGTGTCATCACTTTTATGGTTACTATACACCATATCAATGGTATTTCAATAAGGATCACCCAGATTAGTGAAGAATGAACTTCGATGAAAACCGAGCAAAGTGCATTGGTGATGGAACCAGAACTGGCTTCAGCATGCAACAGTCCAACACCACACACCATCTCTTCTGCCATGAAGGACTATTATGACAGATGAAGCCCAAAGTCATGGACTAAATGAACTTAATAAACATTTTAGAAGGATGGCCCATAGACCAAGGGAATGGTAACTGTGTGTACATATATATATATATATATATATATCAAGGGACAGGAAAAGTGGTGGTGATTAATTGTATTAGAAAGGGTAGAACCTGGGCATGACGTAAATGGTATAGAATAAGGGGTGGATACTGTCCTGGTTTTGGCTGGGATAGAGTTAATTTTCTTCCTAGTAGCTGGTATAGCGCGGTGCTTTGGATGTTAGTATGAAAATAATATTGATAACACACTGATGTTTTGGCTGTCGCTAAGCGGTGTTTACATTGGTCAAGGACTTTTTTTTTCTTCAGCTCCCCATGCTCTGCCAGGTGCCCAAGAAATGGGAGGGGGCACAGCCAGGATAGTTGATCCAAACTGACCAAAGAGCTATTCCATACCATATGAAGTCATGCCCAGTATATATACTGGGGGAGTTGGCCGGGGGGTAGCGATCGCTGCTCGGGGACTGGCTGGGCATCGGTCGGTAAGTGGTGAGCAGTTGTATCATTTTTTTTTTTAATTATTATTATTATTATTATAATTTTTCCCCCTTTTTTCCCTCCCTTGGATTTTGTTTCTCTCTCTCTCTCTCATTGTTTTCCTTCTCATTATAATTCATTATTATTATTACTATTATTTTGTTCCAATTATTAAACTGTTCTTATCTCAACCCATGAGTTTTCTTACTTTTGCTCTTCCGATTCTCTCCACCATCCCACCGGGGGGGAGTGAGCGAGCGGCTGCATGGTGCTTAGCTGCCGGCTGGGGCTAAACCACGACACTGGGGACGTCCCAGTTGACTGGAGGTTAGCAAATGTGACACCCATCTACAAGAAGGGCCGGAAGGAGGATCCGGGGAACTACAGGCTTGTCAGCCTGACCTCAGTACCGGGGAAGCTGATGGAGCAGATCATCCTGAGTGCCATCATGTGGCACGTATAGGACACCCAGGTGATCAGGCCCAGCCAGCATGGGTTTATGAAAGGCAGGTCCTGCTTGACTAACCTGATCTCCTTCTACGACAAGGTTACCCACCTAGTGGATGAGGGGAAGGCTGTGGATGTTGTCTACCTGGACTTTAGTAAAGCCTTTGACACTGTTTCCCACAGCATTCTCCTGGAGAAACTGGCTGCTCATGGCTTGGACGGGTGTACTCTTTGCTGGGTAAAGAACTGGCTGGATGGCCAGGCCCAAAGAGTGGTGGTGAATGGAGTTTACTCCAGTTGGCGGCCAGTCACAAGTGGTGTTCCCCAGGGCTCTGTGTTGGGGCCAGTCCTGTTTAATATCTTTATCAATGATCTGGATGAAGTGCACCCTCAGTAAGTTTGCAGATGACACCAAGTTGTGCGGGAGTGTTGATCTGCTTGAAGGGAGGAAGGCTCTGCAGAGGGACCTGGACAGGCTGGATCAATGGGCCGAGATAAATTGTATGAGGTTCAACAAGGCTAAGTGCCAGGTCCTGCACTTGGGCCACAATAACCCCATGCAATGCTACAGGCTTGGGGAAGAGTGGCTGGAAACCTGACTGGCTGAAAAAGACCTGGGGGTGTTGGTCGACAGCTGTCTGAATATGAGCCAGCAGTGTGCCCAGGTGGCCAAGAAAGCCAATGGCATCCTGGCTTGTATCAGAAATAGTGTGGCCAGCAGGACTAGGGAAGTGATCATCCCTGGGTACTCGGCGCCTGGTGAGGCTGCACCTCGAATACTGTGTTGAGTTTTGGGCCCCTCACTACAAGAGAGACATTGAGGTGCTGGAGCGTGTCCAGAGAAGGGCAATGAAGCTGGTGAAGGGTCTAGAGCACAAGTCTTATGAGGAGAGGCTGAGAGAACTTGGGTTGTTTAGCCTGGAGAAAAGGAGGCTGAGGGGAGACCTTATTGCTCTCTACAACTACCTGAAAGGAGGCTGTAGAGAGGTGGGGGTCGGTCTCTTCTCCCAGGTAACAAGTGATAGGATGAGAGGAAATGGCCTCAAGTTGTGCCAGGGGAGGTTTAGATTGGATATTAGGAAATTTTACTTCACTGAAAGGGTTATCAAGCATTGGGACAGGCTGCCCAGGGAAGTGGTTGAGTCACCATCCCTGGAGGTATTTAAAAGACATGTAGGTGTAGATGTGGTGCTTAGGGACATGGTTTAGTGGTGGACTTGGCAGTGTTAGGTTAACAGTTGGACTTGATGATCTTAAAGTTCTTTTCCAACCTAAATGATTCTATGATTCTATGTTTTTGTCCTCAGATGGTCCTGAGGTGCTCACAGAGTGGCTTTGACTGCTCAGTGGCTGGAGGAATCCTGCAAAAATTTTGCCATTCACATATCATTGAATCTCCTCCCAGCAAGAACAATTCCAAGTCCTCAGATCTGACACTAGAGTATCATGCTGTGTTAGTCCAATCACCTGTTCCTCACCCCAGGCTCTAACAGGAGTGCCTTGGGCTGTAGTAACTAAGCACAAAGCTATCTATGTATTTAAGTACCTAGTTTAACCTTGAAATTTTCTCATGGTTGCACACTCTTTGTACTAAATTTCTATATAGTGTCGGCACTCAGTGCAAGTTCCATAAATCAAGCTGTCTTCTATACCTTGAGAACAGAGGCTTTACTTCACATGCCTTCACTTTCATTTCAGATTAAATTGTCAGTGTGAGAGTTTTGAACAGTTTCCAGAACACAACTATCAATCAAATGCTATTCCTTATAGAATTCACGTGAAAGATTAAGAACTGATTTTATTGTGTGGTATAGGTATTCACAAAAGACAGTGACACATACATTATATACAGTTAGACAATATAAAAAATCCTTTTGAAAGTTTTTTCCTGTATTCTCTTTAACAATCAGCTGCAGAAATATTGTATAACCCCAGAAAATTATTTTTGCTCAACAAAATATCTCCTTCAACAGCTGCAATTGGACTTTCTTACTCACATCTATCACCAACAAGAGATGTGTTTGAATGCTCAGCAGTCTTGCTTTGGTCCTGATGTTCTAGTACCTGCAGCTTCCACTTAGGACTATGCACACTTGGCACTCCTGAAAACTAAATCTGTGAGGGGTGACTCACTGCTGTCCGAAATGCTAGAGTTGAAGGATTAAGCATTTAATAGTAGAAGCCCTAAAAGAGGGAATTGGTGAGAGATCCTTAAGGAAAAGATGAAGTTTCATGCATTAAATAATAGACTTTTGTAGAAGTTTAATTCACAAAAAAAGAACAAAGCAGCCTAAAACTTATATACTTTGTTGGAAATGAGATCCAGCCTGTAAATATTGTAAATAAATCATCCACTCTGGTAGAATGTTCTAGATTAGTTCAATGCTTAAAGTGTTTATACCAATTTCTGCAAGGCACTAAAGAGGAAAAAACAATGCTGAATATCCAAAACCTGTTTCAGCACAGTGAGGCCACCATCTTTATTCAGATTTGGTTTTCATGTAGATTTGCCACTATCAAGAAAATATTTCAAATAGCATTGTGTCATCAGCAGAAATATTCCAGAACATGTTTTCACACTTCAGATGATTTTGACTACTGGAAAGAAAGTTCTTGGGCTTGGTCATCCTAAGAGTTTTTATTTTATTTACATACATGACATGCCATGCTCTACCCTGGCAAATAAAATGATTGCTTTATGCAAGTCCTAAAGTGTGGGGCTTCACATGAGCAACATGATAATGTATGAGATGTTACCTTGAAACTCTGGGAAGAATAACACCCTCACATTGCCTTCTAACAAGATGGAAAAATTGAGCAAACCATTAAATTAACAGCTGCAGCACAGGGGTTACTATAGTGTATCTTTTCAGGGGTTACACCAGATTAATGGGAATGTCGGGTGGCCGATAGAAGCTCCCTCTTTGTCTTGGTGGATTTCTCAAGGTATTTCTGTTGTATATCCCTCAGTGGAAGAATTAGAAGCCAAGGTAGAGCCCTGGAAAACTGTCCCTGAAGGTGTTCAAGCCCTTCAGCAATTGGGGGCTGCTTGGGCAGTTGGACTGTCCAATATCGGCCCCAATGATGTACAAGTGCAGAAATCAACTAAAGCTGCCTTTTTAGGGCAGGCACCTCTGCATTTAAAACCTGTATTGATGTCAGTTGTTATAGCTGCAGATGGTCCAGTGGGGGAATTGGTGACTACCCTCACTGAGCAAGAGAAAGTGATGGAAGTCACCTGAGGAGCCTGCCTGGTGGAGGGACAGGGTCGAAAGCCCATAAAAAAGAGGCACCAGAAGAGTTACTTGGCATACTATGTGGGAAGATTTATTGCAAGTGGGAGTGTCATGGAATGAAATTAATGTCCTTCCCACTGCAGAACTGTTCAAATGGTGGCAGCAGCTGCTGGCAGGAAAAAACTTTGAAACTGCTGCCTGCATCCTCCTCCCAGTCAGCGAGCGGCCCAGGGAAAAACGCAAAGCCTACCACTCCCCCTGAACGGTTGGTGTATTGGGAACTCCCCTCGCCTTAGGACTGACGGGGAGGTTGGTCCCCCACCCCCAATTGCTATCTGAGCATACCATGCAGGTGACCGACGCCCCTATGTACCCCTAATAATAATGTGGCCTCGGGTAAGAGAGCAGTGAGTGATGGTTCTCATGGATACAGGTGCAGAAGTCACTATTTTGCATAGTTTTTGTGCATCCTCCCACACCAGTATTACAATTAACGGGCTTGGTGGAGCGGAGGTCCGAGCACACCCAATCTGTCTTAAATTGGCTATTGGTAAATCTGCACCGTTTACCGCCACAGTGCTAATAGCCCCTACATACAAATATATTCTTGGTATTGATATATTGATGAGGCAAGTGTTGCAAACTGATTTAGGACCTTTTACTTTCAGGTGACCCACTTACATTCAAGTTGTTGAAAGCCGCACAACTGAAATTTTGTGGGGGCACTCAAAATGGGATCTAATGAATTTGCCGACCCCCTCTCAGATTGTGAATTTAAGGCAATATCGGTTGCCTGGTAGGGAGCAAGAAATAACTGACACTATTGCTGCTCTCCTAGCAGCTGAGATATTGCGGCCAGCCATGAGTCCTTTTAATAATCCTATCTGGCCTGTACGTAAAAAGGACAGAACCTGGCTAACAACAGTAGATTATCAGGCACTGAATAAGCATAGCCCCCCGCTAGCCATGATAGTTCCTGACATGGTATCAATCATAGAGAATATCATGGCACAAGCAAATCCTTGGCATGCCGTTGTCGATCTCGCTAATGCATTTTTCTCCATTGCCATAGCCCCCCAAAATCAAGACCAATTTGCTTTCATCTGGCAAGGCAAACAATGTACATTTCAAGTTTTGCCCCAGGTGTACAAGCATAGCCCCACCATATGTCATCAAATGGTGCAGGCTGACCTAGCTAGGCTCCCAGTTCCTTTGGGGATGTGTCATGGTTTAACTTCAGTTGGCAACTAAGCACCACGCAACCGCTCACTCACCCTCCCCCTCCCAGGGGGATGGGGGAGAGAATCGGAAAAGCACAAATAAGAAAACTCATGGGCTGAGATAAGAACAGTTTAATAATTGAAATAAAATAATAACAATAACAACAACAACAACAATAATAATAATAAATTGTAATGAAAAGGAAAATAACGAGAGAGAGGGAGGAACAAAACCCAGGGAAAAACAATAAAAACCAAGTGATGCAACCGCTCACCACCCGCCGACCGATGCCCAGCCAGTCCCCGAGCAGCGTTCGCTGCCCCCCGGCCAACTCCCCCCAGTTTATATACTGAGCATGACGTCATGTGGTATGGAATAGCCCTTTGGCCAGTTTGGGTCAGCTGTCCTGGCTGTGTCCCCTCCCAGCGTCTTGTGCACCTGGCAGAGCAATGGAAGCTGAAAAGTCCTTGACTAGTGTAAGCATTACTTAGCAACAACTAAAACATTAGTGTTTTATCAACATTATTCTCATCCTAAATTCAAAACACAGCACTGTATTAGCTACTAGGCAGAAAATTAACTCTATCCCAGCTGAAACCAGGACAGGATGGCACGATTCCACTACATAGATGATATTCTAATTTCAGGGCCTAGTCAAAGCGAGGTGGGTAGCTATTTGACGATATTGTTAAAACACCTCCAGTCGAGAGGGTGGGCCATTGACCCTGAAAAGGTATAGGCACCAGCTGAAAATGTTGTCTTTCTGGGGATTTTATGGAGTGGAAGTACACGGTGAGTGCCACAGAAAGATTTGGATACCATACAACAGTATCCCGTCTGTTGTGGTTTAACCACAGTAGGCAGCTAAACCCCACACAGCCGCTTGCTCCCCCACCCAGTGGGATGGGGGAGAGAATCAGAAGAGTAAAAGTGAGAAAACTCGTGGGTTGAGA
This sequence comes from Ciconia boyciana, assembly GCF_034638445.1. Taxonomy (NCBI): domain Eukaryota; kingdom Metazoa; phylum Chordata; class Aves; order Ciconiiformes; family Ciconiidae; genus Ciconia; species Ciconia boyciana. The sequence continues at coordinate 6,976,251 of NC_132937.1, read as the reverse complement.
TAAAGACAGTTTAATAGGGAAAGCAAAAGCCATGCACGCAAGCAAAGCAAAATAAGGAATTCATTCACTACTTCCCATGGGCAGGCAGGTGTTCAGCCATCTCCAGGAAAGCAGGGCTCCATCACACATAACGGTTACTTGGGAAGACAAACGCCATCATTCCGAACGTCCCCCCCTTCCTTCTTCTTCCCCAGCTTTATATGCTGAGCATGATGTCATATGGTATGGAATAGCCCTTTGGTCAGTTGGGGTCAGCTGTCCCAGCTGTGACCCCTCAACTTCTTGTGCGCCCCCAGCCTACTCGCTGGCAGGGTGGTGAGAGAAGCAGAAAAGGCCTTGACTCTGTGTAAGCGCTGCTCAGCAACAACTAAAACATTCCTGTATTATCAACACTGTTTTCAGCACAAATCCAAAACATAGCCCCATACTAGCTATTATGAAGAAAATTAACTCTATCCCAATTAAAACCAGCACACCATCCCAAATAATGTGAAAGAATTGCAAGCATTTTGGGGCTTTCTGTGTTATTGGTGTGCATTTATACCACACCTTGCTTTGTTAATGAGAGCATTGCAATTATTAACCTGTAAAGCCTCTTTGTGGTCCTGGGCACTGGCCCACCAGACTGCTTTCGATCTATGCAAAGAAGCTGTTGTACAGCGTTTGACTCAGTGCCCCATGAAAAGATCTGCCTTTTGAATTAGAAGTTACAGTTCATGATTATACTGTTTTGGGGGGCCTATGGCAACAAGTGGGTGAACAACAATGGGAATGCACTGGGTTTTGGTCAAAAACCCTAGGGCCTTCTGAAGTGTGATATACCCCTTTAGAAAAGCAAATACTAGCAGTTGTATGGGCTCTGCAGAATACTGAACATGTTACTGGTACTTTCCCTATAGTAGTACATAACCCTATACCACTAACTGGGTGGGTCACAGATGCATCCACAAGGGCACATTCGGGTGTAGCTCAAGCAGCCACTCATTTTAAATGGAAGTGTTATTTGCAGCAACATATGCTTGCAGGTAAACCCAACATCACTAACGCTCATGCTACCCTTCTGGGAGCTGTTACTTTTACTCATTCTCCAGAATCAACAGAAAGGGCAATGATTCCTCAAGCAGCCATCAATAGCCTGGTGCAGGAGGCCCCAGCATATGATGATCTAACAAAAGAACAGAAGGATTTTGCATCGTTCACTGACGTACAATACTGTGGGTAAATGAACATGGTGAGCAGTAGTGTTGTCTCACAAACGGCTATACCGACAGCTAGGTTGTTTATAAAGGGCTACTGACATGGATGGCCTATTGGGCCACACAGGAGTGGACTATCAATGCAAAGCCTCTGTGTGGTAAAGAATTGTGGCAAGAAATGTACCACATTAGTTTGCAAAAACCAATCTGGGTACGACAGGTAGATGCACATACAAAGCGTAATACCTTAGAAGCTGTCCACAATGCAGTAGTAGATTCTATGACTAAAGAAGATACTATGACAAAGGCTACTGAAATACCTATAGCTTCAGGGCACCGAGGAGCAACTGCAGCCAAAGCATGGGCTGCTGAGAAGGGGAACAAGTGCCATTACTAGCTTTGCGAGCAACCCGTTTGAATTGCCCTACTTGCTCCTGATCTGTCTGTTTGCCCTCTGTTAAAGGCTTAATTAAATGAGGGCAACGCATTGGTGAAATATAGCAAGTAGATTACATTGGGTCCCTGCCAGCTTGGCAGGGCAAACGATATTTGCTGACAGCTGTGTGTTACCTGTTTTATAAAATAACTCCTGAAACACATGAAGTATGTTTAGAGAGGAGACATTGTTTTATTCTGCGCAGGGTGCAAGGTGGAATATTTCCAGAAATCAAGCACACCTACTGTAATTCTCTTCAACATTTATACATGAAAGTTAACATACCATGCCTATCTAATACATAATCATTAGACTGACTAAGCATCCTCTTCTTCCATTGGTCCGTATTTTCTCCGCTTAGATTTAAAGCTACAGTGTGATTTTAATTCACTGCGCATGCTCACAAGGAGTGTGTGTGTGTGTGGGGGTAGTCCTTTCATCCCCCAATTGGGTCGGTGGTCGCAATCTCCCCCTGCCGTCTTTACCTTTCCCCTAGTTACTGTGATTCTTGTTGTTTTCATGGTTGTTGTGGTGTCCCTTTACCTTTACAACTTTCTCTGTAGGAGGATGTTCCTGTTATCGGTCCTTGAAGTGTTACAGCTTTGCATTCTTCGAGGAGATGCTAGTTAGTGAAACATATGCTTGTTAGTGAAGTATGCAGTACCCGTACCCTCTTATATGGCCTGAGCATTATCTATTACCTTGAAGATTCTACAATTCTCATATACTAATTTCCACTCGTAACTATGATTCTTTCTTAGCTACTAACAACTTCTATACTATTTCTATTTTATTCCAAAATATATACATATATATATGGTTTAAGGTGACATATGAACACCTATTCAAGACTGCTGTTTGCCTATCCCACTACGCATATTGATCAGCATAGTATGCTTAGAGCATTGACTCAACTAATCACTCAATATGAGGAGCCAAAACAAATAAAAAGTGACCAAGGCACCCACTTTACCGGTACCACTGTGCAAGATTGGGCGAGAGATTTAGGAACTGAGTGGCTATACCATGTTGCCTACCACCCGCAGGCCAAAAGGTTAATAGAGTGCTACAATGGATTATTAAAACATCAGTTGTGAAAATTAACCCCCACTCATACCCTGTCAGGCTGGGGGACTCATTTAGCCCAACCATTGACATAGCTTAATAGTTGTCCTGTAGGGACGATGACCCCATACCAATGTCTGGTTGGCACACATGCTATAACTGCACCAATACTCCACGCTGTTAGACTTCACCCCTGCGCATGACTACCTACTAGGGCTACCCCCAGCAGTGTGGGGTTAAATGTATATCTTCCCCTTGAACAACTAACATTATACTCCCATACTTGTCATTTAGTCCCCACTGGGCTGCAAATCACAGCACCTGCAGGACCTTATTTCCATATTGCACCAAGACAAGAACTAGCCCTTAAGGGAATAAACATACAAAATGGGATCGTCAATTCAGATTATACAGGAGAACTTAAAATCCTACTACATAATGCAGGCGACTGGGACAGTGTGCTTCCCCCGCCCCCAACCTTTATCTCCTGTAACCCTGCTCAGGTGACCGACCGACCGACGCCCAGCCAGTCCCCAAGCAGCGATCGCTAACCCCCAGCCAACTCCCCCCCAGTTTATATACTGAGCATGATGTCATATGGTATGGAATAGCCCTTTGGTTAGTTTGGATCAGCTGTCTTGGCCGTGCCCCCTCCCAGTTTCTTGTGCACCTGGCAGAGCATGGGGAGCTGAAAAGTCCTTGACCAGTGTAAACACTGCTTAGCAACAGCCAAAACATCAGCGTGTTATCAATATTATTCTCATACTAAAGTCCAAAACACAGCACTATACCAGCTACTAGGAAGAAAATTAACTCTATCCCAGCCAAAACCAGGACAGTATCCACCCCTTATTCTATACCATCTACGTCATGCCCAGGTTCTACATTTTCTAATACATTCCGATTAATCACCACCACTTTTCCTGTCTTTTGATATATACACACAGATATCATTCCCTTGGTGTATGGGCCATCCCTCTAAAATGTCTGTTGAGTTCATTTAGTCCATGACTTTGGGCTCCATCTGTCATAATAGTCTTTCAGGGCAGGAGAGATGGTGTGTGGTGTTGGATTGTTGCATGCTGAAGCCAATGCTGGTTCCATCGCTGCTGCACTTTGCTTGGTTTCATCCAAGTTCATTCTTCATTAATCTGGGTGATTCTTACTGAAATACAGTTGATATGGTGTATAGTAACCATAAAAGTGATGACATACAGTATTATATAGCAATTAACATCATACCATTTAGTTCATTGGCTATTCTCACCCAAAATCAAATCCCCTTGAGGTACACATCAGACTTCCTCATCCTTTTGTATTACCCACCAAGTGCACCCGGGTCCTTGAGCAAAAGCAATCCCACGAATGGGCTTGCCTTTGCCTGAGGCAGGAGTAACCCAGACTGCCTTCCCCAGCATATTTTTTATGTGTACTACAGGGACTTTATCTCCTTCTACAGTAGGTAAAAGTTTTGATTGGGCAGGGCCAGCTCGATTGGCAGATCCCCTAGTGTTGACTAACCAGGTGGCCTTTGCTAAATGTGTATCCCAATGTTGGAATGTCCCACCACCCATTGCTCGCAGTGTAGTCTTTAACAGCCCATTGTATCGTTCGATTTTCCCAGAGGCTGGTGCATGACAGGGGATGTGATATACCCACTCAATGCCATGCTCTTTGGCCCAGGTGTCTATGAGGTTGTTTTGAAAATGAGTCCTGTTGTCTGACTCAATTCTTTCTGGGGTGCCATGTCACCATAGGACTTGTTTTTCAAGGCCCAGGAGAGTGTTCCGGGCGGTGGCATGGGGCACAGGATATGTTTCCAGCCATCCGGTGGTTGCTTCCACCATTGTAAGCACATAGCGCTTGCCTCGGCGGGTTTGTGGGAGTGTGATATAATCGATCTGCCAGGCCTCCCCATATTTATATTTCAGCCATCGCCCTCCAGACCACAGAGGCTTTAACCGCTTGGCTTGTTTAATTGCAGCGCATGTTTCACATTCATGGATAACCTGTGCAATAGTGTCCATGGTCAAGTCCACCCCTCGATCACGAGCCCATCTATATGTTGCATCTCTTCCTTGATGGCCTGAGGTGTCATGGGCCCAGTAAGCTGTAAATAATTCACCCTTATGTTGCCAGTCCAGATCCACCTGGGCCACTTCAATCTTAGCAACCTGATCCACCTGCTGGTTGTTTTGATGTTCCTCAGTGGCCTGACTCTTGCCTATGTGAGCATCTACGTGACGTACTTTTACAGCCAGGTTCTCTACCCAGGCAGCAATATCTAGCCACAATGCTGCAGCCCAGATGGGTTTGCCTCTGCGCTGCCAGTTGCTCTGCTTCCATTGCTGCAACCACCCCCACAGGGCATTTGCCACCATCCATGAGTCAGTATAGAGATAGAGCACTGGCCACTTTTCTCATTCAGCAATGTCTAAAGCCAGCTGGATGGCTTTTACTTCTGCAAATTGGCTCGATTCACCATCTCCTTCAGCAGTTTCTGTGACTTGTTGTATAGGACTCCATACAGCAGCTTTCCATCTCCAATGCTTTCCTATAATACAACAGGACCCATCAGTGAACAGGGCATATTGCTTCTAATTTTCTGGTAGTTTATTGTACAGTGGGGACTCCTCAGCACGCATCACCTCCTCCTCTGGTGATATTCCGAAATCTTTGCCTTCTGGCCAGTCCATGATCACTTCCAAGATCCCTGGGCGATTGGGGTTTCCTATCCGAGCCCGTTGTGTGATCAGTGCAACCCACTTACTCCACGTAGCATTAGTTGCATGAAATGTACAGGGGACCCTCCCTTTGAACATCCAGCCCAGCACCGGCAGTCGAGGTGCCAAGAGTTGTGCTTCAGTGCCAACCACTTCCGAAGCAGCTCGAACCCCTTCATATGCTGCCAATATCTCTTTTTCTGTTGGAATATAGCGGGCCTCGGATCCTCTGTATCCCCGACTCCAAAACCCTAGGGGTCAACCTTAAGTCTCCCCTAGTGCTTTCTGCCAGAGGCTCCAGGTAGGGCCATTCTCCCCGGCTGCAGTGTAGAGCACATTTTTTACATCTTGCCCTGCCCAGACTGGCCCGAGGGCTGCTGCATGAACTATCTCCTGTTTAATTTGTTCAAAGGCTTGTCGTTGCTCAGGGCCCCATTGGAAATAGTTCTTTTTCTGGGTCACTTGGTAGAGAGGGCTTACGATCAGACTGTAATTTGGAATATGCATTCTCCAAAAACCCACAACGCCTAAGAAAGCTTGTGTTTCCTTTTTGCTAGTTGGTGGGGACATGGCTGTTATTTTGTTAATCACATCCATTGGGATCTGACGACATCCATCTTGCCATTTTATTCCTAAAAACTGGATCACCTGTGCAGGTCCCTTGACCTTACTTTGTTTTATGGCAAAACCGGCTTTCAGCAGGATCTGGACTATTTTCTTCCCTTTCTCAAAAACTTCTTCTGCTGTGTTGCCCCACACGATGATGTCATCAATGTATTGCAGATGTTCTGGAGCTTCACCCTGTTCCAGTGCAGTCTGAATCAGTCCATGGCAAATGGTAGGGCTGTGTTTCCACCCCTGGGGCAGTCGATTCCAGGTGTACTGAACGCCCCTCCAAGTGAAAGCAAACTGTGGCCTGCACTCTGCTGCCAAAGGGATTGAGAAGAACGCATTAGCGATATCAGTTGTGGCATACCATTTGGCTGCTTTTGACTCCAGTTCGTATTGCAGTTCCAGCATGTCCAGCACGGCAGCACTCAGGGGCAGCGTGACTTCATTCAGGCCACGATAGTCTACTGTTAGTCTCCACTCTCCATTAGACTTTTGCACTGGCCATATAGGACTGTTAAAAGGTGAACGAGTCTTGCTGATCACTCCTTGGCTCTCCAGTCGACAAATCAGTTTATGGATGGGAATCAGGGAGTCTCGGTTGTTGTGATATTGCCGCTGGTGCACCGTTGTGGTAGCAATTGGCACCTGTTGTTCTTCAACCCTCAGCAACCCCACAACAGAAGGGTCCTCCGAGAGACCAGTCAAGGTAGATAGCTGTTTAATTTCCTCCGTCTCCAAGGCAGCTATACCAAAAGCCCACCGGTACCCTTTTGGGTCCTTGAAATACCCTCTCCTGAGGTAGTCTAGGCCAAGGATGCACGGAGCCTCTGGGCCAGTCACAATTGGGTGCTTTTGCCACTCATTCCCAGTTAGGCACACTTCGGCCTCCAATACAGTCAGCTGTTGGGATCCCCCTGTCGCTCCACAAATACAGATGGGTTCTGCCCCTGTATAGCTTGATGGCATTAGGGTACACTGTGCACCGGTGTCCACTAGAGCCTTATACTCCTGTGGGTCTGATGTGCCAGGCCATCGAATCCACACAGTCCAGTAAACCCAGTTGTCCCTTTCCTCCACCTGGCTGGAGGCAGGGCCCCCCTAATCCTGGTCATAATATTCATTACCCACTTCTTGTATATATGTGTCAGGAGCTCCTTCTTTAAGATCAGGAGTAAGATCAGCCCTTTTACTCTGCTTGGGGAACTGTCCGCTGGAAACCGGAGCAGCAATTTTCCTGGAAGAACCCCCTTTGGTGATTGTTTTTCCTTGCAACTCACGTACCCACGCCTCTAGGGTCGAGGTAGGTTTTCCATCCCACTTCCTCATGTCCTCTCCGTGGTCACGCAGGTAAAACCATAGGGTGCCCCGTGGTGTGTACCCTCTATATCCTCTCTCTTGAGCAGAGGAACGCTGACTCCTAATAGCTGAGACACTGGTCCGTATAGGTGGGGAGTAGGACATATCCTCTTTAAATTGTTGGAACTCCCGGGATAGTTTCTCCACAGCTGAGACAAGGGAGGAAGAGATACTTTCTTCGTATTCCCGGAGGTTACTAGCCGCTTCATCCACTGTTGGACCGTCTCTGTCTTTCCAGGTTGGTATTGCCAATGAGTTGGCACACGACAATGGTGCGTTTCGTACCAACTTCCGCCACATGGGTCGTGTGCACTGGACCTCATCTGGATCTTTGGGTCACCGCTTGTCGTCCAGGTCACCATAAATGACCTCCAGCATGGCTAATTCCTTCAGGTGCTGGATACCTTTCTCCATGGTGGTCCTTTTGCCTGGGCGATATACAACATCGTCCTTGAAGGGATATCTTTCCTTCATAGCTGACAGGAGTCGCCTCCAGAGGCTGCGGGCTGGTGCCCCTTTTCCAATTGCCTTGTCAATGCCCCCTTCCCTAGAAAGGGATCCCAGCTGCTTGGCTTCCTTACCCTCTAATTCCAGGCTACTGGCACCACTATCCCAGCATTGGAGCAGCCAGGTGACAATGTGCTCGTCTAGACAACGGATGAAATCTTTTTGCATATCTCACAGCTCACTCAGGGATAGGAATCGGGTAGTTTCCGTCTCATCCACAAGTTCTTCCTCTCCCTGTGATGGCCCTGGTTTTTCATCTTCCCTTTCTGAACGAGCTGACTTTTGCTTCCAGGATTTCTTCTTGTGTATAGGGGTGACTGATACTGACACGGTTTGGTTTCCTGGTTGAACCGCATTATCTGTCGCAGGGGGGCTGGAGTGACCACAGTGCCTGTTGCAGGGGGGGCTGCAATAGCCGCAGTGCCTGTCACGGGGAGGGGCTGGGGTGACCGCAGTGCCTGTCGCAGGAGGGGCCAAGTAGCTGCAGTACCTGTCATTTTGTCACCAGATCCTTGAGGGTACTGAATAGTGTTGAACAGGGCTCGGTAGGCATGGGCCAGGCCCCAGCACATTGCAGTGATTTGTGTCTCCTTAGAATTGTCAGGGTGACAGCATATTTTTTCCAAATATTCTACTAATTTTTCAGGATTCTGCACTTGTTCAGGGGTGAAGTTCCAAAACACTGGAGGTGCCCACCGACCTAGGCATTTGCCCATGCTATCCAACACACCCTGCCACTCATAACTATCCAGCCTTGGGGCAGATCTCTGGATGATATTCTTAAATTGCTTACTAATCTTGGACAAAATCGAAACAGTATTCCCAAGCAATACCAATAGAAGTATCTTAACTACCCAAGGATGTTCAAGATACTGAAAAGTTATTGTAACGAAGGAGGAAACATTGTAGAAGAAAGTAGTGAACGTGCCATTCTGCATTTCCTCCATAAAAAACCTCTCAGAGGAAGAAGTATAATTGCTAATTGTCTCCATAAGGTGGTACCCGACATACAGTAATGGTTTCAGTATGGCACTTAGATACCAAAAAGAACCCAAGGTCACTGTTTTAATAACAAATCTCACAGGCAAAACATCACCAATTAAAGAAGAGCACAGCAAACTGCAAAAGCCAACACCGATGTTTAACATGTACAGAAAAAAAATGAGCATGGTGCAGTTCAGGTAAACCAATACTGAGAACAGATGAATCAATATCGTGGCCCACAACTACTAACAGATCTAAATTCCTTAATACGCTCTGGTTGATCTGTTATTATCTATCTCAAACCCTTATTGCCCCACGTTGGGCACCAAAAAGGACTGTTGTGGTTTAGCCCCAATCAGCAATTAAGTACCAGACAGCTGCTCGCTCACCCTCCCCCACCCGGTGGGATGGGGGAGAGAATCAGAAGAGCAAAAGTAAGAAAACTCCTGGGTTGAGATAAGAACAGTTTAATAATTGGAACAACAACAGCAAAATAATAATTTGTAATGAGAAGGAAAACAACAAGAGGGAGAGAGAGGAACAAAACCCAGGGGGGAAAAAAAAACAGTGATACAACCGCTCACCACCCTCCGACCGACGCCCAGCCAGTCCCTGAGCAGTGATTGCTACCCCCTGGCCAACTCCCCCCAGTTTATATACTGAGCATGACGTCATATGGTATGGAATAGCCCTTTGGTCAGTTTGGATCAACTATCTTGGCTGTGCCCCCTCCCAGCTTCTTGTGCACCTGGCAGAGCATGGGAAGCTGAAAAGTCCTTGACTAGTGTAAACACTGCTTAGCAACAGCCAAAACATCAGCGTGTTATCAATATTATTCTCATACTAATGTCCAAAACACAGCACTATACCAGCTACTAGGAAGAAAATTAACTCTGTCCCGGCCAAAACCAGGACAGTACCTGGCTATCGAATCTTGTTAAAACAGTGTCGCATTGAACTTTGTTAACTCCCTATTCTATAGCAATAAAATTTATTTTTGCTTCTCTCTTACAAGTGAAGTGCACTCTCACTCCATCTGTGACAGCGACACAATTACATTACCACAAGGAAACCACATAGCTCAACTAATGTCACCAAAATCGGGAATCAAACTCCTTAACACCCATGTAGTATTAAGAAGCAGGCATTCTTTATTATGGTGCCAGATGCATGGGGGATCGTTCCACCTAGCGTGCATACCGCAGGTTACATCAGCCAAAGTTTGTATTGTCCGATTACATACATATGCATCACATTTCCCAGAATGATCATGCATATTCATTCTATTTCCCAGAACTAATTATCATATTCGCGTGGTCATTACGCATGCGTCCTTGAGCTCCGAGGGGCTTCCGTGGGGGTCTCTGGTGGTCCTTGGTGGTCATACAGGTGTGTCCTTTAGTTGACCCCTTCTTATGGGCATGCGCAATATCACCTTGCTTATGTAACTTGCTTCCCTTCTTCATGGTGCATGGTCCTTAACAATGATTTGGCACCCTTAACACAAACCAATTATTCTAACCACCCTTGACTCTTTGTCAAGATGGGTTGGGGCTGTACTGGGAACATAGCAGCATGTCCGTGCTACTCCTTGTCCAATTGTCTTTGGGCCTGGCAGCATATCCATAGCCATAGATGTACAAACACAACGTTAAAGCATTGTCTACCCCGCTCCTATCTCTGTGTTGCTTAGTTACAAAAGAACAAACTAGTCACTTTGGTTACATCTGGTTACACTAATCTGCGAGTAAGTGTGGATGCCACAGGTTCAAGAAATTGAACAATGGCAAAAGGCTACATTAGAAAATAGGGGTTCCTCCAGCATGGGTTGGTTGGTATGAATTTACCATCCCTCTCAATCCCTACAAGTGGATACTATCATTGCTGAAGGCTCTGGTGGTACCACGTTGGTATTAGCTGACTATACCTGTAATCCTATGTATGTTTCACTCCACAGATTATCACTGTATTCTCTCTAATAGATAAGCATCCATGAATAACAGTGCAGCAAATCATGTCCAAGTGAACTCTACCACCTCACCAACATGGTTTGTAAATCCTGTCACGGATGATGTTCTGCTGGCCTGTCTGTCTGTTGATCATCCTCTTCGCATGGCAATGGTAATGTCATGGATGGCGACCATCATGGTAATGCTGTCTGGTACTGGTGCAGCAGTCAACGCACTGACCAAACTTTGGAATGATAACAGCCTTTCTAAATATAACACAGGCCATGGTTTTGTAATCACATTGCCTATAAAATGCTACCCCAGGAGTGATGTGGCACCTGTACTCTAGGAGCTGTAGTGCCAGTGATTACAGTGCACTTTACACTGAAGCAAAATTCGTGGAGACTACCCTTTAAAATCCAAATCTCCCAACAGGTGAATCGGAGTTTCAGAGTGTTCCCGAAATAAAACTCAATAGCAATGGAGTTACTGTTAAGCAGGCATCCTTTATTACAGCGCTCGGCAGCACTGGGGATCGTTCCACCATAAGTGCTCCGACAAACAAGCAAGATCGCAGAGATTATATGTTGCAAAATCATACATATTCATAAGATTAATTTATATAAACATGAGATTTCTTGGAACTCATTAATATATGTAAATGTCTCTGATGCATGCATACTTAAGTCCTTAGGTGGTCGTTAGGGATCCTCTCGTGGTCGTTGGAGGAAGTTGGTAGTCTTCATCACTCTGACCGCTGACTGAACTTTGTCTTTACGCATGCTCAGTCCATCTTTGTTTTGCTCATACCTTCCTTGCATATCCAAAACCAGGTGGTTCTTGTGTAGTTTCTCCTTATCAGCCCTTTCCAGGGACACAGGGCCTGAAGAATTCCTTTTTATCTATCTACATTGCAACTATCTCAGCTAACCAAGGATTTAACACAGGCAAAGCATTCTTACTCTAATGATTATTATTGGGGGGGGGGAAAGACCATATGTAGGTTTCCTTCAAATAAAGAATGCTCGTTAGCAATTCTACTATCTAAGCTTCCTTACTTAAGGCCAACAATACTGGCACGCTAGACTAAATTATCTGCGAAAGGGAAACTAAAAGGAAACATTGAGCAACCAAGATATTTACAACATTTCTTTTTGTCTTTGGGGATTTTAGCTCTTTTCAACACCATCACTCCAAGGCTGGGTTTGGAGTTATGCACAGTGCATACATCAAGCTATTCCTGACAACCCTCTTGTCACACAACTAACAGGTGTTCACTCATTTGTGCATTGGTTCTTACCTTGGTTAGGCATCAGTGAGTTAGGAAAGGCCTTAGTAAACATTTCCACGTCCTTAGAGGCCATGGGAAACACCACCGTGGACACTTTGTCCACCCTTCAAAATTAAATATCTCAACTATCTCAAGTAGCCTTATAAAATCATATGGCTTGGGATTATCTCTTAGCTTCTCAGGGAGGTGTTTGTGCCTTAATTAATTCTAGCTGCTGTATTTTTATTAACCAGCATCAAAGAAAGGAAACCAACATTTGTAAAATAAAGCAACAGGTGGCTCTCTTCCATCCAGTTAGCCAAAATGACACATCCACGGGCTTTTCTGATGTCTGGACATGGTTAACCTCCTGGATACCAAGATTAAGTCAATGGCTAAAGAAACTCATTGCAATAATTATATGTATATTAGGATTTGTAGTGCTTTATGTGTTTATATGATGTTTTATGCAATGTTGCTCTAGCCTTGCCAAGCACACTAGTAATCACACAGAAGAAATGTGATCGCTCATGGGGAGGAGCGTAAGGGGGATAAAGAATTTGGAAGATTGGGAGGAGACAGAAGTGTGTTGAGCGATTCACCCCATTGCTTAGCACCTATTGAACTTTAGCTGAACTTTGGAACATCCTCAAAGTAAGATTCCTCAATGTTCTTGAACCATGGCCAGATATGTAGCAAGCTCATGCTTATCAGGCCAGGACACCTGCTAAAGCAGATACATATCTTGTTGACCACAGCCAGCCACATAGCTATATCATGTATCATAGTTAATAGTGCGCACATGTGACCTATCCCCCCCCCCTCCTAGAAAAACCCTTTGAGACTGTCACCGAAATCGGGAATCAAACTCCTTAACACCCATGTAGTATTAAGAAGCAGGCATTCTTTATTACGGCGCCGGATGCACGGGGGATCGTTCCACCTAGCGTGCATACCGCAGGTTACATCAGCCGAAACTTATATTGCCCAGATACACACATATGCATCAAATTTCCTGGAATGACCATGCATATTCATTCTATTTCCTGGAACTAATTATCATATTCGCGTGGTCATTATGCATGCGTCCTTGAGCTCCGAGGGGCTTCCGTGGGGGTCTCTGGTGGTCCTTGGTGGTCGTACAGGTGTGTCCTTTAGTTGACCCCTTCTTCTGGACATGCGTAATCCCACCTTGCTTATGTAACTTGCTTCCCTTCTTCATGGTGCATGGTTCCTAACAATGATTTGGCACCCTTAACACAAACCAATTATTCTAACCACCCTCGACTCTTTGTCAAGATGGGCTGGGGCTGTACTGGGAACATAGCAGCATGTCCGTACTACTCCTCGTCCAATTGTCTTTGGGCATAGTAGCATATCCATAGCCATAGGTGTACAAACACAACATTAAAGTATTGTCTACCCTGCTCCTATCTCTATGTTGCTTAGTTACAAAAGAATGAACTAATCATTTTGGTTACATCTGGTTACATTTCCCCCCTTTGGAAGTTTTGAAATAATCATCTTTTCAATACTTCCACTCTTAATCTTTCATAACTCAACATAAGCCGGTGGCTTCTCTCCTGGCATTGGTGTACGATGCTTCATCACTGATTTCTGTGTCAACATTTTCTTTAAACATTGATAAACCAAACAAATCACCAAAACAACTGTAATCAAAATGATTAATGTCTGTAACAACTCAGTTATCCATCTTTTAAGAGGAAATCCAAAATGTCCCAAAATTTGGCCTAACCAATTTGTTTGCATTTCACTCCTTAAACCTTGAGTCTGCTGTGCCACCCTCTTCATATCATCTATTTGTTCATTCCAAGCAGCTGTAACATTTGGGATGTGCACACAGCAATCTTGATTTCTGTAAATCCACAATCATCACTTCAATTCCCCCATGTGTTTCTCTCTGTTTTTCCTCTACTATTTTATCATTATTTGTGGGGTAACTATGACTTGTCGGGTGGGTGTTACCCACCATCCATCCTCAATTTTCTACTGCTCTCAACTGTTCTGCCAATAATCTATCCAATTTACCAAAATTTGGTTTCGGGGTTGGAAGTTTTACCTGTTTTACTGGTACCAGGGCAAGGATGCTTTGCTCCACTGCCTCTCTAGCAGTTTTATCAGCCAATCGGTTGCCCACATTTACCACGGTTTGTCCAAATTGATGTGCTTTACAATGCATTACCACTACTTCCTTGGGCTGCTGGATGTCCTGGAGGAGTTGAAGAATTTCTTCCTTATATTTAATGGGCGATCCTCGAGCTGACAACAGTTCTCTTTCCTTCCAGATAGCTCCATGTGTGTGAATCTGCTTTCTGTGCTGATGTATTCACAGGGAGAGCTTCAGCTTTCATCCCTTGGGTGGTGGTGACCACTGCATACCCTGCCATTCATTTTCCATCTCGGACAAAACTGCTTCCATTCATAAACAGCTCCAAATCAGGATTAGGCAACGGTTCATCCTTCAGGTCCTGTCTGCTAGAATATACCTGTTCAATAGTGTGCAAACAATCATGGTGTAAAGACTCACCCATTTCCGAGCTCAAAAACATTGCTGGGTTCACTGCTGTTTTAGTTTTAAGTTCCACATCATCCTGTTCCAAGGGAGTGACCTGGTATTTGAGCATGCGGCTTGGGGACAGCCAATGCCCCCCTTTTTGCTCCGAGACAGAAATTACCATATGTGGGACATAAACCGTAACTTTCTGCCCCATGGTTAATTTCCTTGCTTCTTGGATTAAGAGTACAGTTGCTGCCACCGCTCGCAAACATCCAGGCCATCCCTTGCTGACATTATCCAATTGCTTAGAAAAATACCCAACGGCCCGTTTCCAAGTTCCTAATTTTTGCGTCAACACACCCAAAGCAAGATGTTATCGCTCATGTACAAACATTCAAAAGGCTTTGCTAAATCTGAGAGTCCTAACACAGGTGCAGACATCAAAGCCTTCTTCAGATTTTTAAAAGCTGTCCAACACTCTGGTGTCCACAACAGGTGATTCTCCTGGGATCCTTTCAAAGCTGCATAATTGAGGATTCACAGTCGACACCACCCAACCATACCCAAAAATGTCCACAATTCCTGTATCGTTCTGGGTTCTGGAACTTGACAAATTGCTTCCTTTCTGCCTGCTCCCAATCTTCTTTGTCCTTGCAAAATTTCAAAGCCTAAATATATCACAGTCTCTTTCCCAATCTGGGCCTTGCTTTTTGATACTCGGTATCCTGCTTGTCCCAAAAAATTCAACAAGCTGATGGTCACTTGTAAACAGTCCTCTCGAGTCTCTGCTGCTATCAAGATGTCATCTACATACCGCAATATTATTCCTTCTGAATTTTCTTTTTTCCACATTTCCAAATGTAACCAGATGTAACCAAAATGATTAGTTCGTTCTTTGTAACTAAGCAACATAGAGATAGGAGCAGGTTAGACAATGCTTTAATATTGTGTTTGTACACCTATGGCTATGGATATGCTACTATGCCCATACTATGCACATGCGTAATGACCACACAAATATGATAATTAGTTCCAGGAAATAGAATGAATATGCATGATCATTCCGGGAAATTTGATGCATATGTGTGTAACTGGGCAATATAAGTTTCGGCTGATGCAACCTGCGGTATGCACGCTAGGTGGAACGATCCCCCGTGCATCCGGTGCCGTAATAAAGAATGTCTGCTTCTTAATACTACATTGGTGTTAAGGAGTTTGATTCCCGATTTCGGTGACAAGACTAACCCCTTGCTGAAGCCTTGACCATGGACAGACACTCTGCTGTGCCTGATAATCCCCTGCTGCTTCCCTGCAAGGTCCTAGGACTTCCCCTTGCCAGAGGGATCATGAATATAATCAATAAACGCAATTGAATATGTGTACTTAGCTTATATGTGTGTCTTCTTGAAAGCAGATTTGTGAACCTGGTTCCTATTTTGCGTAACAAGGATAGACTCACAGACAGCGAAAAGAATGAGATAAGTGAATCTTCCTTCTATGTACTGCATCTTTGCAGAAACATTCCATTAGGGACTCATCATTTTTATGTCATTTGCCCTATATATCCCATTACTGAGCCTATCTCTGTGAGGAGTAATATCTGAGTTGTCTGCTAAATTGCACAGGCCAGTGATTTTCAATCTTTAAATTTGTTTCATTTCAACACCTATATATTTTGCACTAAATCCCTGCATAGCAAAATTCATCCTCTTCACCATATATACGATTCACCGTTTTCAGCCTCCTAGCAGTATAGGATCATAGAATAATATAGTTAGGTTACGTGAATAAAAACTCATCTGCACATACACAAAGGAACATAGAGAGACAGTGGCAGGCGGGAACCCAAATCAAGGACTCCCAAGGAATAGACACCTTGTCCGGGCCCCTCCCAGGGCTGGCCCAGCAGAGCCATCAGCCCCATTGTCCAGGCGTGAAATCCAACGCCATGAGTCATTGGTAGCAGCTCTCTGGATCACCTTTTGAACTAAGGAGGATTGCTGCCTAGGGGTATGGGACACATTATGGGATGCAGGAGAAAAGCAGTTTGGGATCACACAGGACTTATTATGGGATATTTAGGGCAGGAAAAGGGAGGGGTTTAGGTGATTTGGGGAGGAACAAGAGTGGGAAAATAGAGAGGTAAGGGGATAAAAAGGGCCAGTCGCATGTAAATAGTTGGCTGGTCAGTATGCTTGTCTGGTCATGCCCTGGGCCTGATCACCAGTCTGTCCTATCTTCTTATTAAATTCCTTTCTAACTCTTTCCTGGGTGAGTGGGTCTCTATTCTGTGTGCATGTGTGTGTATGGGAGTCTGAGTGCCACCAACTGGAGTCAGACTACAAGTCAGAGGGCCCATGGGTCTGTGGTGCCAGCAACGGAAGTGAGTGCAGGTGTGTGAGTGAGCATGTCACTGCTAGTGAAGATCAAGCCAGACTAGCTGGTGAAGAGATTAAATGGCCTTGGTGCAACTGAGGTGAATGGGTCTCTAAGGGCCAGCTCTGTGTGTGTGTGCCTGTATGTCTTCTAAGGGTGAGAGCACAGAGGGATCTTCTATGGGACCAAGGGAGTCCCAGACAACTCTGGGTGTGAGAGCACCTGTATATCTCTAGGGGTGAGAGCACAGCGGGGGGGGGGGCGCAGTTACTGGGACCTGGAAAGTCCTGGCCACCTCTGTGTGTGTGTGCACGTGACAGTCTGTACCAGCCACTGGAATGGGACTGTGGCCTTGGGGACTCATACATCCGGGTGCCAGCAACTGGGGAGACTTGGATCCAGGGGGCAGCTACTAGGCAGACTTGAGTGTCTGAGCCCAGCTGCTGGAGGGATCCACCTTGTACACATATATATATATATATATAGTCTCATTAGTGGACTTCCATCCTACTCAGCCAGAGAGGGGAGCAGGATGAGGCCATTGGTGCTGTCTGTGGTCAGGTGAGGGCTCTGAGTGTCTGTCTGTGATCTGTGTTGCTGACTATGTATTGTTGCGTTAAGAGTTACTGTCGCATACAAATAGGAGTCTGAGGAGTGGCTGGGGGGGGGAAACGCTCCCGTTGAATCACGAGGTTCAGACAGGACCCCCTTGCTTTCTGAACTCCTTCTCAGAGAGGAGTCTAGGTGCGGCTAGGTCCAGTCTTAGTCTCAGACTTGGTCAACGGTTTATTTTCTAAGGACTGTGTGTATAGCCACTTATCAGCTCAGGGCTTTCGCTAAGGCAACAGCATTAATTTTTACACCCCCCAGTCTGGTCGTGTTGAAGGAACTATCACGGCCAGAGCAGTGAAGAGTGCAGTTTATTAGAGCAACAGACACACAGATTCTTTGGATTACCGGTGATAAATTCACTGTCTGCAAAGCACGTGCAAATACCAAGAATATGAGTATGAATAACATGGCCGGACACAAACATGTATATAACACAGCCGGACACAACATGTATATCAAGAATATGAGTAACACGGCCAGACACAAACGCGTTAAAGATAATAAAACGACTCTCTATATATAGAGATTTCTAAGTTTTCCGCGGAGGCACTTGATATAACCAAGTGTTAGACTCTTACCCAAAGGCGTCCCGATGGGGAGGAAGAGAGGCTCAGCCCGTCGACTGATCCCAAACATCAGAGTGGTACACGATGGTGTCTTCCCTAACATTCTCTTTCTCTTAAACCATTTTATACTATCTTTCACCTTTCAGGTGGAGCTTGAGTGACTCTAGTCATACATACCTTTGTTTAGGATTGGTGTAAAGTTTTCTCGCTTTGCTTTTAAAGGTATAGGCTAGGAAAAATTCAAAGCGCAAGCTCAGTGAGGGGTGGTCGCACCTTGGAGGCGGGTAGCTTTTGGGATGGAGGTGTGTTTTGGTATTATAATGATGTTATAATGAGCAAAGTTCACCAAAAGGACAGCATTTTGTCAAAAACGTGGCAGGCTGTTGGCCCAGGGTAGTAAATATGCAGCTTATCAGTTCTATGACACCTTTAATTTACCCTATTATTGCAGAGCCTGGCCGCAGCATCTCCACACCGCTCCACCCTCCGGGCAGCGCCTCTTAGAGTCAGCACACCAGGTTCCCCTGGCGTTACCAACATCTAAGGTTGCAGGCCTAGGGAACTCCCATGGAATGGATTCCTTACATGTCAGCCGCATTCCACCTGGGGAGCTTCTTCAATGCTGTGCCTTACCTAAAAGTGGGAATATAAGTTCTAATTTTTAAGTCACCTCAGCCATTATCCCACATGTATATACGTACATCCGTACATCTGTATATATGTGTGTATATATATTTTGTGTATATGTGTGCTCTTTGTGCATGCACTTGCTGGGAATACATCTTCAGCTTCTACTGGTTGGACCTGGGGACATGAAGAGGCAGCAGCCTCTCCTCTCTCAGGCTGTTGTATCCAGCATGTTATATTTTCCTCTAATGCATACCTCTCCAAATCCAGAATGGTACAGGACCAAGACTACTATTCAGCATAATGCTAAAAATAAACCAATATGTACTGCTAAGTCTTTCAGTCTTATTCTAGTAGAGTCATGTGCATCAACTGCCTGCTGTTGCTTTTCAGAACAGCTTTAAGAGAACGTCATTGACTGCACGTATTTCTAAGTCACCACCACCAAACCTACATATAATTAAGTCTCACTGCTTTAGAGTAATATCTTGATTTACTCAGAAATTAGAGTCACTGGAACAGCGTCAAGCTTATCCGATCCCTTATATAAGTTTGTGAGCTTGGGATGTTTTAGCTACGATTTAGCCAAGAATTTGGAACCGTTTTTATTCTTCCAAACCTCTCTGTAGCCCAGATATTATCAGCTCTGGAGTTTGCAAATATCTATAGAAAAACTCTAAAGGGTCCCTGAAAGCTGGATAAGGGATAAGCTGGATACAATGCCTCCTGTAGTTGCACAGAAGCTTTCACAAGTCATGATTTTCTAAAGGGATTTAGATCTTCATTTCTCAGGGAGCCTCAAAAGCAGTTGAAAAAAACAGTTACAGGTCAAAATACTTAAAACAAGAAAACACCTAAGAACAGAACTGTGTAAGTGGCCTCTATCTTATTCACAGGCTGAATTGGCTGTATATTTAGCCTTGTTGTTACTATATTGACTAAGTAATTGGTATTACAGCAATGGAAAGGGCAATGTATCTTATAAAAATATGCACACTTCTCTATTTAAAAAAACATCTATGAGTCACTCATCTACTGCAATTACAACCCATGTACTTTCAAGGCAGCTGCACTGAAGCAGTAACCAGACTGCACGTCAGGTACCCAAAATTCAAAAACTTCTAACCTGTAACACCCCTCATCCCCCTACCCTGAAGTTCAGCTGCCTGTATACCAAGGATCTAAAGCCCAGATATACTATGGCTCAGCTGCAAAAACTTGGCTCAGACTCTGGAAAAGGTATAAAATCCTAAAGAAGAAAACTAGTCAGGAGTCATTGGATGATTGGTGTCATCACTGCATTGTTGTTCTGAGGGACTGTCCTGGTTTTGGCTGGGATAGAGTTAATTTTCTGCCTAGTAGCTGGTATAGTGCTGTGTTTTGGATTTAGTATGAGAATAATGTTGATAACACACTGATGTTTTAGTTGTTGCTAAGTAATGTTCACACTAGTCAAGGACTTTTCAGCTCCCCATGCTCTGCCAGGTGCACAAGAAGCTGGGAGGGGGCACAGCCAAGATAGTTGATCCAAACTGGCCAAAGGGCTATTCCATACCGTATGACGTCATGCTCAGTAGATAAACTGGGGGGAGTTGGCCGGGGGGCAGCAATTGCTAAATGTTATTAAACTGTTATTCAACTGTTATTATCTCAGCCCACGAGTTTTCTTACTTGTGCTCTTCAGATTCTCTCCCCCATCCCACCAGGGGGGAAAGTGAGCGAGTGGCTGTGTGGTGCTTAGTTGCAGACTGAAGCTAAACCACGACAGGGACCTGGCTGATGTCATTGCATACGTTCACTCTGATGGTGAAAGTTACTTTGCATGCTGGGAGCAGCAAAGGGTCTATAAAGGTCTTGCAAGAAAACCATGAGGCAAGACTAGAACAGGACAATACTGTGCCCTAAGAAGAAAAACTCTGCTCGGTAGCAGTAGCTAGCCTTGAGTCTGGAGGGAGAGTACAGCATCCTGGATTCAGACTCATGATGATAGGAATGGAGAATTTCCATCCCCTGGGATGATTGAGGTAATTGGATTGAAAACATATTAGGAAACCATAAAAATAATTGTAAGAGGCATAAAGATGTGTCATGGTTTAACCCCAGCTGGCAACTAAGCACCACACAGCCGCTTGCTCACTCCTCCCCCCGGTGGTATCTTGAAAACAGTAGACCACAAATTATTAAATTTTCAAACTGTATTAGCTATACAGCAGGCAGAAAAGTGAGAGAAACAGGCAAAGGCCAAGCTCTCTGCAAACTGCCCCTTGGAATTTGAGAAAACCAGTTACAGATGTAATATAAAAAATTGTGGAAGGTTGTCCTTGATTTACAAAGAGAAATTCAAACTTTAAGGAGCCAGATAGTACAACTCTGAGTTGTATATTAAAAAAAAAAAAAACCCAACACAAAAAAACCACAAACCCAAGAGATCTGTGAGCCTTTGGGAGGGACAAATCATGGAAAGTTCAGCACCACCTTCTTATATTCTTATAAAGGTTTTGATCCTTTTAGTCCTCCTTTACATACTTCTTCCATATACCCCTCATCTTTTGATTACTTCTGCTACAGCAGTACTTAATCCTGTAAACCCCATGAACAATGTAAATAGTGTACCTAGTGAAAATGCAAAATATCCTGTGGCTCCTGTCGAACACTTGGCACCCTGCAAATGAACGAGAAGTGGCTGAGAGGACCTCCAGAGCCCTCCGGCCTGGTGTCTCACTGTCAGCAGTGTAGCAGGTCAGCAGTTCCCAGGATACTGGAGCCCAGCCCTGAAATCAGGGAATGACGTTTTGTAAATTGCTGGGACCCACCTCCAGTGCACGTTCCTGAGAACTTGCTCACATTGCTCCCCATGCCTGAGCATCTCTCCCTATGCTGACAGAGAGAGAAAGGAGGGGCTGGGAGACTCAACTTTAACCTGGGATATCTCTCCCCCTCCCCAGTTTCTTATTAAATAGCTGTATTCAATTCAGACCAGGGCTATAGTTCATTTGATCACTCTACCCAGGGAGCAGAAGACACCCTGTGATAAACCTGTCCAGAGTGACTTACCATTGTAGCAAATTAACGTAAAGGTTTACAACACTGCAGGCAATACAGCTTTTGGAGTGTAATGCAAGAGGAATGGCAGATACACCTGCCCACACTAACCATCTCCATGGAACCTCTTACCAAAGCAGGATTAGCCTCTAGTCGAGTACTAAAATGTACTAATCAGAAATATAATAGCCCAATGGTCTTGACAGGTCTTCTTGCAGGTTTTGCAGCATAGCTCTCCGAAAAAACAACAGCTTGAAAAGAAGCAGCTAGACCTAGCTCTAGAGATAGAATTGCTGATTTCAGCAATGTTCTTTGAAGCAAGCGTGTAAGTATAGAAAGGATCTAGGAGGGGTGTCAGAAGGCAAAAAAAACAAAAACCAGAAGAAGAAAAAAATGGTAAAAATCTATGTAATCTTAATGTAAATCAAAGTATAAAGCTGGGCTGTTTGTTATAGAGAAGAGATAGAACCAACAGATAACAAATGCTGATGGATAACAAGCTCCAATGGATGACCAGTGAAGAGTTGTTTAAGAAGAGTAGCAAATGAATTGAATAAAATAGGGAAACAAAAATGCCACTGAGTAGACCCTTAAGTAACATCGCCAGGAACTCCTATGGAGGGAGATGTTCCAGCTTGAGTAACTACGACAGCTATGACAATCTTTTGTTATTTTTGTCTTCTATAGATAGCACAAAAGAAAAAGTAATCCACTCCACCCCTACGGATATTGATAACTGTATCAATTGCCATTAACCAGCAGCTAACGATTCTAGGATATATGGTGCTGGAAATAGATGTATGTATGTTGGTGAGAAGCTGCCTGTAGAGCCTCCCTGTACAAAAAAATGTATGGACAATGTTTCATCCCTAATGAACATGTGAAAAATGTACAATATCTACCCATACCATGCAGCAACTATGGTATAACCAGAATTATATCACCTGGAAAATATCAACCTGGGGTTGTTTTGAAATCTTTGGAAAAAACTCATTAAGAATTCACATCAAATACAAAAAGAAGCTAAAGAGTTCACAGAATCACAGAATGGTTGAGGTTGGAAGGGACCTCTGGAGATCATCTTGTACAACCCCTCCTGCTCAAGCAGGGCCACCTAGAGCAGACTGCCCAGGACCGCGTCCAGACAGCTTTTGAATATCTCCAAGGAGGGAGACTCCACAGCCTCCCTGGGCAACTTGTTCCAGTGCTCAGGCACTCTCACAGGAAAAAAGTGTTTCCTTATGTTCAGATGGAACATCCTGTGTTTCAGTTTGTGCCCATTGTCTCTTGTCCTGTCACTGGGCACCACTGAAAAGAGCCTGGCTCTGTCTTCTTTGCACCCTCCCTTCAGGTATTTATAGACATTGATGAGATCCCCTGAGCCTTCTCTACTCTAGGCTAAGCAGTCCCAGCTCTCTCAGCCTTTCCTCATAGGAGACATGCTCCAGTCCCTTAATCATCTTCATGGCCATTCGTTGGACTCTCTCCAGTATGTCCATGTCTCTCTTCTTGTACTAAGGAGCCCGGAACTAGACACAGGACTCCAGGTGTGGCCTCACCAGTGCTGAGCAGAGGGGAAGGATCACCTCCCTTGACCTGCTGGCAATACTTTGTCTAATGCAGCCCAGGATACCATTAGCCTTCTTTGCAGCAAGGGCACATTGCTGGCTCACGTTCAACCTGGTGTCAGCCAGGACCCCCAGGTCCTTTTCTGCCATGCTGCTTTCCAGCTGGGTGGCCCCCAGCATATATTGGTGCATGTTTTTCCCAGGTTCAACTTCACTCCTTTACTCCCATCTCCTTTACCCCCCACCCCCGAGCAGCGCAGGGGACTGGGGGATAGGGGGTTATGGTCAGTTCATAACAGTTTCTCTCTGATGCTCCTTCCTCCTCATACTTTTCCACTGCTCCAGCGTGGGTCTTCTCCACGGGCTGTAGTCTTTTAGGAAAATATCTGCTTCAGCATGGGTTCTTCAGGGGCTGCAGCTCCTGTCGGGAAAAATTGGCTCCAGCTTGGTTTCTCCACAGACTGCAATTCCCTCAGGAAATATACAACTGCTCTGGTGTGGGGTCCTCCACGGGCTACAGTGTGAATACCTGCTCCAGTGTGGTCTCTTCCATGGGCTGCAGGGGAATATCTGCTAAAGAGTTAATGAATAGGCACCAAGCAGGGAAACTTCCTATTACCTTAGAGAATCAACAACTGTCACACCTGGAAAGGATGCAGAAACCCTTACTGTACATCACTGGTATGATATTTTTACAGGATGGTCAAATACAGGAACAGGAACCACATATGTGTTATTGCACCCCTTAATTATTATTTGTGTACTAATTGGCTGTCTTTTTTTTTAAAGTTGTGGTATGGATTGTAGTGTGTGATGAACAATCCAAGTGCTATATGCATGCTGGGAGCAGCAAAGGGCCTATAAAGGTCTTGCAAGAAAACCATGATGCAAGACTAGAACAGGACAATACTATGCCCTAAGAAGAAAAATTCTACCAAGCGGTAGCAGTAGCTAGCTTTGAGCCAACAGGGAGAGTACAGCATTCTGGATTCAGACTCATGGTGATAAGAATGGAAAATTTCCATCCCATCAAGGAGGGGAATTGTAACCAAAACAGAGGCTTGTGACGCCTAGAAATAATAAATTCACTAATCAGGATATAATTAATAATAACTTGCTTTGAACCTTGAACCTGAATATACGTGTACTAAAATATTGTAACTAACAACAATATTAACAGTATTTTGTAACACTGTAATGGCATAGCCAGATACAATTTTACATAAGCATGTGAGCAATGTGACATCCAAAGGGGCAAAGATGGGTGTAGTTACAGGTAGGACAGTAACAAAAGTTGCCAGACAGAGAAGATAAGCAAATAGGCAGGGCAGGCCATCCTCCTGAATGCACAGGAAGGATGACTGGCAAAACAAAAACCAATATAAGCAGCACTGGGAACAGAGGAGATCCCCCCTCCCTTTTTGGGCAGGGGCAGTAGCATAAAAACATCAGGCATAAGCAAGGAAAATCAGAGAAGAAAGAAGACAAGCCCACTTCAGTTGCAACTTCTCTCATCAACGCTCTCTCAAGCCTGATCACCTTGACCTCAGGGACTAAGAGCCACCAAGAACCACAGCCATCAGTGCTACCTATAAGGCATCAGCTCCATGGTATTGTATACTCACAGCTAATTTAGCATATAAGTGCTAAACACAGACAGTCTTGCATTTGTAGTGATGATGATTAATAACGTGTAAGAATTAGCCATTAGCAAGAAGTGTGCTATTAATGAATGAATTTAGTAAAGTTTAAAGTTTAAAACTGGCATGATTTGTCAGTCTTCTAAACACTGCTGTGACAGCCATCTCAAATTCCCTGATATGTGTACACGCGCGGCACGTGCGCACACACACACACACAGAGGAATGCACATATTCATTTGCAAATGGAGGGGGGGCAACAACTCCATGCCAAAGGGGGTGCACTCCTGAGGGATCTGCAGCCTGTGGCTGACACCATGCTTGAACAGGGTTCCTGAAGGAATGGACTGGAAGGAACCATTCTGCTAACTGCTATCACATCACCCATCTCCTTGTTGGAGAAAACTGGAAGGACCGAGTGTGCCCCGCGGTAAAAATAAAGGAAGTTGAGACTGGGGAGGGAGGAGGGTAGATATTTGTAAGTGTTTGTCTAATTGTTTGTGTTCTTTTTTTCCTCAGTACTCAAATCAGTGATCGGAGGTCTGTGTTGGTTGGCAGTAAAGTGACTCAAGTAAAATTTCCTGACTTCTGTTTCACCCATGCCACCTGCCCATGACACTCGGTGGTACCATCACCTCTGCAGCTGCCACTCCATACACTGCTCAGCAACAGCCTGGGCTTGGACCTCTTGCAAGAACAACAGCCAGAAGAGCCAGAGCCAGAGACCTGCCTCACACTCCTGAAGTTTATCTGGGCAGTACATAGAACAGCACTAAGCAAACACCTCACCTACTCCTCCTGGGATCATTACCCTGGAAAGCCGATCTGTGGGATCCCAGGGGTTGGCCCCCATGCTCCCCAACCAGGAGCTCCAAAGCCCCCATGTCTTTTCTCCCTCTAGCACATCCGGGAGGGCAGCCAGGGTTCTCCTTCTGCTCAAGCTCTGCCCTTCTGAAACAAGGCCACGACAACACTTACACACTTCTCAAACACCCACCTTTACATGCACTGGAGATCAGCACCACTACAGTCAGTACTCAGCTGCCTGTCAGCACTCAACTGTTTGCATTCTCCAACAAGTTCTTGTACAAAGGGTGCCTGAGACAGGTTCACATATACAAAGATTTATTAGCGGGGTCTGTAATGGATGGCATATGCTCACTCTAATGGTGAAAGTTACTTTGGGTACAAATTTTAAAAATGGAGAGAGAGAAAAGGGAAAGGGAAAACTCCCCAGTGGCCAGCTGGGAAGAGAAGCAATGGGGGGATGTTTTGCATCAGGAGGTACTGGTCCATTATGATCCCAGTAAGAAAGGCACTCAGATTCTCTAAGGTATCATTTTAAATGCTATTTATTAGAGCTAACACTATAAAGAAAAAGAAAATAGTATAGATAATCTTATATCCCTTCAGATGCTGGGAACCTTCAGTGGTACAGCATTGAACGGTCTTCCTATCCATATGCAATACGCCATGCAGATCCCGTCCATAGCAAGGGTTGCCCCATTTTGGTCATTTGAACTATTATAGGATTTTTCTTACAAGGAAACAACTCTATTCATCATTTTTACTGTCAAACAGAAACGATGTTCTCATGAGAACTTCCTGCTGCACTGTTAGATAAAAGCAAGGCCACGCAGGTAGCGTAATCACCGGTACCAAGTGGGAGCTGCCTGCAGGCTCCTCTGTTACAATGAGCTGGCTGAGTTTATCCTGTGGCCAAGGGATTTGTGCAGCACAACACAGGCTTGAAGGCCAAGGTACACGTGCAACATACCACAGCACAGGCCTGCACCTACTCAGGTTAACTGTTATGTGGATCACTAACTCCTCGAGGTACAATGGTCTTTTAGTCAGGACCGCTACAGGGCGGGTCCCCAGATGAGCACCCTTCCCTGATCCTCCCCCCCCAAATACTTTTCCCATGGTAACAATATCAGTTGCATCAGGACCTGTTCAGACTGCCTAATCACTGTTCCAGTTTATGATGCTATTAGCACTGATTGGAGCACGCTTTGATAGGAGGCAGGTGCTGCAGGCTGACTGGTTGCTAAGCTTTGTGCAGGCATATTATTGGGACCCCTAATGTAAACCAGAAGCTACAATCAAAGGGTAGGAAAAGGGAGGAAAGGGGTGATTCTTGCACTGGTGGCAATCACTTCCTATGAGAACCTGGTACAACAGTGTCGAGAAAGCACTAGAACATACCTTGTAGGACATGACCCTATAACGATAGTAAAATGAACTAGTTTAAGGTAACCCAGCTCCTTAAGCAGCAAGGGCAGGATTCTACTTTATTAATGGTGGTAGTAGTAGCAGCCCCCTTACATCAGAGATAAATGATCAGAGAATAACTTGCTAGATCTCCTATCAAGTAGAAATTTTCAGCTTCTACTGCAATAAGAAAACCACATTTAAAGTTTGTTACTACAACATCACGAGTTTGACATATCTACGCTGATATAATCTTGTAGGAAGCTATGCCTCAATTATGCTGCACTGCCTACTGGCAACATACATTAAACTATCAGGGACACCTGGTGGGGGGGTTGCAATTCTCATGTGCAGTCTAGTGAGAATCAAAAATAATTACAGTCAGTAGAGCTATTCACGTACAAAGGAAAAAATGGCCTGCAATACCTAGGCACAAAGATGAGAGATAAGTTTTAGCCTCTGTTTTGATTTTGTCAGCCTGAAGGACTCCAAAAACAATCTAGAAACATTTTTTTAAAAGGTGAGAATTTGGTTTAGATTCTAATCCTGCCCTCAGATTTATGCAGCAACATGACAATGAATACATATTCTGCTATCTGATATTTTTGGTTTTACTATCTATCACCCTTATTTTGCCATCAGCAAATATGTCAAATAAAGTATTTGCCATTAAAAAAAAAACAAAACAACACCCCACAACCTAAAACCAACTAAAGCACTACAAATGGCCATATGTTAAGTACAGGGAGAGAGAAGAAGGAGAGAGAAGAAGGAGAGAGAAGATTCTATTCCCCCACACTCATGCCTTTCATCTCCACTCCAGTACTAATAAGCGCTACTTGTAATAACATTTCTAAGAACATTTCATAGGCAAACATAATTCTCATGTTGCAGGCTTTTATAGCTTGATTTTTCTTAATTTAAGAATAATAAATACTGTAAGTCTATGGCTTAAACTAACAAAGAAAAAGTCAACCCCTTGTTCCATTAAAATCCATTCAGATAAATCATGCTCTTAATAGCTGTACCTTGGTTAGATTCTCAAAAGCTTAGCCTAGAAATTAGCAGCAAGATTTCCCTTAATTAAAAGAATTACGGATTTTTAATATCCACACACAACGAACAAGACTTTCATATTTACCTCAGAAAATCCATATCCACTTTATCCATCCTGGAAGAGCGAGAAAGGGCACAATTGACTACACCAGAATTTTCACCTCTGGCATCACTACTCCATCACATTCAGCATCACAGAATCTCCTCCAAAGCATTACTTCCTATTATCTAAATATACATTGGGACAGCTACAAAACAAGAAAATGTGAAGAGTGCTCCCATTCTTGCCAAAGATATAAGGAATGTCAAGCTTCTAACTACACATTTGGAGATAACATCGAGTTTGCTGATGATCCTAAACTGGGAGGTGCTGTTGACTCTCTCAAGAGACAAGAGCCCTTGCAGAGGGATCTAAATAGATTGGAGCACTGGGCAATCATCAATGGCATGAAATTTAACAAGAACAAATGCCGGATTCTGCACTTGAGACGCAGTAACACCGGACACACATATAGATTGGGAGAGGAGTGGCTGGAGACCAGCCCTGCAGAAAGGCATCTGGGGGTGCTGGTCGACAGCAGGCTCAATATGAGTCAGCAGTGTGCCCTGGCAGCCAAGAGGGCAAACCGCATCCTGGGGTGCATCAAACACAGCATAAGCAGCTGGTCAAAAGAGGCGATTATTCCACTGTATTTAGCATTGGTGCGGCCTCACCTTGAATACTGTGTGCAGTTCTGGGCCCCACAATTTAAGAAGGATGTGAAGGTACTCGAATGTGTCCAGAGGAGGGCAACAAAGCTGGTGAAAGGGCTGGAAGGAATGTCCTATGAGGAGAGGCTGAGGACACTGGGTTTGGCTAGTTTGGAGAAAAGGAGGCTGGGGGGCAACCTCATTGCTCTCTACAGCTTCCTGAGGAGGGGAAGTGGAGAGGGAGGTGCTGATCTCTTCTCCCTGGTATCCAGTGACAGGACGCGTGGGAATGGTTCAAAGCTGCATCAGGGGAGGTTTAGACTGGACATTAGGAAGCATTTCTTTACCGAGAGGGTGGTCGAACACTGGAACAGGCTTCCTAGAGAGGTGGTCGATGCCCCATGCTTGTCAGTGTTTAAGAGGCCTTTGGACAATGCCCTTAATAACACGCTTTAACTTTTGGTCAGCCCTGGAGTGGTCAGGCAGTTGGACTAGATGATCATTGTAGGTCCCTTCCAACTGAACTATTCTGTTCTGTTCTGTTCTGTTCTATTCTATTCTTTTCTCATCCCACAGGCAGACCAATGCCAAGCCAGTCTCTGAACAATGGCCACCTTGGAAGCAAAAAACCCCACCTTCTTCTTCCGCAATCCCAATTTTTTGTTGCTGAGTGTGACATTATATGGTATATGAAATATCCCTTTGGTCAGTTTGGGTCAGCTGTCACGGCTGTGTCCCCTCCCAACTTCTTGCACACCCCTAGCCTACTCATTTGGGGGGGGTGGGCAGAGTGACAAACAGAGAAGGCCTAGAAGCTGTGGAAACACTGTTCAGCAATATCCAATACATTGGTTTGTTATTCTGGATAAAAGTTGTCTGTATACTCTTCTCCCTTTCTAATCAATTGTATAGACTCGTTGACATATGTTTCCAGCATTTCTTTTTGACTACTGGGGCGATTACTGTAGTTGGGGTTTGGATTCCTGTCTCAACCATGATGTCCTCACATGTAGAGGCCCTCCTTCCCCCGCTTCTCTGATTGTGCTGAACAGAGTCTTGATAGGCATAGGCCAAGCCCCAAAACAGTACTAAGAGCTGCTGATTCTCACTGGGATCACAGAATCGTAGAATATTTTGGGTTGGAAGGGACCTTTAAAGGTCATCTAGTCCAACCCCCCTGCAATGAGCAGGGACATCTTCAACTAGATCAGGTTGCTCAGAGCCCTGTCCAACCTGACCTTGAATGTTTCCAGGGATGGGGCATCTACAACCTCTCTGGGCAACCTGTTCCAGTGTCTCACCACCCTCATCGTAAAAAAATTCTTCCTTATATCTAGTCTGAATCTACCCTCTTTTAGTTTAAAACCATTACCCCTTGTCCTATCATTACAGGCCCTGCTAAAAAGTCTGTCCCCCTCTTTCTTATAAGCCCCCTTTAAGTATTGAAAGGCCACAATAAGCTCTCCCCAGAGCCTTCTCTTCTCCAGGCTGAACAACCCCAACTCTCTCAGCCTTTCTTCATAGGAGAGGTGTTCCAGCCCTCTGATCATTTCTGTGGCCCTCCTCTGGACCCGCTCCAACAGGTCCATGTCTTTCCTGTACTGAGGACCCCAGAGCTGGATGCAGTACTCCAGGTGGGGTCTCACCAGAGCAGAGTAGAGGGGCAGAATTACTTCCCTTGACCTGCTGGACATGCTGCTTCTGATGCAGCTCAGGATACGGTTGGCTTTCTGGGCTGCAAGCGCACATTGCCGGCTCATGTCCAGCTTTCCATCTACCAGTATATCCCCAGGTCCTTCTCCGCAGGGCTGCTCTCAATCCCTTCATCCCCCAGCCTGTATTGATACCGGGGGTTGCCTCGACCCAGGTGCAGGACTTTGCACTTGGCCTTGTTGAAGGGATAGGCAAGGCACTCTTCTATCAGGTGGCACGCCAGTTCAATGGGATTACATGCCTGTTCAGGTATAAAATCCCAGGCTATAGGACGTGATAACTGCCCTAGCCACCTGCCCAAATCCCCTACACACCCTGCCACCCAGGGATTGACCGCCTTGGGGCACCTTTCTCTGCTGCCTCACCAACAAGTTGTTTCCTCTTATGCCAGGATAAAACCAGGTTCCACACACCCAACAAACAGATTCAAGCAGCTTACATAAGGATGTACAAGACCCTCAGGAGCCCATGCAACAAAGATAGTCATGTCAATCCCAGAGGAGAAAAGGGAGGTCTAATCCTTCATTCATTTACACACACTCCACCCCTCATCCCTTCAGCACAATTACAACAACTTAAATTCCTCACAATTATTCTGTTCTCTAACAATGTTCACATCATGTTTTGCCTGTTAACTCTCCCAATTTCTGTCCTTATCTCGAATTCCTCGAGAGCCCCAGGTTGGGAGCCACAAAAGGATTGTGGTGGGTTGACCTTGGCTGGCTGCCAGGTGCCGACCAGGCCTCTCTCTCACACCCCCTCCATCAACAGGGCAGGGGGAGAAAATACAATGAAAAGATCATGGGTCAAGATAAAGACAGGGAGATTACTTACTTACCAATTACTGTCACAGGCAAAACAGACTCGACTTGAGGCTGCAGTTCTTCAAGAACTGCTCCAGCATGGGTCTTTTCCAGCGTGGGTCCATCACAGGGTCACAGGTCTTGCCAGAAAACCTGCTCCTGCGTGGGCTCCTCTCCATGGGGTCACAGGTCCTGCCAGGAGCCTGCCCCAGCATGGACTCTCCACGGGCTGCAACTTCCTTCAGGGCATATCCACCTGCTCCGGCATGGGGTCCTCCATGGGCTGCAGTGTGGATATCTGCTCCACTGTGGACCTCCATGGGCTGCAGGGGGACAACCTGCATCACCATGGTCTTCACCATGGGCTGCAGGGGAACCTCTGCTCTGGCACCTGGAGCACCTCCTCCCCTTCCTTCTTCACTGACCTTGGTGTCTGCAGGGTTGTCTCTCTCACATTTTCTCACTCCTCTCTCTCGCAGCTGCTCTTGTGCAGCATTTTTTGCCCTTTCTTAAATATATTATCACAGAGGTGCTACCAATGTCGCTGATTGGCTCAGCTTTGGCCAGCGGCAGGTCTGTCTTGGAGCTGGCTGGAACTGGCTCTGTCCGACATGGGGGCAACTTCTGGTGGCTCCTACCTGAAAAAGACTATTCTTTGTTAGAGTAGGGCCTGTGAGCCACTTGGCTGTACTTCTATACTCTAGTCAACATGCTACAGAACTCTATAAATGCAAACTCTAAAAAGCACAATGCAAAAGCATTTGTTGAAAGAGGAGAGAAAAGCTCAAACTCCTTGAACAGAAGTGTTGGGGGTTTTTCGGTGGGGTTTGTTGTTGTTGCTTACAGAACTGCTACCACAACCGCTACCTCTAATTACAAAACACTTAATTTTTCCCATCTTTCCTTACTGTTTTTATTGATTGATATTGTCCTTTTCCATCCCGGAAACAACTTTCTAATGTACTACTTGGGGTAATTTGCAAGGAATGCAAATTGGCCATCTCCTAAAATACTCAGATGCTCTTGCTGTGTAAATAGTGCTATTTATCACGCATTAATCTACGAATCTGCTCAACTGGAGCAGAAGGCTGCATTTTGTCTAGCAGCCGATTAACCCTTTCCAGCAATTGTTTAAGATGATTATTCTCACTCACGAGTCTATTATTCTCACTCACACGTTTATTAGTCTCATGCACAAGTTTATAATTCTCACTCACAAGTTTATCATTTTCATTCACGAGTTTATCAGCTCGGGTTCTTAGCGTTTTTCCTGTCTCCCTCTCAAAGGCCAATGATGACTTCAACACCTCATTTTCCGATTCTAAAATTGAATATTCCACATTGGAAATTAGTTTGGGAGCAGGGGTTCTCTTAGCTTCTTGCTGAGCGCAAGACCAACAGGCTCCTAACACCACACCAATTACCCTTTTACCTTTTTTTGCTACTAGCC
This sequence comes from Ciconia boyciana, assembly GCF_034638445.1. Classification (NCBI taxonomy): domain Eukaryota; kingdom Metazoa; phylum Chordata; class Aves; order Ciconiiformes; family Ciconiidae; genus Ciconia; species Ciconia boyciana. The sequence goes on along the minus strand of NC_132937.1, from coordinate 6,943,278 downwards.
TTTGCGCAGCCTGACACTGCTTAATGCGTTCTACCACTTTTTTTTTATCCTTCCAAAATTGTTGAGCCCACTCCTTCCCAGCCTGGGAAGGGGCACATTCGTATTTTTGCAGCAGTTTATCCATGGTAATCCTGCCGACTACGCCAATTTTCTGTTGCGTTAAGAGTTACTGTCGTGTAGGAGTCTGAGGAGTGGCTGAGGTGGGGGGAACCCTCCCGTTGAGTCACGAGGTTCAGACAGGACCCCCTTGCTTTCTAAACTCTTTCTCAGAGAAGAGTCTAGGTGCGGCTAAGTCCAGTCCTAGTCTCAGACTTGGTCAACGGTTTATTTTCTAAGGACTATATATGCAGCCATTCATCAGAGTAAAGGCGACAGCGTTAATTTAAACACGCTGCACCCCCAGTCTAGTCGTGTTGCATGAACTATCACGGGCACATTAATAAAGAGTGCAGTTTATTAGAGCAACAGATACACAGGTTCTTTGGATTACCGGTGATAAATTTACTGTCTGCAAAGCACGTGCAAATACCAAGAGTATGAGTGACACTGCCGGCTATAAACGCGTTAAAGATGATAAAGCAACTCTAGAGGGATTTCTAAGTTTCCCGGGGAGGCACTTGGAATAACCAAGTGTTCGACTCTTACCCAAAGGCGTCCCGATGTGGGGGAAGAGAGGCTCAGCCCGTCGACTGATCCCAGAGGTCAGAGTGGTACGCGATGGTGTCTTCCCTAACATTCGCTTTCTCTTAAGCCATTTTATACTATCTTTCACCTTTCGGGTGGAGCTTGAGTGACTCTAGTCATACATACCTTTGTTTAGGATTGGTGTAAAGTTTTCTCGCTTCGCTTTTAAAGGTATAGGCTAGGAAAAATTCAAAGCGCAAGCTCAGTGAGGGGTGGTCGCACCTTGGAGGCGGGTAGCTTTTGGGATGGAGGTGTGTTTTGGTATTATAATGATGTTATAATGAGCAAAGTTCATCAAAGGACAGCATTTTGTCAGAAACATGACAGGCTGTTGGCCCAGGATAGCAAATGTGCAGCTTACTGGTCACACACAATACCTTTGAGTTCCCATTTAATTGCAGAGCCTGGCCGCGGCATCTCCACACCGCTCCACCCTCCGAACAGTACCTTCTTAGAGTCAGTACACCAAGCTCCCCTGGCGTCACTGATGTCTAAGGTTACAGGCCTAGGGAACTTCCATGGAATGGCCTTGCATGTCAGCTGCATTCCACCCTGGAATCTTCTTCAATGCTGTACCTTACCTAAAAGTGTGAATATAAGTTTAATTTCTAAGCCACCTCCGGCTATTATCCCACAATGGCTTACCCAGTACGGGTCTGGCCGGGGTGGAGTTAACTTTCTTCATAGCAGCCCATATGGTGATATGTTTTACATTTGTGGCTAAAACAGTGTAGGTAACACACTGATGTTTTAACTGTTGCTGAACAGTGTTTACACAGTGTCAAGGCCTTCTATGTTTCTCACTCTGGCCCCACAGAGAGTGGTTTGGGGGTGTGCAATTGTGGTGGGTTGACCTTGGCTGGCTGCCAGGTGCCGACCAGGCCTCTCTCTCACACCCCCTCCATCAACAGGACAGGGGGAGAAAATACAATGAAAATATCATGGGTCAAGATAAAGACAGGGAGATTACTTACCAATTACTGTCACAGGCAAAACAGACTCGACTTGGGGAAATTAATTTAATTTATTGCCAATCAAATCAGAGTAGGATAATGAGAAATAAACCCCAAATCTTAAAACACCTTCCCCCCACCCCTCCCTTCTTCTCAGGCTCAACTTCACTCCCAACTCTTCTACCTCCTCCCTCCGAGCAGCACAGGGGAATAGGGAACAGGGGTTGCCGTCAGTTCATAATGCTTTGTCTCTCCCACTCCTTCCTCCTCACGCTGATTGGCTCAGTGGCGGGTCTGTCTTGGAGCTAGCTGGAACTGGCTCTTTCTGACACAGGGGCAGCTCTTGGTGTCTTCTCACAGAGGCCACCCCTGCAGACCCCCCGCTACCAAAACCGTGCCACGTAAACACAATGCAGGTGGCAATCAATTCCCATGAGAACCTGCCATAACAACAGTGTTGAGGTTTGCAGGTGCAAGGCCCTGGGAATAACACTGTAAGGGAATAGGGCCAAATCCAGCAGCCTGAGAGAGGTGAGGCTGCCACAGCTCCATGCCCTCAGGTCCAACCAGTGGAGAAGCTGAAGATGTATTCCCAGTAGGCACGTGCACATAGAGCACACGTATACACCACATATATACAAATATACATGACCAGCCACACAGATCAACGCAGACAGGCACACACAAATGCATATGGTACCAACAAACTCATCCTGTTCCCCTGTCTGGTTGAGCAGGATGGAGGTCCATTAGTGAGAATATATACACATATGTACAACGTGGATCCCTCCAGTAGCTGGGCTCACACACTCAGTCTGCCCAGTAGCTGCCCCTGGATCCCAGGCTCCTCTTTTGCTGGCACCTGGGCATACGAGCCCCAGAGGCCACTGTTCCACTCCAGTTGGTGGTACAGACCATCTCACTCACACACATACATACACAGCTGTCCAGGACTCCCCTGGTCCATCCAGTAGCCAACATCCCTGTGGTCTCGCCCTTAGAGACACACACACCTGGTTCCCAGGCTACTTCACCTACTGGCTGGCTAGTCCGGCTTGATCTTTGCTAGCAATCACACACTCGCTCGCACACCCACACTCGCTCCAAGTTGCTGGCACCACAGACACATGAGCCCCTGTGACCTGAGGTCCCACTCCAGTTGCTGGCACTCAGACCCCCATACACACACATGCACACAGAATAGAGAGTCCCTCACCCAGGAAAAGAGTTAGAAATGAATATAAGAAGAAGACAGGGAAGACTGCACTGACTAGGTGCAGAGCAAGGCCAGACAAGCGTACTGACCAGCAAGCTATTTACACACGACGGGCTCTCTTTATCCCCTTACCCCTCTATTTTCCCATGCTTGTTCCTCCCCTTATCACCTAGATCTATCCCTTTCCCCACCTTTGGTGCCTCTCCTAAGCTTCCCATAATAAGTCCTGTGCAATCCTGAAATGCTCTTCTCCTCCATCCCATAATGTGTCCCATACCTGTAGGCAGTAACCCCCCTTCAGTCCCAAAGCTGCTCCCGCTGACTCATCTTGATGGGTGTCACACCTAGACCATGGGGCTGAGGCTCTCCTGGGACAGCTCTGGGACGGGCCCAGACAGGGTGTCCCTTCCTCTGAGTCTGTAATTTGGGTTCCCTCCCCACCTGCCTTTGGGTTTCCGTGCTCCTCTAGGCTTTTGGAGATGGGCCTTTGATTGCTGATAGGTCCTGTGATGGGCCTGGAAGGAGCCGGGGCAGAGTATTATTTGGGCTTCCTCTCCCCCTGCCCTGCACCCCCGCTGCCATTGCCTCTCTGTGCTCCTTTATGGGTGTGCAGACGAGCTTTTATCACATAACCTAACAAACACCAAGAGAACAACATGAAAACAACTGCCACAGCACTTTGGGTGAAAGGCTACAGAGCTGAGAGTGGAAAGCAGGCTACGGAGTTGCATATAGAAGTCCCTTAGCAATACAAAAGGCTAAGGCCCCTAAGGCACTGTGCAACAAAGCCAAATCTTTTTCAGCAAGAATCTAGTCATTTTGTGTTTGAAAATACCTTCCATATCACAATCCAGAAGAAAGACTGTTAGTAGTTGCTGAATCCAATAGCCCAATAGAGGCAAGGTTGCTGCAGCTCCATGTCACCAGGTCCAGCCAGTAGCAAGGCTGAGAATGTATTCCCAATAGGCACCCATATACACAATACATATGTATATATATGTACACACACACACAGAGCTGACCACACAGATCAACACAAACAAAAACCACAGCACTCAGAAACACAAACAGCGCCAAAGGCCTCATCCTGTTCCCCTCTCTGGCTGACCAGGATGGAAGTCCACTAGTGAGAATATATATATACATATATACAAGGTGGATCCCTCCAGCAACTGGGCTCAGACACTCAGTCTGCCCCTGGATCCCAGGTTCCTCAGTTGCTGGCACCTGAACATACAAGCCCCCAAGGCCACAGCCCCACTCCAGTTGCTGGTACTGACACCCCACCCACCCAGCCCCCCGGTACACACACACATCCACACACACACCATGGAGCCCTCCAGTAACTGTCCTTAGATGCTCAGTCTATCCAGCAGAATCATAGAATATCTCGAGTTGGAAGGGACCCATAAGGATCATCGAGTCCAACTCCCTGCTCCTCGCAGGACTACCTAACACTAAACCATATGACTAAGAGCATCCTCCAGATGCTCCTTGAACTCTGACAGGCTTGGTGCTGTCCCCACTTCCCTGGGGAGCCCGTTCCAGTGACCGACCGCCCTCTCAGTGAAGAACCTTTTCCTAACGTCCAATCTGAACTTCCCTGACGCAGCTTCATTCCATTTCCTCGTGTCCTATCGCTGGTCACCAGAGAGAGAGAGAGAGAGATCAGCACCTCCCCTCCACTGCCCCCCTTTGAGGAAGTTGTAGACTGCAATGAGGTCACCCCTCAGCCTTCTCTTCTCCAAGCTGAACAAACCAAGTGACCTCCGCCGCTCCTCATAAGTCTTGCCCTCGAGGCCTTTCACCGTCTTGGTCGCCCTCCTCTGGACACACTCTAATAGTTTGATGTCCTTCTTATATTGAGGCACCCAAAACTGCACATAGTACTCGAGGTGGGGCCGCACCAGCGCAGTGTAGAGTGGGACAATCACCTCCCTCGACCGGCTAGCTATGCAGTGCTTGATGCACCCCAGGACGCGGTTGGCCCTTTTGGCTGCCAAGGCACACTGTTGACTCATGTTCAACTTGCCATCAACCCAAACCCCCAGGTCTCTTTCCGGGGGGCTGCTCTCCAGCCTCTCGTCCCCCAATTTGTACGTATAACCAGGATTACCCCGACCCAGGTGGAGAATCCGGCACTTGCTCTTGTTAAATTCCATATGGTTGGTGATTGCCCAGCTCTCTAGTCTATCCAGATCTCTCTGTAAGGCCTCTCTACCCTCGAGGGAGTCCACAGCTCCTCCTAGTTTAGTATCGTCGGCAAACTTACTTAATGTACATTTGATTCCTGTGTCCAGATCATTTATAAAAACATTGAAGAGCACTGGCCCTAAAATTGAGCCCTGGGGAACCCCACTGGTGAGTGGCCGCCAGCCTGATGTGACCCCATTTGCTCTAACTCTTTGAGCCCGACCCGTCAGCCAATTGCTCACCCATCATATTATGGACTTGTCTAGCTGTGTGCTGGACATTTTGTCCAGAAGGATACTGTGAGAGAGAGTATCAAAAGCTTTGCTAAAATCCAAAACCACCACATCTCCTGGCTTCCCTTGGTCAACTAGATGGGTGACCTTGTCATAAAAGGAAATTAAGTTGGTTAAGCAGGACTTTCCCCTCGTGAACCCGTGCTGGCTGTGACCAATGACTGTGTTGTCTCTCGCGTGTTTTTCAATAACTCCCAGAATAACCTTCCCCATAATTTTACCAGGCACTGAAGTGAGACTGACAGGCCTGTAATTACCAGGGTCTTCCTTCTGTCCTGGTTTTGGCTGGGATAGAGTTAATTTTCTGCCTAGTAGCTGGTATAGTGCTGTGTTTTGGATTTAGTATGAGAATAATGTTGATAACACACTGATGTTTTAGTTGTTGCTGGGCAGTGCTTATACTAGTCAAGGACTTTTCAGCTTCCCCTGCTCTGCCAGGTGCACGAGAAGCTGGGAGGGGGCGCAGCCAAGACAGCTGATCCAAACTGGCCAAAGGGCTATTCCATACCGTATGACGTCATGCTCAGTATATAAACTGGGGGGAGTTGGCCGGGGGGGTAGCGATCACTGCTCGGGGACTGGCTGGGCGTCGGTCGGCGGGTGGTGAGCGGTTGCATCACTTGTTTTTTTTCCCCTGGGTTTTGTTCCTCTCTCTCTCTTTTGTTGTTTTCCTTTTCATTACTATTATTATTACTATTGTTATTATTATATTTTTTCCCAATTATTAAACTGTTCTTATCTCAACCCACGAGTTTTCTTACTTTTGCTCTTCTGATTCTCTCCCCCATCCCACTGGGGTGGGGAGGGTGAGTGAGCGGCTGTGTGGTGCTTAGTTGCCGACTGAAGCTAAACCACGACACCTTCTTACCCTTCTTGAACATTGGGACAACATTCGCCAGCTTCCAGTTGACTGGGACCTCTCCAGACTCCCAAGACAGTTTAAAAATAATGGAGAGAGGTCCCGCAATGACATCAGCCAGCTTTTTCAGTACCCTGGGATGAATCCCATCGGGCCCCATAGATTTATGCACATCCAGCTGGAGCAGCAAGTCTCTAACAAGTTCAGGGTCGGCTGGGAGTTTATCATCCCCCCAGTCATGGTCTTCCAATACAGGGCTCTGGGGGTCCCAGGGCCCATCATCGGTGTTGAAGACAGAGGCGAAGCAGGCATTAAACGTCTCCGCTATGTCTACGTCCCTATTTGTGAGGTGACCGACCTCATCAAGTAACGGACCAATGTTATCTCTGATTCTCCTTTTGCTGTTAACATATTTTAAAAAGCCCTTTTTGTTGTCCTTCACAGTGCTGGCCAGCGTGAACTCTAACCAAACTTTGGCCACACAAATTTTCTCCTTACAGTGGCGAACAGCATCTCTGTAGTCCTCCTGTTGTTACCGAAATCGGGAATCAAACTCCTTAACACCAATGTAGTATTAAGAAGCAGGCATTCTTTATTTATGGCGCCGGATGCACCGGGGATCGTTGCACCTAGCGTGCATACCGCAGGTTACATCAACCAAAGCTTATATTGTCCAATTACATACATATGCATCACATTTCCCAGAATGATCATGCATATTCATTCTATTTCCCAGAACTAATTATCATATTTGCACGGTCATTATGCATGCGTCCTTGAACTCCAAGGGGCTTCCGTGGGGAACCCTTTCAGTGAAGTAAAACCCTTTCACTGAAGTAAACCCCATAATCCTTTCAGTGAAGTAAAATTTCCTAATATCCAGTCTAAACCTCCCCTGGTGCAACTTGAGGCCATTTCCTCTTGTCCTATCACTTGTTACCTGGGGGAAGAGACTGACCCCCACCTCTCTACAACCTCCTTTCAGGTAGTTGTAGAGAGCAATAAGGTCTCCCCTGAGCCTCCTTTTCTCTAGGCTAAACAACCCCAGTTCCCTCAGCCTATCCTCATAAGACTTATTTTCTAGACCCTTCACCAGCTGCGTTGCCCTTCTCTGGACACGCTCCAGCACCTCAATGTCTTTCTTGTAGTGAGGGGCCCAAAACTGAACACAGTATTCGAGGTGTGGCCTCGCCAGTGCCGAGTACAGGGGCACGATCACTTCCCTACTCCTGCTGGCCACACTATTTTTGATACAAGCCAGGATGCCATTGGCTTTCTTGGCCACCTGGGCACACTGCTGGCTCATATTCATCCGGCTGTCAAGAAACACTCCCAGGTCCTTCTCAGCTGGGCAGCTTTCCAGACACTCTTCCCCAAGCCTGTAGCATTGCATGGGGTTGTTGTGACCCAAGTGCAGGAGTTGGCACTTAGCCTTGTTGAACCTCATACAATTGACCTCAGCCCATCGATCCAGCCTGTCCAGGTCCCTCTGTAGAGCCTTCCTACCCTCAAGCAGATCAACACTCTGTGGTGGTGTGCTCCCCCCCCCCGCCCCGCCCGCTCCCTGCACAAGCAGTAACCATCAGTGGGAGTCATCCTGATAGCTGCATCCAGCTTATGCTGGACCTTGAGGACGAATGGCAACAAAGTAGCCAAGGGCTGCCTGAAGCAGGGATCTAAACCTCTTGCTGATATGCAAATATGACCATAAGTCAATCATCTTACTCCTTAAATAGTGGACAGCCCAGGGCTCTTTGAGCTCTCCTGCACGGCAGTGGGCTGCACGCCAGGATCTCCCCTTGAGCAGGGATGCCTCTCAAGGTTACTCCTCGAGGTTGAGAGATTCCTTGCCGCAACAGATCCTCGGTAAGTGACTAATAGCATGCTAAACTTTGAAATCTTAGCTAAGTGATATAAAGGATTGATTGCGCAGATATAATCCTTTAGATATAGACCGTTGACCAAGTCTGGGACTAGGACTGGATCTAGCCGCACCTAGACTCCTCTCTGAGAAGGAGTTTAGAAAGCAAGGGGATCCTTTCCGAACCTCATGACTCAACGGGAGGGTCTCCCTGACAGTTCTGTCTGACCCTGTCCTCTATGCAGTAAATAATCAAGTGTGCCTCGCCATCGAATCTTGTTAAAACACTGTCGCATTGAACTTTGTTAACTCCCTATTCTGTATCAATAAACTATATTTTTACTTCTCTCTTGCGAGTGAAGTGCACTCTCAATCCATCCGCGACAAATTGGCGTAGTCGGCAGGATGGCAAGTAGTATCACTGATTATTTACGGAGGCATGGAGTGAATCCGAGTCCCAAATTCTCAGCAGAATGGACTCGTGACAATTGGCATAATTGGGAAGCCATTGAAGAACACCTAAAAGTAACTAGAGGCCACACAAAAGATGGAAAAGGGAAAGGAATTATCTGCAAGATGCTAGGTGCCTGTTTAGAAGCTGCACATCAGGAAAGAGACAACAGAAATAAAAAGGAGCAGGACCTAGAGAAGGAAATAGAAAGTAGAAAGGCAACTGAGTTGTTACTATCTTTTAAAATTGAACAACTGCAGAAACAGTTACAGGAGGAAAAGGAAAAAAGACAAAAGTTGGGAGAAAAGGTCGAGATGATGCTTAGACAGGCTCCCGCCCCCGACATCGTACAGATTAGGAAACTAATAGTATCCCCTGAAGATTGGGATGGAGACATCTGGGGTGATCCCGATGATAGCGAGCCAGAAGACGACGACCCTTTGTTCCCCACAAATCCTCCTGAGTACGAAGCCAGACCCATTGTTAAAACAGAAAGAACTGTGGGTCCTCGGGGTGGTCATCCGCGACATACTACGCGAACCATCCCCTGGGATCCGTTGCAATTGACAAGTTTGCAAGAGAGATATAGCAGAAAACCAGGTGAAACTGAAACGGAATACTTGTGGCGAGTATGCCTCAGTGGTGGTGACCGAATAATGTTGAGTGAGGACGAAGCAAGCGGCTATTGGGGTCCGGGAGTTTTCTTAAATTTAGGACCTGACCCTACAAATACACCTCATTCTATCACCAGCCGAGTAGCTTATTGGGCTGGAGGAATAGACACCATGGAGCGAGGTGAACCCTCCATAATTCCCATTAAATCTTTAAGTGAGCTCTCTACAGCCGTCACAAAAGCCGCCTGTATACAAGCCATGCACAAACGAGGGTCCCATGATGTCCCACTGTCTGCTACAGTAGATTTCGCAATGTTAAAACCACTGATTAGAGGAGCCCCGGCAATTCTTAAATCCCATTTAGTTGCAAAACGAGATGAGATCAAGAAAGACACAGAACACAATGAGGGACTAGGTGACAACGCTCAAAATGCCCACAAGCAGCTCCCTACCTGGGCAGAATTGATGCACGGCATTGTTAACTACAGCCGTGAGATGGGCTGGGACCATGCACCAGCTGAAAAACAAAACCTGAAGCCCCGGGGAGGAGATCACAAAGTAAGACCCATAAAACGGGGAACAGAAACTAGATCGAAGGGAAACAAATTTTAAAACCCCCAAACAGAATCTCGAGAACAGAGGAATTAATTGTGGAGGAATGCATTAGCCCTAGGCATTCCCAGAGCTGCGATTCAAGGTCAACCTACTGGCATTATTTTAAGTCTAATTGAAGCATTCCAGAAACGAGATAATGGTGAAAGGAAGGAGCATATTTCAACTCCTCCTGCACCAGACCCCAGAAGGGGAGATAACCCCTTCCTCCCCCTTAGGGAGGAATTGCAGGACATGAAGTCAAAAACCGAGTAGTGTCCGGAAGGCAATTGGGCCTGCCTGTCCGGAAAGTGGAGGCTTATCAGTGGATAAATGATAACGGGCCATACATTTTAATTCCAGTTGGTCCTCAAGGACAATTGGTAAAGTTTTTAATAGATACGGGAGCACAAATTTCACTATTAACACAACAAGATGCCGAGAAGCTGGGCGTACGACCCAGACGGCAAAGAGTTAAAATTACCGGCGTGAACGGAGTGAGTGTGCAGTGCCAAACTGCCAAGGTCAATTTATGGCTCCCGGGCGAGAAGCGCATGTCGAGTACTCGCTTTGCAATTAAAGATCACCATGAAAATATTTTAGGTTTCGATGTTTTAAACGGACGAACCTGGCGCCTGCCGAATGGCAGCGTGTGGTCCTTCGGCTCGAACATCGATCCCAACCCCAGCAGAAATCGGGAGGCTGCAGTGCGGGCACTGCGCGCAGCCCCTGCGCTCCCCGAGTCAAAAATCACTAACGTAGCGCAATATCCCATTTCTGCTGCGGCATGAAATGGAATTTCTGAAGTCATAGCTGATTTGGAGAAGCGACAAATTATCTCCAGAATGCACTCCCCATACAACTCACCTGTCACCAGCACTGTGAAGGACAACAAAAAGGGCTTTTTAAAATATGTTAACAGCAAAAGGAGAATCAGAGATAACATTGGTCCGTTACTTGATGAGGTCGGTCACCTCACAAATAGGGACGTAGACATAGCGGAGACGTTTAATGCCTGCTTCGCCTCTGTCTTCAACACCGATGATGGGCCCTGGGACCCCCAGAGCCCTGTATTGGAAGACCATGACTGGGGGGATGATAAACTCCCAGCCGACCCTGAACTTGTTAGAGACTTGCTGCTCCAGCTGGATGTGCATAAATCTATGGGGCCCGATGGGATTCATCCCAGGGTACTGAAAAAGCTGGCTGATGTCATTGCGGGACCTCTCTCCATTATTTTTAAACTGTCTTGGGAGTCTGGAGAGGTCCCAGTCAACTGGAAGCTGGCGAATGTTGTCCCAATGTTCAAGAAGGGTAAGAAGGTGTCGTGGTTTAGCTTCAGTCGGCAACTAAGCACCACACAGCCGCTCACTCACCCTCCCCACCCCAGTGGGATGGGGGAGAGAATCAGAAGAGCAAAAGTAAGAAAACTCGTGGGTTGAGATAAGAACAGTTTAATAATTGGGAAAAAATATAATAATAACAATAGTAATAATAATAGTAATGAAAAGGAAAACAACAAAAGAGAGAGAGGAACAAAACCCAGGGGAAAAAAAACAAGTGATGCAACCGCTCACCACCCGCCGACCGACGCCCAGCCAGTCCCCGAGCAGCGATCGCAACCCCCCGGCCAACTCCCCCAGTTTATATACTGAGCATGACGTCATACGGTATGGAATAGCCCTTTGGCCAGTTTGGATCAGCTGTCTTGGCTGCGCCCCTCCCAGCTTCTCGTGCACCTGGCAGAGCAGGGGAAGCTGAAAAGTCCTTGACTAGTATAAGCACTGCCCAGCAACAACTAAAACATCAGTGTGTTATCAACATTATTCTCATACTAAATCCAAAACACAGCACTATACCAGCTACTAGGCAGAAAATTAACTCTATCCCAGCCAAAACCAGGACAGAAGGAAGACCCTGGTAATTACAGGCCTGTCAGTCTCACTTCAGTGCCTGGTAAAATTATGGGGAAGGTTATTCTGGGAGTTATTGAAAAACACGCGAGAGACAACACAGTCATTGGTCACAGCCAGCACGGGTTCACGAGGGGAAAGTCCTGCTTAACCAACTTAATTTCCTTTTATGACAAGGTCACCCATCTAGTTGACCAAGGGAAGCCAGGAGATGTGGTGGTTTTGGATTTTAGCAAAGCTTTTGATACTCTCTCTCACAGTATCCTTCTGGACAAAATGTCCAGCACACAGCTAGACAAGTCCATAATATGATGGGTGAGCAATTGGCTGACGGGTCGGGCTCAAAGAGTTAGAGCAAATGGGGTCACATCAGGCTGGCGGCCACTCACCAGTGGGGTTCCCCAGGGCTCAATTTTAGGGCCAGTGCTCTTCAATGTTTTTATAAATGATCTGGACACAGGAATCAAATGTACATTAAGTAAGTTTGCCGACGATACTAAACTAGGAGGAGCTGTGGACTCCCTCGAGGGTAGAGAGGCCTTACAGAGAGATCTGGATAGACTAGAGAGCTGGGCAATCACCAACCATATGAAATTTAACAAGGACACAAGTGCCGGATTCTCCACCTGGGTCGGGGTAATCCTGGTTATACGTACAAATTGGGGGACGAGAGGCTGGAGAGCAGCCCCACAGAAAGAGATCTGGGGGTTTGGGTTGATGGCAAGTTGAACATGAGTCAACAGTGTGCCTTGGCAGCCAAAAGGGCCAACCGCGTCCTGGGGTGCATCAAGCACTGCATAGCTAGCCGGTCGAGGGAGGTGATTGTCCCACTCTACACTGCGCTGGTGCGGCCCCACCTCGAGTACTATGTGCAGTTTTGGGTGCCTCAATATAAGAAGGACATCAAACTATTAGAGTGTGTCCAGAGGAGGGCGACCAAGACGGTGAAAGGCCTCGAGGGCAAGACTTATGAGGAGCGGCGGAGGTCACTTGGTTTGTTCAGCTTGGAGAAGAGAAGGCTGAGGGGTGACCTCATTGCAGTCTACAACTTCCTCAAAGGGGGGCAGTGGAGGGGGAGGTGCTGATCTCCTCTCTCTCTCTCTCTGGTGACCAGCGATAGGACACGAGGAAATGGAATGAAGCTGCGTCAGGGGAAGTTCAGATTGGACGTTAGGAAAAGGTTCTTCACTGAGAGGGCGGTCGGTCACTGGAACGGGCTCCCCAGGGAAGTGGGGACAGCACCAAGCCTGTCAGAGTTCAAGGAGCATCTGGAGGATGCTCTTAGTCATATGGTTTAGTGTTAGGTAGTCCTGCGAGGAGCAGGGAGTTGGACTCGATGATCCTTATGGGTCCCTTCCAACTCGAGATATTCTATGATTCTGCTGGATAGACTGAGCATCTAAGGACAGTTACTGGAGGGCTCCATGGTGTGTGTGTGGATGTGTGTGTGTACCGGGGGGGGGGGCTGGGTGGGTGGGGTGTCAGTACCAGCAACTGGAGTGGGGCTGTGGCCTTGGGGGCTTGTATGTTCAGGTGCCAGCAACTGAGGAACCTGGGATCCAGGGGCAGACTGAGTGTCTGAGCCCAGTTGCTGGAGGGATCCACCTTGTATATATGTATATATATATTCTCACTAGTGGACTTCCATCCTGGTCAGCCAGAGAGGGGAACAGGATGAGGCCTTTGGCGCTGTTTGTGTTTCTGAGTGCTGTGGTTTTTGTTTGTGTTGATCTGTGTGGTCAGCTCTGTGTGTGTGTGTACATATATATACATATGTATTGTGTATATGGGTGCCTATTGGGAATACATTCTCAGCCTTGCTACTGGCTGGACCTGGTGACATGGAGCTGCAGCAACCTTGCCTCTATTGGGCTATTGGATTCAGCAACTACTAACAGTCTTTCTTCTGGATTGTGATATGGAAGGTATTTTCAAACACAAAATGACTAGATTCTTGCTGAAAAAGATTTGGCTTTGTTGCACAGTGCCTTAGGGGCCTTAGCCTTTTGTATTGCTAAGGGACTTCTATATGCAACTCCGTAGCCTGCTTTCCACTCTCAGCTCTGTAGCCTTTCACCCAAAGTGCTGTGGCAGTTGTTTTCATGTTGTTCTCTTGGTGTTTGTTAGGTTATGTGATAAAAGCTCGTCTGCACACCCATAAAGGAGCACAGAGAGGCAATGGCAGCGGGGGTGCAGGGCAGGGGAGAGGAAGCCCAAATAATACTCTGCCCCGGCTCCTTCCAGGCCCATCACAGGACCTATCAGCAATCAAAGGCCCATCTCCAAAAGCCTAGAGGAGCACGGAAACCCAAAGGCAGGTGGGGAGGGAACCCAAATTACAGACTCAGAGGAAGGGACACCCTGTCTGGGCCCGTCCCAGAGCTGTCCCAGGAGAGCCTCAGCCCCATGGTCTAGGTGTGACACCCATCAAGATGAGTCAGCGGGAGCAGCTTTGGGACTGAAGGGGGGTTACTGCCTACAGGTATGGGACACATTATGGGATGGAGGAGAAGAGCATTTCAGGATTGCACAGGACTTATTATGGGAAGCTTAGGAGAGGCACCAAAGGTGGGGAAAGGGATAGATCTAGGTGATAAGGGGAGGAACAAGCATGGGAAAATAGAGGGGTAAGGGGATAAAGAGAGCCCGTCGTGTGTAAATAGCTTGCTGGTCAGTACGCTTGTCTGGCCTTGCTCTGCACCTAGTCAGTGCAGTCTTCCCTGTCTTCTTCTTATATTCATTTCTAACTCTTTTCCTGGGTGAGGGACTCTCTATTCTGTGTGCATGTGTGTGTATGGGGGTCTGAGTGCCAGCAACTGGAGTGGGACCTCAGGTCACAGGGGCTCATGTGTCTGTGGTGCCAGCAACTTGGAGCGAGTGTGGGTGTGCGAGCGAGTGTGTGATTGCTAGCAAAGATCAAGCCGGACTAGCCAGCCAGTAGGTGAAGTAGCCTGGGAACCAGGTGTGTGTCTCTAAGGGCGAGACCACAGGGATGTTGGCTACTGGATGGACCAGGGGAGTCCTGGACAGCTGTGTATGTATGTGTGTGAGTGAGATGGTCTGTACCACCAACTGGAGTGGAACAGTGGCCTCTGGGGCTCGTATGCCCAGGTGCCAGCAAAAGAGGAGCCTGGGATCCAGGGGCAGCTACTGGGCAGACTGAGTGTGTGAGCCCAGCTACTGGAGGGATCCACGTTGTACATATGTGTATATATTCTCACTAATGGACCTCCATCCTGCTCAACCAGACAGGGGAACAGGATGAGTTTGTTGGTACCATATGCATTTGTGTGTGCCTGTCTGCGTTGATCTGTGTGGCTGGTCATGTATATTTGTATATATGTGGTGTATACGTGTGCTCTATGTGCACGTGCCTACTGGGAATACATCTTCAGCTTCTCCACTGGTTGGACCTGAGGGCATGGAGCTGTGGCAGCCTCACCTCTCTCAGGCTGCTGGATTTGGCCCTATTCCCTTACAGTGTTATTCCCAGGGCCTTGCACCTGCAAACCTCAACACTGTTGTTATGGCAGGTTCTCATGGGAATTGATTGCCACCTGCATTGTGTTTACGTGGCACGGTTTTGGTAGCGGGGGGTCTGCAGGGGTGGCCTCTGTGAGAAGACACCAAGAGCTGCCCCTGTGTCAGAAAGAGCCAGTTCCAGCTAGCTCCAAGACAGACCCGCCACTGAGCCAATCAGCGTGAGGAGGAAGGAGTGGGAGAGACAAAGCATTATGAACTGACGGCAACCCCTGTTCCCTATTCCCCTGTGCTGCTCGGAGGGAGGAGGTAGAAGAGTTGGGAGTGAAGTTGAGCCTGAGAAGAAGGGAGGGGTGGGGGGAAGGTGTTTTAAGATTTGGGGTTTATTTCTCATTATCCTACTCTGATTTGATTGGCAATAAATTAAATTAATTTCCCCAAGTCGAGTCTGTTTTGCCTGTGACAGTAATTGGTAAGTAATCTCCCTGTCTTTATCTTGACCCATGATATTTTCATTGTATTTTCTCCCCCTGTCCTGTTGATGGAGGGGGTGAGAGAGAGGCCTGGTCGGCACCTGGCAGCCAGCCAAGGTCAACCCACCACAATTGCACACCCCCAAACCACTCTCTGTGGGGCCAGAGTGAGAAACATAGAAGGCCTTGACACTGTGTAAACACTGTTCAGCAACAGTTAAAACATCAGTGTGTTACCTACACTGTTTTAGCCACAAATGTAAAACATATCACCATATGGGCTGCTATGAAGAAAGTTAACTCCACCGGCCAGACCCGTACTGGGTAAGCCATTGTGGGATAATAGCCGGAGGTGGCTTAGAAATTAAACTTATATTCACACTTTTAGGTAAGGTACAGCATTGAAGAAGATTCCAGGGTGGAATGCAGCTGACATGCAAGGCCATTCCATGGAAGTTCCCTAGGCCTGTAACCTTAGACATCAGTGACGCCAGGGGAGCTTGGTGTACTGACTCTAAGAAGGTACTGTTCGGAGGGTGGAGCGGTGTGGAGATGCCGCGGCCAGGCTCTGCAATTAAATGGGAACTCAAAGGTATTGTGTGTGACCAGTAAGCTGCACATTTGCTATCCTGGGCCAACAGCCTGTCATGTTTCTGACAAAATGCTGTCCTTTGATGAACTTTGCTCATTATAACATCATTATAATACCAAAACACACCTCCATCCCAAAAGCTACCCGCCTCCAAGGTGCGACCACCCCTCACTGAGCTTGCGCTTTGAATTTTTCCTAGCCTATACCTTTAAAAGCGAAGCGAGAAAACTTTACACCAATCCTAAACAAAGGTATGTATGACTAGAGTCACTCAAGCTCCACCCGAAAGGTGAAAGATAGTATAAAATGGCTTAAGAGAAAGCGAATGTTAGGGAAGACACCATCGCGTACCACTCTGACCTCTGGGATCAGTCGACGGGCTGAGCCTCTCTTCCCCCACATCGGGACGCCTTTGGGTAAGAGTCGAACACTTGGTTATTCCAAGTGCCTCCCCGGGAAACTTAGAAATCCCTCTAGAGTTGCTTTATCATCTTTAACGCGTTTATAGCCGGCAGTGTCACTCATACTCTTGGTATTTGCACGTGCTTTGCAGACAGTAAATTTATCACCGGTAATCCAAAGAACCTGTGTATCTGTTGCTCTAATAAACTGCACTCTTTATTAATGTGCCCGTGATAGTTCATGCAACACGACTAGACTGGGGGTGCAGCGTGTTTAAATTAACGCTGTCGCCTTTACTCTGATGAATGGCTGCATATATAGTCCTTAGAAAATAACCATTGACCAAGTCTGAGACTAGGACTGGACTTAGCCGCACCTAGACTCTTCTCTGAGAAAGAGTTTAGAAAGCAAGGGGGTCCTGTCTGAACCTCGTGACTCAACGGGAGGGTTCCCCCCACCTCAGCCACTCCTCAGACTCCTACACGACAGTAACTCTTAACGCAACAGAAAATTGGCGTAGTTGGCAGGATTACCATGGATAAACTGCTGCAAAAATACGAATGTGCCCCTTCCCAGGCTGGGAAGGAGTGGGCTCAACAATTTTGGAAGGATAAAAAAAAAGTGGTAGAACGCATTAAGCAGTGTCAGGCTGCGCAAAGGCTAGTAGCAAAAAAAGGTAAAAGGGTAATTGGTGTGGTGTTAGGAGCCTGTTGGTCTTGCGCTCAGCAAGAAGCTAAGAGAACCCCTGCTCCCAAACTAATTTCCAATGTGGAATATTCAATTTTAGAATCGGAAAATGAGGTGTTGAAGTCATCATTGGCCTTTGAGAGGGAGACAGGAAAAACGCTAAGAACCCGAGCTGATAAACTCGTGAATGAAAATGATAAACTTGTGAGTGAGAATTATAAACTTGTGCATGAGACTAATAAACGTGTGAGTGAGAATAATAGACTCGTGAGTGAGAATAATCATCTTAAACAATTGCTGGAAAGGGTTAATCGGCTGCTAGACAAAATGCAGCCTTCTGCTCCAGTTGAGCAGATTCGTAGATTAATGCGTGATAAATAGCACTATTTACACAGCAAGAGCATCTGAGTATTTTAGGAGATGGCCAATTTGCATTCCTTGCAAATTACCCCAAGTAGTACATTAGAAAGTTGTTTCCGGGATGGAAAAGGACAATATCAATCAATAAAAACAGTAAGGAAAGATGGGAAAAATTAAGTGTTTTGTAATTAGAGGTAGCGGTTGTGGTAGCAGTTCTGTAAGCAACAACAACAAACCCCACCGAAAAACCCCCAACACTTCTGTTCAAGGAGTTTGAGCTTTTCTCTCCTCTTTCAACAAATGCTTTTGCATTGTGCTTTTTAGAGTTTGCATTTATAGAGTTCTGTAGCATGTTGACTAGAGTATAGAAGTACAGCCAAGTGGCTCACAGGCCCTACTCTAACAAAGAATAGTCTTTTTCAGGTAGGAGCCACCAGAAGTTGCCCCCATGTCGGACAGAGCCAGTTCCAGCCAGCTCCAAGACAGACCTGCCGCTGGCCAAAGCTGAGCCAATCAGCGACATTGGTAGCACCTCTGTGATAATATATTTAAGAAAGGGCAAAAAATGCTGCACAAGAGCAGCTGCGAGAGAGAGGAGTGAGAAAATGTGAGAGAGACAACCCTGCAGACACCAAGGTCAGTGAAGAAGGAAGGGGAGGAGGTGCTCCAGGTGCCAGAGCAGAGGTTCCCCTGCAGCCCATGGTGAAGACCATGGTGATGCAGGTTGTCCCCCTGCAGCCCATGGAGGTCCACAGTGGAGCAGATATCCACACTGCAGCCCATGGAGGACCCCATGCCGGAGCAGGTGGATATGCCCTGAAGGAAGTTGCAGCCCGTGGAGAGTCCATGCTGGGGCAGGCTCCTGGCAGGACCTGTGACCCCATGGAGAGGAGCCCACGCAGGAGCAGGTTTTCTGGCAAGACCTGTGACCCTGTGATGGACCCACGCTGGAAAAGACCCATGCTGGAGCAGTTCTTGAAGAACTGCAGCCTCAAGTCGAGTCTGTTTTGCCTGTGACAGTAATTGGTAAGTAAGTAATCTCCTGTCTTTATCTTGACCCATGATCTTTTCATTGTATTTTCTCCCCCTGCCCTGTTGATGGAGGGGGTGTGAGAGAGAGGCCTGGTCGGCACCTGGCAGCCAGCCAAGGTCAACCCACCACAATCCTTTTGTGGCTCCCAACCTGGGGCTCTCGAGGAATTCGAGATAAGGACAGAAATTGGGAGAGTTAACAGGCAAAACATGATGTGAACATTGTTAGAGAACAGAATAATTGTGAGGAATTTAAGTTGTTGTAATTGTGCTGAAGGGATGAGGGGTGGAGTGTGTGTAAATGAATGAAGGATTAGACCTCCCTTTTCTCCTCTGGGATTGACATGACTATCTTTGTTGCATGGGCTCCTGAGGGTCTTGTACATCCTTATGTAAGCTGCTTGAATCTGTTTGTTGGGTGTGTGGAACCTGGTTTTATCCTGGCATAAGAGGAAACAACTTGTTGGTGAGGCAGCAGAGAAAGGTGCCCCAAGGCGGTCAATCCCTGGGTGGCAGGGTGTGTAGGGGGATTTGGGCAGGTGGCTAGGGCAGTTATCACGTCCTATAGCCTGGGATTTTATACCTGAACAGGCATGTAATCCCATTGAACTGGCGTGCCACCTGATAGAAGAGTGCCTTGCCTATCCCTTCAACAAGGCCAAGTGCAAAGTCCTGCACCTGGGTCGAGGCAACCCCCGGTATCAATACAGGCTGGGGGATGAAGGGATTGAGAGCAGCCCTGCGGAGAAGGACCTGGGGATATACTGGTAGATGGAAAGCTGGACATGAGCCGGCAATGTGCGCTTGCAGCCCAGAAAGCCAACCGTATCCTGAGCTGCATCAGAAGCAGCATGTCCAGCAGGTCAAGGGAAGTAATTCTGCCCCTCTACTCTGCTCTGGTGAGACCCCACCTGGAGTACTGCATCCAGCTCTGGGGTCCTCAGTACAGGAAAGACATGGACCTGTTGGAGCGGGTCCAGAGGAGGGCCACAGAAATGATCAGAGGGCTGGAACACCTCTCCTATGAGGAAAGGCTGAGAGAGTTGGGGTTGTTCAGCCTGGAGAAGAGAAGGCTCTGGGGAGAGCTTATTGTGGCCTTTCAATACTTAAAGGGGCTTATAAGAAAGAGGGGGACAGACTTTTAGCAGGGCCTGTAATGATAGGACAAGGGGTAATGGTTTTAAACTAAAAGAGGGTAGATTCAGACTAGATATAAGGAAGAATTTTTTTACGATGAGGGTGGTGAGACACTGGAACAGGTTGCCCAGAGAGGTTGTAGATGCCCCATCCCTGAAACATTCAAGGTCAGGTTGGACAGGGCTCTGAGCAACCTGATCTAGTTGAAGATGTCCCTGCTCATTGCAGGGGGGTTGGACTAGATGACCTTTAAAGGTCCCTTCCAACCCAAAATATTCTACGATTCTGTGATCCCAGTGAGAATCAGCAGCTCTTAGTACTGTTTTGGGGCTTGGCCTATGCCTATCAAGACTCTGTTCAGCACAATCAGAGAAGCGGGGGAAGGAGGGCCTCTACATGTGAGGACATCATGGTTGAGACAGGAATCCAAACCCCAACTACAGTAATCGCCCCAGTAGTCAAAAAGAAATGCTGGAAACATATGTCAACGAGTCTATACAATTGATTAGAAAGGGAGAAGAGTATACAGACAACTTTTATCCAGAATAACAAACCAATGTATTGGATATTGCTGAACAGTGTTTCCACAGCTTCTAGGCCTTCTCTGTTTGTCACTCTGCCCACCCCCCCCAAATGAGTAGGCTAGGGGTGTGCAAGAAGTTGGGAGGGGACACAGCCGTGACAGCTGACCCAAACTGACCAAAGGGATATTTCATATACCATATAATGTCACACTCAGCAACAAAAAATTGGGATTGCGGAAGAAGAAGGTGGGGTTTTTTGCTTCCAAGGTGGCCATTGTTCAGAGACTGGCTTGGCATTGGTCTGCCTGTGGGATGAGAAAAGAATAGAATAGAACAGAACAGAACAGAACAGAATAGTTCAGTTGGAAGGGACCTACAATGATCATCTAGTCCAACTGCCTGACCACTCCAGGGCTGACCAAAAGTTAAAGCGTGTTATTAAGGGCATTGTCCAAAGGCCTCTTAAACACTGACAAGCATGGGGCATCGACCACCTCTCTAGGAAGCCTGTTCCAGTGTTCGACCACCCTCTCGGTAAAGAAATGCTTCCTAATGTCCAGTCTAAACCTCCCCTGATGCAGCTTTGAACCATTCCCACACGTCCTGTCACTGGATACCAGGGAGAAGAGATCAGCACCTCCCTCTCCACTTCCCCTCCTCAGGAAGCTGTAGAGAGCAATGAGGTTGCCCCCCAGCCTCCTTTTCTCCAAACTAGCCAAACCCAGTGTCCTCAGCCTCTCCTCATAGGACATTCCTTCCAGCCCTTTCACCAGCTTTGTTGCCCTCCTCTGGACACATTCGAGTACCTTCACATCCTTCTTAAATTGTGGGGCCCAGAACTGCACACAGTATTCAAGGTGAGGCCGCACCAATGCTAAATACAGTGGAATAATCGCCTCTTTTGACCAGCTGCTTATGCTGTGTTTGATGCACCCCAAGATGCGGTTTGCCCTCTTGGCTGCCAGGGCACACTGCTGACTCATATTGAGCCTGCTGTCGACCAGCACCCCCAGATGCCTTTCTGCAGGGCTGGTCTCCAGCCACTCCTCTCCCAATCTATATGTGTGTCCGGTGTTACTGCGTCTCAAGTGCAGAATCCGGCATTTGTTCTTGTTAAATTTCATGCCATTGATGATTGCCCAGTGCTCCAATCTATTTAGATCCCTCTGCAAGGGCTCTTGTCCCTCGAGAGAGTCAACAGCATCTCCCAGTTTAGTATCATCAGCAAACTTACTAAGGGTGCATTCAACTCCTGCATCAAGATCATTGATAAATATATTGAACAGAAGTGGCCCTAGAATTGAGCCCTGAGGAACACCGCTGGTGACCGGTCGCCAGCCAGGTGTAGTCCCATTCACTACAACCCTTTGATCCCTGCCCTTCAGCCAGTTCTTCACCCAGCGCACCATGTACCTGTTCATCTCACAGTTGGACAACTTTTCCAGAAGGATGCTGTGAGGGACAGTATCAAAAGCCTTACTGAAATCCAGAAAAACTACATCCACCACCTTCCCTTTATCTACTAAGCATGTGACCTTATCGTAGAAGGATATCAAATTAGTTAAACAGGACTTTCCCTTTGTGAACCCATGTTGACTGTGCCTGATGATTGCATTGTTCTTTAAATGCCTTTCAGTAGCACCCAGTATGATCTTCTCCATAATCTTTCCAGGTACTGAGGTTAGACTAACAGGTCTGTAGTTTCCTGGGTCTTCCCTCACGCCCTTCTTGTAAATTGGAATAACGTTGGCTAGCTTCCAGTCAGCGGGCACCTCCTCAGACTCCCAAGGCCTTTGGTAGATGATTGAGAGGGGTCCTGCTGTAACATCCGCCAACTCCTTCAGTACTCTGGGATGAATCCCATCAGGCCCCATGGACTTGTGAACATTCAGCTGATACAGCTGGTCCCTTACAATTTCAGTGTCCACAAATGGAAAGGCACTGCTCCCGCAGTCGTGGTCCTCTGACTCAGAGGGCCGGGCAGCCCAAGGTCTATCAGTATTATTAAAGACTGAGGCAAAAAAAATATTTAACGCCTCTGCCTTTTCTTCATCCCTATTAGTCAGGTGACCCATCTTCAACAAGTATCAGGCCAATGTTTTCCTTGGACCTCCTCTTGCTATTAACGTACTTAAAAAAGCCTTTCCTGTTGTCTGACACAACCCTGGCCAGTTTCAACTCTAGTTGAGCTTTGGCCTTTCGTGTCTTCTCCCTGCATATGTGAACCACGGCTCTGTAATCTTCCTGCGAAGCCTGACCTCGCTTCCAGAGATCGTGCAATTTCTTTTTCCTCTTGAGCTCCATGAGGAGTTCCCTGTTCAGCCAAGCTGGTCTTCTGCCCCGCTTGCTTGACTTTCGACACAAGGGGATTGCCTGCTCCTGTGCTTTTAAAAGGTGCTTCTTAAAAACTGACCAGCTCTCATGGACCCCTGAGCCCTCAAAGGCAGATTCCCAGGGGACACTGCTAACTAGCTCCCTGAGTAGCTTAAAGTTTGCTCTCTTGAAATCCGGGGTAGTAACTCTGCTGACCTTTTTTTCTCATTACACCAAACAATTTAAACTCTACCATTTTGTGATCACTGTGGTGAGTGATTTCCTTTGCTTCACTTTTTTTCTCTCATTCTTTTATCTATTAAACTGCCTTTATCTTGACCCATGTGTTTTCTTGCTTTTGTTCTTCCTATTTTCTCCCCACCATCCTGCTGGGTGGAGGAGTAAGCAAACTTGTCTGCGCTTCAGGATTAACCCACCACAAGCTCACATGACTGGAGTGCAGCCATGGATGCATACAGGCACTTTAGGAAGGACAGGCCGGGAAGATGAGGAGGGGGAGTTGCCTTTTATGTGAGAGAGCCGCAGGGATGCATGGAGCTCTGCATAGGGATGGGTGATGAGCTAGCTGAAAGCTTACAGGTCAGGATCAGTGGGCAGACCAACATGGCCAATGTTAAAGTGGGTGTCTGCTACAGACTGCCTGATCAGGAAGAAGTAGATAAGGCCTTCTTCAGACAACTGGAAGAAGCCTCATGTTCGCAGGCTCTGGTCCTCGTGGAGGACTGGAACCACCCCGATATCTGCTGGAGGGAAAACACAGCAGGGCACAAGCCGTCCAGGAGACAACTTCCTAATGCAGTTGATCAAGGAGCCAACAAGGAAAGGTGTTCTGCTCATACTTACAAACAAAGAAGAACTGATCAGGGACATAAAAGCTGGGTCAGCGTTGGCTGCAGTGACCATGAGATGGTGGAGTTCAGGATCTTAAGAGGAGGGAACAAGGCAGAAAGCAGGATCAAAACCCTGGACTTCAGGAGAGCAGGCTTTGGCCTGCTCAAACTGACTGTTAAAGGAGAAGCCGCTGCCCGAGCACTCACACACCATTCAGGGAGTCGCACACACACCACCCGAGACTTTAACTGCTAGGACCTGAGTCCCTTCGCAACGGGCAGCTCCACTGAGCTGACGGGTGCCCCTTTTCGACTCCTCGCTCACACACACACTCACTCTCGGGCGCTTCCTCTCCCCTCTAGCTCGACCCTAGGTTTCCCGAAGCAGAGTCTCCGATACGACATACGCCAGACGAATTTATTGGTACAGCAGTGAAAACTGCTCGAGCTGGGTGCCTCCAGAGAGGGACCCAGAACAAAGAAATCCCTGGGCAATTATACCCTTACAATCTAAATTCCCCTCCCCTCAGGAGACAGTTCGGACCAATAGTAGTATTTGGGTCTGGGGTCTTCCCATTCTTCATTGGGCCCTTTCATTGTCTCTAGGCGGGCCGATTCTTCTCTTATCTCTAAGATCGCAGCTTCTGCTAAGGTTGAAGCCTCCTTATCTTTCTGGTTTGCACCGGTTTCAGGGGCCTTCCTTCATGTAGCCAAGTAAAAGTTCAGTGCACGGTCGGTGGATCTAGGTGAAAGTTCTTGTGGCCTAAGACTTCAGCAAGCCTTGATACTAATGCTAAAGTGACTACTACAACACTGACAAAACTCAAACATAAAAAGGAAGTGTGCGAGACATGGAAGCCAGGTCAGGTGACCTGGGAGAAATGCAGAGACGGTGTCTGAGTATGCAGGGATATGGTTAGGAAAGCCAAAATCCCACCTGGATTTGAATCTGGCAAGGGATGTGAAGGGCAAAAAGAAGGGCTTCTATGAGTGTATTGGCAACCATAGGAAGACCAGGGAAAATGTGGATCTGTTGCTGAATGGGGCAGGGGTCCTTGTGACAGGGGACATGGAAAAGGCTGAGGTTCTGAATGCCTTCTTTGCCTCAGTCTTCACTAGCAAGACCAGCCTTCAGAAATTCCAGGCCCCCAAGACAAGAGGAAAAGTCTAGATGAAGGAAGACTTGTCCTCAGTGGAAGAAGATCAGGTTACGGAACGTTTAAATAAACTGGACATACACAAGTCCATGGGGCCTGACAAGATGCACACACAAGTACTGAGGGAGCTGGCCGATGTCATTTCAAGGTCACTTTCTATCATCTTTGAAAAGTCATGGCAATCTGGAAGAGGTTCCTGAACACTGGAAGAAAGCAAATGTCGCCCCACTCTTCAAGAAGGGCAAGAAGGAGGATCCGGGGAACTACAGGCCGGTCCGCCTCACATCGATCCCTGGGAAGGTGATGCAGTGGTATGCAGTGATATTATGTTTGCATTCAAAGTGTGCTTGGCTTTGTGTGGCACAAGAAAAGAGAGGCCCCACCTGGGAACTCAAGCCCAAATCACAGTGCGCTTTATCTTTGCATTTACCTTTGTTGAACTTCACAAGGTTCCTGACAGTCCATTTCTCCAGCTTGTTGAGGTACCTCTGAATAGCAGCCCTGCCTCCCAGTGTATTGACCACTGCCCCCAATTTGGTGTCATCCGGAAACTTGCTGAGAGCGCACTCTGGCCCATCATCCAGGTTGTTAAGAAAGACACTGAACAGTATTAGCCTCAGTATCAAGCCCTGAGGGATGCCAGTAGTAACCAGACACCAGTTGGACTTTGTACAGCTGTTCACCACCTTTTGAGCCTAGTGTTCCAGCCAATTTTCTACTCACTTTAAAGTCCGTCTTTCCAAACAATATTTCACCAATTTGGCTAATATGGGAGACTATGTCAAAGGCCTTGATAAAGTCAAGGTAAGCAACATCCGCTTCTCCCCTCATCCACACAGCCAGTCATCTCACTATAGAAGGCAATCAGGTTAGTCAGGCACAATTTGCCCTTTGTAAATCCATGCTACCTGCTCCTACTCACCTTCTTGTCCTTCATATGCTTGGACATGGTTGTTTTAGTGGAAAGAGATGTGTTTGCTGTTTCTTGAACTGATTCTTTAGAGCAAGCATTATAGGGGTTCTTTCCCTCTGACACCCTTTGGAAGGAGATGCATTCCCTTTTATTTCTCTTTCCCACCTCCTTTCCACTCTATCTAGGATGAGACCTAGGTTGGCTTTCTGCTTCTCTTGATCAAGTAAAGTTATCCTTCTACAGAGCACCTCTCTGTCCCTAGTTCCCACTACTTCCTTCCTTGGCAACACATACTGGTGTAATGCAATCTGGGGTCTGATGCTTCCTTTCTCCTGCTCTGTCCTTTTGTTGCACAGTGCCTTAGGTGCCTTAGCCTTTGTACTGCAACTCTGCAGCTCTGTAACCTTTCTGTTCAAGTGTGCTTGTTTTGACTGGGATAGAGTTAATTTTCTCTGTAGTAGCTAGTATGGGGCTATGTTTTGGATTTGTGCTGAAAACAGTGTTGATAACACAGGGATGTTTTAGTTGTTGCTAAGTAGTGCTTATACTAAATCAAGGACTTTTCAGCTTCCCATGCTCTGCCAGGTGCACAAGAAGCTGGGAGGGGGCACAGCCAAGACAGCTGATCCAAACTGGCCAAAGGGCTATTCCATACCACATGACGTCATGCTCAGCATATAAAGCCGGGGGAAGAAGAAGGAAGGGGGGGATGTTCGGAGTGATGGCATTTGTCTTCCCAAGTAACCATTATGCATGATGGAGCCCTGCTTTCCTGGAGATGGCTGAACACCTGCCTGCCGATGGGAAGGAGTGAATTAATTCTTTGTTTTGCTTTGCTTGTGTGCGGCTTTTGCTTTCCCTATTAAACTGTCTTTATCTCAACCCACAAGTTTTCTCACTTTAACTCTTCCGATTCTCTTCCCCCATCCCACCAGGGAGGAGTGAGTGAGCAGCTGTATGGTGCTTAGTTGCTGGCTGGGGTTAAACCACGACATCAAGGAGTTTGAGCTTTTCTCTCCTCTTTCAACAAATGCTTTTGCATTGTGCTTTTTAGAGATTGCATTTATAGAGTTCTGTAGCATGTTGACTAGAGTATAGAAGCACAGCCAAGTGGCTCACAGGCCCTACTCTAACAAAGAATAGTCTTTTTCAGGTAGGAGCCTCTGGATTTTTTTTTGGTAGAGGAATAAACAGAAGTCTATTCTAAATTAATAATATTAATGAATTAATATTCTAAATTAATACTATGCCATAAGAATGGCCTCTGAAGAGACAGATTTGCAATATAGCTAAAAACTCACTAATTTAGGATAGAAATACTGTCATTTTTTATTAGCTTTCAAATGCCTTTAAAGAGTCTCCCTTTCTTCTATAATAATAACTGTGATTTTTGTTACAAAAGGTTTATGCAATTTTTTCTCACCTAGGTGTCTGTCCTCTGATAATTTTGTTAATTTATTACAATCAATCCATATGTATTGAAATGTTGTAAAATGAAAGGTATTATCTTTATAAATTAAGGATTCTGGTTGTACCTGTGAAATAGGGCACTACCATGTAGAGTAGTAGCTTGAAAGAGTACCTACAAGATATAGTAAGTAATAGCTGTTGCAGAAATAACCAGAATACAATTTAGATTGTCAGAACAGAAACAGTATATTACTATAGGAGAGAACACAGAGCAGCCAAGTGACAGCCTCCATTGACTCTGTCCAAATGAGGTAGTTACAGAGTTTATATACCTTTAGGTTATACAACCCGTTCTTGACCAAAACTGTGTCAGATAAGCAGGATATGATAAATAACAGCAACTGAAATCCTTCAGATAAAAGGATGCACTGACTAGAGGCTCATTACAACAACTACTTTGTTGACTAAATCATGCTGACTGGCAAGACCATTAGCTGCAAATGTTTCTTAACTAGTGAGGCCTGTAAGTGCAATGTAAGGACTAATGCTATCTTTATACACATAAAAAAGAAGTAAACAGATATGCCCTCACCGAGGAAGGCAGTGTTGGTAAAACTGTTACTGCAGGGAAGCTAAAGGAGTTATCAGCCTCCACTTCCCATTGTTCTGTTACATCGTTGGCTATTAGGGTACTCCTATTGGTTCTACAGCAGCATTGTTTTCCTTGGCTCCTCCAAGGCAGGAAAGAAAGCACAATGTCAGCTAGCAGCAACCGAGAACATGCCTGTGCTTTGTATATGTGTCCTTCTATCATACAGCTTCATGCTGAGAGGCTGCTCCTCTTCTGTGAGGCATGCCCCTCCCCACCTGACCTGTTGAGAGCTGTAGGCCCTAGTGTAAAGGAGGAGAGAAGGAAGAGTCTCAGTCCCATTGAGGATTGCTCTTGTACTAGTCAGCTGCATAGCTCTTATGACCACATTTCAAGAGATGTGGGAATGTTGGAAAAAGGACCACAAAAGCGATCTGGGGCTGAAAAATAATCCTGAAAAATTACTGGTTTAGGGGTTCCATCTATTCAGCTTGTAGAAGAGCAAATTGAGCTGTGATTCCTTGCATAGGGGCACTGGCACGTGGAGAGGATGATGTAAGGCTCTTTGACCTTGCTGACAAAGGCATAAGGAAGAGGATGGTCATTTAAAATCTTCAAGTAATACATTGTTTCCAGTGAATTAGGGCCATTAAATACTATTTTATCAAGGGAAGCGCTTGTGCATGATAACCTTAATGTGAGGTTCACTCTTTAGTATACTTTGTAAGAAGTTTCTGAGCCTTTAGGGGTATGTTTGGGGCAGGGAAAAGGGATCTGGGTGCTGGTCACTTCCAACCTTCCAACTCCATTGAAGGAGAGATTTGCCTGCATTGTTTACGGTAACTTCTGCACTAAAGCAATTGAAACAGCAATAAAACTTCCTACTTCAAATGCTTCTCCAGGTGAGAGGGGATATTTTTTCCTCCATGGTATGCAGCTTGATATCTGGTGTGGGTTGCTCCCTGCTTTCTCTGTGGCTTTAGGTGAGCTAGAGCTAGAAATGGGCTAGTTAATGAGTTGAGCTGAGGTGCTGCAGACTTTCTCAGCAGCTGTAAGGGCTTAAGGCAGCCCTGCTGAGCTGTACATGCAAATCAGGTTAATGTGCATATAACTATATAGTTAACCTCCTTACAATTCATTGCAAGATGCATTTACTTGATTTGCACAGACATCTGTAGCCAATAGACTGGTGCAATTACATAGTTATGCAGTTTTTTGCATTTGCTGTATTTTTAAGTTCAAACATGTTAACATGTACTGTCTGTGATGTGATTTGGGTTATTTTGTTAGGGGAGAGACATAAAACAAACTTGTCAAAGTGCACGTAGAGAAGCTTTCTACTGTAGCATGTTTTCCTGCATGGGCTGATAGTGACTAAAGCAAGCTGCATACGTACCCTTTCCTGAGCAACAGGATCCGATTTGACGCATTTGTTGCTCTTGCTGTTGGCGAGTGGCTAGGATCCTGCACCATCCTCTTCTATTGGGAGAAAAGAATAGCTAGTTTCCTGCCTGCATCAGCTGCGCCTACCTGAAAAAAACAGCTCATCCCGCACCCCTTTTCTCGGTGTGTTAGAGGCTGGAGAGAGAATGCTGGTCACGTGGAGGGAGGCGGGGTAAGAGAGGAGTAGGCAGGAGCAGGCTCTGCTGGTGATTGCCAG
Source organism: Ciconia boyciana (assembly GCF_034638445.1). Lineage (NCBI taxonomy): Eukaryota > Metazoa > Chordata > Aves > Ciconiiformes > Ciconiidae > Ciconia > Ciconia boyciana. The sequence goes on along the minus strand of NC_132937.1, from coordinate 6,914,070 downwards.
AGTAGGAGGAGAAAGAAGATGGTGGAGTTGGAGATAGCAGCAGTTGAAGGAAAGGCTTGTTTCCTAGGCTTCCTGTCGTTATTTGTGCTGTCAATTTCACTGGTGTCATAATTGCTGTCCTGCGTGCTGAGGTAGTCCGCACGGAATCAAGTCAAGGTATAAGGCGGATGCTCTTTTTAGGGCTGAACGAGATAGGGGGAGGATTAGACTAGGAATAAGATGTACGGGGGGGGGGAATCCCTGTCGGTTAAAAGTGTATTTGTTCCTGAGGAAGGGTAGCGCTCATTGGGAGTAACAGTAGGAGAGTCTGGATGGCTGCATGTAGGATCGTGTGTATTGTGCTGGGGGTATATTATAATCTGTGATGTGTATAAACTGTGTAACGTTGTAGGAGTATGCTCTTTGCTTCACAGGATTTCTTTTCAGTTAAGGATGCTGCAACTGAAAAAAAAATGAGGCAATGGCAGCCATTAGCATCAGGAGTGCAGTGCTGGGGCAGGTACTTGGTGTGTGAATCATGCACCAATGAGAACATGGGAATGGACGACAGTAGGTTGTAAGACTCTGAGTGTGTATGAGAGAAATTTGCATCTGCTTTTTAAGCTGCAGTGAAAGATCTAAAGATATATTAATGCCCTAGGTCCAGCTGCAAATAGTGGCTTCAACAAATAACTGTGTGCACTGGGTTATTTAAATAATATTGAGAGATGCATGGAATATTACTGTACAGAACTATTTATACTCTACCATAACTTTTTTTTAAATCCCTCCTCTGATTAAAAGGAGAAATGGAGGTCAAGAGGAAACTAATTGCTGTGCAAGCAGAACATGGTTGCAACAGGACAGGGAGTGAAGACGTGTCCTGACGGGGTCCTACTAGACTGCTGGCTTGTGGGAGGGGCTCAAGGGAGAGGAGACCTTCCCACCCCTATTTGTAAGCTTCCCTTAATCTTTGAGCAGGGAGAGGGAGCTAATCAGCTGTTAGTATCAAATACTAATTTTAGGAAAGAGAGACCTCTTGATTCTTCCTGGAGGAGCATCTGTATAGGTTCTGGTGCAATTAGGGTGTGGATTGCTTAAGTTATCTTCCTGGTTGGTGCAGCCATAAATATTTTACCTTTTTTTCTGGGAAGTTTAGTCTTAACAGAAGCCATTTACTGCAGCTTGTTTCACTATCACTTGTAGAGCTGCATTTGGAAAGAGACTGAGGACTTGAGCCTGAGATGAAAGAATTATTTTTTTCTTTCCCTTTTTGTGGCCTTATTGGGCTATAGAATTATAGTTTATCTTAGCATGCCCCATGGATCTAACTGTTATAGTCACTAAGAAACTAAAGTAGAAAGGCTGGAAGGCATCGATTTTTCCCAAACTCTGCATATTATTAAGGGTGAGCTAATGTGGGTGTGGGGCAGATCAGATATGTAGCATTAATTCTTATCTTTACTATGCATTACCTTATGTCAGGTGATAAGAATACATCTATATGACAAGGATTTTGATTATTCTATTTAAACATGGCTCACAGGCTCCCAGCCAACTTGCTCCCTAAAATATTCCAGTCACAATGGTTTAAATTCTACTGCATTGCATTCAAAATCTGAACTGACTGTCCTTATCTCTGCAGCCTGTACCTGTCATACTTCCAGAAATGGATGTGTAATATATTTTTTTACAAATGCTGAAAATAGCAAAGAATGTTTATTTTCTAGGTATTACAATTGTGATATGCAACTAATAAAAAATGAGGTGCATGTTTACCTTTTGAGTCAAAAAAGGCCCCCCAAAAAGCCCACCACTGTGAGTGCCCAGAAGTCTGCTTACCTATCATTTTTAATTGCAGTAATTTCTAATGGTGCATGTAGCTCTTCCATCCAGCTAGTTCAAAACAGATTTTATATTTTTCCATTTGTTTCAGCTTTTTCTCAAATTCTTAATTTAAGATAGGATATTATAAGATTTTCAATAATTAACTATGTAAGAATTCAAGATTGTGTGCCTGTGTAGTTCAAATCTTGTTCTTGTTAGTTCTATGGAACCACAGTCTAAATAGAAGAAGAAACAGTTGTTTCTTCTGTTTAAAAGAAACAACTGTCTCTCTTAAAAACTATTCCTTACTACTTGCAAGTGACTGCCACCACTTCTAAAGGACAGTTACTGAGTGATTCTGCTCTGTCAGTGTATTTATATTGTATTTATATTGTATTTATATTGTGTATTTATATTGATTCTGCTCTGTCAGTGATTCTGCTCTGTCAGTCTACAGCACCTCCCAGTTTAGTATCATCAGCAAACTTACTAAGGGTGCATTCAACTCCTGCATCAAGATCAGCGATAAATATATTGAACAGGACTAGCCCTAGAATTGAGCCCTGAGGAACACCGCTGGTGACCGGTCGCCAGCCAGGTGTAGTCCCATTCACTACAACCCTTTGATTCCTGCCCTTCAGCCAGTTCTTCACCCAGCGCACTGTTAAACCTGCTCATCTCACAGTTGGACAACTTTTCCAGAAGGATGCTGTGAAGGACAGTATCAGAGGTTGGAAGGGACCACTGGAGATTGTCTCATTCAGCCCCCCTGCTCAAAGCAGGGGCAGCTAGAGTGGGTTGCCCAGGATATTGTCCAGTTGGTTTTTGAATATCTCAAAGGATACAGACTCTACCATCTTTTCCAGTGTTCAATGACCCTCATGGTGTATTTAAAAAAAAACAAAGTGTGGAATTTCCTGTGTTTCAGTTTCTGCCCATTGCCTCTTGTCCTGTAACTGGGCACTGCTGTTAAGAGTCTGGCTCTGTCGTCTTTACACCCTCCCATCAGCTATTTATATAGATTGATAAGATCCCCCCTGATCCTTCTCTTCTCCAGGATGAACAGTCCCAGCTGTCTCATCCCCTCCTTGCAGGAGAGATGCTCCAATCCCTTAATCGACTTCATGGCCCTTTGCTTGACTGGCTCCAGTATGTCCATGTCTCTCTTGTACTGGGGAGCCCAGAACTGGACACAGGACTCTGGGTGTGGCCTCACCAGTGCTGAGTAGAGGGAAAGGATCACCTCCCTCAACCTGCTGGTGACACTCTTCCTAATGCATTCCAGGATGCTGTTGGCTGCCTTTGCTGTGTGGGCACATTGCTGGCTCATGTTCAACTTGGTGTCCATCAGGACCCCCAGGTCTTTTTCTGCCAAGCTGCTTTCCAGCTGGGTGGCCCCCAGCATGTATTGGTGTCTGGGGTTGTTCCTCCCCAGGTGTAAGACTTGGCATTTCCCTTTGCTGAACTTCATGAGGTTCCTGTCAGCCCATTTCTCCAGTTTGTCAAGGTCTCTCTGGATGGCAGCACAACCCTCTGGAGTATCAGCCACTTCTCCAGTTTTGTATGATCTGTTTTTAAATATAATATCAGTGCATTTTGCACAGCGGCAAGACTAATGACATTGAGAAACTGACACTGTATGGAAAAGGCTATGCAGCTGCAGTTAGATTAGATATTCTCTGCATAGAACTGGAGAAGTGCAGTTCATGCCCTCCTGAGTAACGCATGATGGACCAGCATGGATATTTTGGCACATATACATCAGAGAGAAAGGCATACAGGGATTCCCTTTAGAAAAGGCCATGGTTCTCCTAGGTATATACTCTCATCCCTCTGGAAGGGCAGGGCCCTGTATCTTCAAAGTAGTCTCCTAGGGAAGACTGATGGGCAAGAGCTATCTCCACCCGGAAATTGTATGTTGTGAATGCTCTTAGCTAAGTATGGGAAGGAGGCATTTAAAGGTACAAAAGGTACAAGGTAAAAGATGTATGCAGTGTGCAAATCATAGGTCTTGAGATATACTGCTTCAAGAAATTGGTAAATAGCATCACTCTTCTAAAACGAGCAGATTTTAGTATTAGAAGACATTCTAACCAACTGGGTTGAGCGGGATAGGTTTCATGCAATACAGTGCTATTGTCTTTCCTATTATGAATTTTGTTATTAAATCCCATTGTAAAGGGCAGTGAAGGACTCTCAGGTGAAGTAGATCACATTGTTAGAAGGAAGCAATGCAATTAAAATGGAGAATTTTTGGATGTACTGGGTGGCGTGGTTTAAACCCAGTCAGCAACTAAGCACCACACAGCTGCTCACTCACCCTCCCCGCCAGCCCCGTTGGGATGGGGGAAGAGAACTGTGGAAAAAAAAAAACCAAAACCCATGGGTTGAGAGATAAAGACAGTTTAATAGGACAGCAGAGGAAAAGAAAATAATAATAATAATAATACTAATAATGATAAAAGAATGTACAAAACAAGTGATGCACAATGCTGCCGACCGATGCCCAGCCAGTCCCCGAGCAGCAATCGCTACGCCCTGGCCAACTCCCCCCAGTTTATATACTGAGCATGATGTCATATGGTATGGAATAGCCCTTTGGTCAGTTTGGATCAACTATCTTGGCTGTGCCCCCTCCCAGCTTCTTGTGCACCTGGCAGAGCAGGGGAAGCTGAAAAGTCCTTGACCAGTGTAAAAGCTGCTTAGCAACAACCAAAACATCAGTGTGTTATCAACATTATTCTCACACTAAAATCCAAAACACATCACTATACCAGCTACTAGGAAGAAAATTAACTCTATCCCAGCTGAAACCAGGACAGTATCCACCCCTTATTCTATACCATCTACGTCATGCCCAGGTCCTACCCTTTCCAATACATTCCAATTATCACCACCGTTTTCCTGTCTTTTGATGTATACACACAGATATCATTCCCTTGGTCTATGGGCCATCCCTCTAAAATGTCCATTCAGTTCATTTAGTCCATGACTTTGGGCTCCATCTGTCATAAGAGTCCTTCTGGGCAGGAGAGGTGGTGTGTGGTGTTGGATTGTTGCATGCTGAAGCCAGTTCTGGTTCCATCATCACTGTACTTTGCTTGGTTTCATCCAAGTTCATTCTTCATTAATCTGGGTGATTCTCACTGAAATACTGTTGATATGGCATATAACAACCATAAAAGTGATGACATACAAAATTATATAGCAATTAACATCATACCATTTAGTTCGTTGGCTATTCTCACCCAAAATCAAATCCCCTTGAGGTACACAGTGGACTTCCCCATCCTTTCGCATTACCCACCAAATGCACCCAGGTCCTTGAGCAAAAGCAAACCCATGAATGGGTTTGCTTTGCCCGAGGCAGGAGTAACCCACACTGTCTTCCCCAGTGTTTTTCTTATGTGCACTACAGGGACCTTATCTTCTTTGACACTATGTAAAAGTTTTGATTGGGCAGGGCCAGCTCGATTGACAGATCCCCTACTGTTGACTAACCAGGTGGCCTTTGCTAAAGGTGTAACCTTTAGTTCAAATCTTGTTCTTGTTAGTTCTATGGAACCACAGTCTAAATAGAAGAAGAAACAGTTGTTTCTTCTGTTTAAAAGAAACAACTGTCTCTCTTAAAAACTATTCCTTACTACTTGCAAGTGACTGCCACCACTTCTAAAGGACAGTTACTGAGTGATTCTGCTCTGTCAGTGTATTTCTGTATATTTACACTGAAAAGTTAAGTCTCCAGTAAGTATTAATGCAAGACTGTGGAGAAAACTGTACAAAAGCAGTAAATCCAGCATTCTAATACATTCTGAGAAGGATTTTATGTATGTCTAATGAGTGAAATGCAAACCGATTTGTTTGGAAGAAGAAAAGCAGCCTATGTTCGGGGGGGGCGGGTGGAGAATGTAATTTGGTTGTGATGGGGTTGGGGAGGTTTGTGGTGGTTTGTTTTTGTTTGTTTTTTGTTTTTCTGGTTTGGGGGGGGGGTTGTGTTTTGTTTTGGTTTTTGTGTTTTGTTTTGTTGGGGTTTTTTTAAGAGGTTTATGAGCTTCAAGGCTCATTTTACCAAGTAATGGTTGACTGAGGCTAGATGTATAATATGAATCCTATAATTCATGGTCTAGGTTTATTGGACCTTTTTAGATGTAGTTCAGTGATACGCTTATCTTATATTCATCGTCCTCAATTAAAATACCAGTATTATTTTTCTGACTATTCTGTCTTCTAAAAGATACAAGGCCAGACAATTATAAGGCTATTAAAGATGGTGTTCATAGATTGTCCTTTCGGTTAAAAAAAAAAATGAAAGAATGCCAGGGAAAGTAGATTTAGTACAGCTAGTTATCAAGAAAAGATAGCTGTGGTATATTGGAGGGGAGAGATGTCCTGTTTAGAATTACTCTTTCAGTTTTATATTTACTTTAATATGGTATCCATAGGTCCTTTTGTTATAGAATAGAATATTTCAGTTGGAAGTGACCTACAATGATCATCTAGTCCAACTGCCTGACCACTCCAGGGCTGACCAAAAGTTAAAGCGTGTTATTAAGGGCATTGTCCAAAGGCCTCTTAAACACTGACAAGCATGGGGCATCAACCACCTCTCTAGGAAGCCTGTTCCAGTGTTTGACCACCCTCTCGGTAAAGAAATGCTTCCTAATGTCCAGTCTAAACCTCCCCTGATGCAGCTTTGAACCATTCCCACGCGTCCTGTCATTGGATACCAGGGAGAAGAGATCAGCACCTCCCTCTCCACTTCCCCTCCTCAGGAAGCTGTAGAGAGCAATGAGGTTGCCCCCCAGCCTCCTTTTCTCCAAACTAGACAAACCCAGTGTCCTCAGCCTCTCCTCATAGGACATTCCTTCCAGCCCTTTCACCAGCTTTGTTGCCCTCCTCTGGACACATTCGAGTACCTTCACATCCTTCTTAAATTGTGGGGCCCAGAACTGCACACAGTATTCAAGGTGAGGCCGCACCAATGCTAAATACAGTGGAATAATCGCCTCTTTTGACCAGCTGCTTATGCTGTGTTTGATGCACCCCAGGATGCGGTTTGCCCTCTTGGCTGCCAGGGCACACTGCTGACTCATATTGAGCCTGCTGTCGACCAGCACCCCCAGATGCCTTTCTGCAGGGCTGCTCTCCAGCCACTCCTCTCCCAATCTATATGTGTGTCCGGTGTTACTGCGTCTCAAGTGCAGAATCCGGCATTTGTTCTTGTTAAATTTCATGCCATTGATGATTGCCCAGTGCTCCAATCTATTTAGATCCCTCTGCAAGGGCTCTTGTCTCTTGAGAGAGTCAACAGCACCTCCCAGTTTAGGATCATCAGCAAACTCGATGTTATCTCCAAATGTGTAGTTAGAAGCTTGACATTCCTTATATCTTTGGCAAGAATGGGAGCACTCTTCACATTTTCTTGTTTTGTAGCTGTCCCAATGTATATTTAGATAATAGGAAGTAATGCTTTGGAGGAGATTCTGTGATGCTGAATGTGATGGAGTAGTGATGCCAGAGGTGAAAATTCTGGTGTAGTCAATTGTGCCCTTTCTCGCTCTTCCAGGATGGATAAAGTGGATATGGATTTTCTGAGGTAAATATGAAAGTCTTGTTCGTTGTGTGTGGATATTAAAAATCCGTAATTCTTTTAATTAAGGGAAATCTTGCTGCTAATTTCTAGGCTAAGCTTTTTGAGAATCTAACCAAGGTACAGCTATTAAGAGCATGATTTATCTGAATGGATTTTAATGGAACAAGGGGTTGACTTTTTCTTTGTTAGTTTAAGCCATAGACTTACAGTATTTATTATTCTTAAATTAAGAAAAATCAAGCTATAAAAGCCTGCAACATGAGAATTATGTTTGCCTATGAAATGTTCTTAGAAATGTTATTACAAGTAGCGCTTATTAGTACTGGAGTGGAGATGAAAGGCATGAGTGTGGGGGGGAATAGAATCTTCTCTCTCCTTCTTCTCTCTCCTTCTTCTCTCTCCCTGTACTTAACATATGGCCATTTGTAGTGCTTTAGTTGGTTTTAGGTTGTGGGGTGTTGTTTTGTTTTTTTTTTTTTAATGGCAAATACTTTATTTGACATATTTGCTGATGGCAAAATAAGGGTGATAGATAGTAAAACCAAAAATATCAGATAGCAGAATATGTATTCATTGTCATGTTGCTGCATAAATCTGAGGGCAGGATTAGAATCTAAACCAAATTCTCACCTTTTAAAAAAATGTTTCTAGATTGTTTTTGGAGTCCTTCAGGCTGACAAAATCAAAACAGAGGCTAAAACTTATCTCTCATCTTTGTGCCTAGGTATTGCAGGCCATTTTTTCCTTTGTACGTGAATAGCTCTACTGACTGTAATTATTTTTGATTCTCACTAGACTGCACATGAGAATTGCAACCCCCCCACCAGGTGTCCCTGATAGTTTAATGTATGTTGCCAGTAGGCAGTGCAGCATAATTGAGGCATAGCTTCCTACAAGATTATATCAGCGTAGATATGTCAAACTCGTGATGTTGTAGTAACAAACTTTAAATGTGGTTTTCTTATTGCAGTAGAAGCTGAAAATTTCTACTTGATAGGAGATCTAGCAAGTTATTCTCTGATCATTTATCTCTGATGTAAGGGGGCTGCTACTACTACCACCATTAATAAAGTAGAATCCTGCCCTTGCTGCTTAAGGAGCTGGGTTACCTTAAACTAGTTCATTTTACTATCGTTATAGGGTCATGTCCTACAAGGTATGTTCTAGTGCTTTCTCATTGGAGGAATTTTCCATGGTCTAAGTCTGTATAAGCAAGCATTGCTGATAGTCAGTGGGGTTACTAGCTTCCTTTCTGAAGTATACAAAAGCAATGCGATAGAAGTATTTAAAACAATGCATAGTCTAGATAAGATAGACCAAGAACTTCCCTTTCTGCTATCTTGTAGTGAAAGATGATGACATGCTGTGAAATTAAGACAATTAAAAAAGCAAATATTTTAGACCTGTGACTTCCATAGCTCTGGCTGCTCTCTCAACCATGCTGTCATTTGTTCTTGAATCATCTGTCTATTCTTCCAAAGCTTGCTCATAAGTCAGTGATTAAGTAACACTTGGATTCAGCTTTGCTCTTCTTTTCTTTTTTTAATGAGCACTTACATAAAACCTATTCTCTGTAGGTAGAAAACCATCTTATCCCACAAAGTAGAGAGATAGAGTGGGAGACTTCCAAACAAAATCTGTGGGGAAAGGTCATGGCGGATGAGTAGTGTACCCCTGAGGTTTTGGGTAAATCCTTTTAAGTTATAATTTGTCTTCTCAACTAGTTATACTGTTATAAACCTCTGTGACACCCTCTTTGAGCACTGAGAGTATCTCTTCTGAATTTGATATTCAAACTTTCAGCTGTAAAAGATGAGTGCAGATGAGAGAAATATCAGCATAGCAGAGCTGTGGAGTCTATTAAAAACTCAGTCATCTTCTATCAAGATCATTTGAGCAGGTTTCTGAAATTAACTTACTTTTATTGTATTGTTCTTGTAGTGTTTGAGATGTACGCCTTGGGAGGAAGTGCTTTTCTGTGTGTGTGGTTGAGGTAACAGATTGATATACAGGAGATATAGATTTGATTTCCTGCATTGATCTGGATAAGTCATTGAATTTTACTAATTATTTTATCTTTTGCAGGTAGCAAAATAAGGTGGTTTCTATTCTTTTCCCTTTTGCCTTTCTAGAATCACTAAGTGCTTCATCAAAATCTTATTTCAGAAGAAATGCCTTTTGCTCAAAACTTGTTTTTACTTGTGGGGATTGAGGAGAGATGAGGTAAAAGACAGTGATATTGAAGGGGAGAGAAGAAACCTGAATGTAATGGACAGTTTTTAATATATAATACATGAAAAAAAATCTGAAAGTAAATCTAACTATTTTATTAATGAAGAGCTAGTATCTGTAATTATTGAACTGATTTCTGGTTGTGGATTCTGGAGGTTTTTGGTTTTGTTTTTTACCAAAGTATCTCAGCCTCTTGATCTTCCTCTTGCTTATAGACTAGAAAAGGAAAATAGGCAGTTTGGAAAGTGATAACAAGTTTATAAAGCAGTACTGAATTTACCTGAACTGAAATGCAGAATACATCTTCTGTGAACCTGGAGAAGACCACTGTCAGAAGTTGTCGTGGTTTAACCCTAGTGGGCAACTAAGCACCACGCAGCGGCTACTCACACTCCCCTACCCGTGGGATGGGGGAGACAATATGAAACGCACAATTAAGAAAACTTGTGGGCTGAGGTAAGAACAGTTTAATAACTGAAATAAACTAATACCAATAATAAATTGTAATGAAAAGGAAAACAAGGAGAGAGAGAGAGGAATAAAAAACGGGGGGGGGGGGGGGAACCAAACCAAACCAAACCAAACAAACCCCAAGTGATGCAACCACTCGCCACCCACTGACCGATGCCCAGCCAGTCCCCGAGTGGCGATCGTTGCCCCCAGCCAACTCCCCCCAGTTCAGATACTGAGTATGACATCCTATGGTATGGAATAGCCCTTTGGCCAGTTTGGGTCAGCTGTCTTGGCTGTGCCCCCTCCCAGCTTCTTGTGCACCTGGCAGAGCAGGGGAAGCTGAAAAGTCCTTGACTAGTGTAAGCATTACTTAGCAACAGCAAAAACATCAGTGTGTTATCACATTATTCTAATCCTAAATCCAAAACACAGCACTATACCAGCTACTAGGAAGAACATTAACTGTATCCCAGCTGAAACCAGGACAGTATCCACCCCTTATTCTATACCATCTACGTCATGCCCAGGTCCTACCCTTTCCAATACATTCCAATTAATCACCACCACTTTTCCTGTCTTTTGATATATACACACAGCTATCACTCCCTTAGTCTATGGGCCATCCCTCTAAAATGTCTGTTGAGTTCATTTTGTCTGTGACTTTGGGCTCCATCTGTCATCACAGTCTTTCAGGGCAGGAGAGATGGTGTGTGGTGTTGGATTGTTGCATGCTGAAGCCAGTTCTGGTTCCATCATCACTGTACTTTGCTCGGTTTTATCAAACTTCATTCTTCATTAGTCTGGGTGATTCTCACTGAAATACTGTTGATATGGCATATAACAACCATAAAAGTGATGACATACAGTAAGTATTGTATAGTAATTAAGATCATACCATAACATCAAAAAACAATAGTTCATTGGCTATTCTCACCCAAAAACAAATCCCCTTGAGGTACACAGCGGGCTTCCCCATCCTTTCGCATTACCCACCAAATGCACCCAGGTCCTTGAGCAAAAGCAGTCCCACGAATGGGTTTGCCTTTGCCCGAGGCAGGAATAACCCAGACTGTCTTCCCCAGTGTTTTTCTTATGTGCACTACAGGGACCTTATCTTCTTTGACACTATGTAAAAGTTTTGATTGGGCAGGGCCAGCTCGATTGACAGATCCTCTAATGTTGACTACCCACGTGGCCTTTGCTAAATGTGTATCCCAATGTTTGAATGTCCCACCGCCCATTGCTCGCAGTGTAGTCTTTAACAGCCCATTGTATCGTTTGATTTTCCCGGAGGCTGGTGCATGATAGGGGATGTGATATACCCACTCAATGCCATGCTCTTTGGCCCAGGTGTCTATGAGGTTGTCTCGGCAATGAGTCCCATTGTCTGACTCAATTCTTTCTGGGGTGCCATGTCGCCATAGGACTTGCTTTTCAAGGCCCAGGATAGTGTTCCGGGCGGTGGCATGGGGCACAGGATATGTTTCCAGCCATCCGGTGGTTGCTTCCACCATTGGAAGCACATGGCACTTGCCTTGGCAGGTTTGTGGGAGTGTGATATAATCGATCTGCCAAGCCTCCCTATATTGATATTTCAGCCATCGTCCTCCATACCACAGAGGCTTTAACCGCTTGGCTTGTTTGATTGCAGCGCATGTTTCACATTCATGGATAACCTGTGCAATAGTGTCCATGGTCAAGTCCACCCCTCGATCACGAGCCCATCTATATGTTGCATCTCTTCCTTGATGGCCTGAGGTGTCATGGGCCCAGTGAGCTGTAAATAATTCACCCTTATGTTGCCAGTCCAGATCCACCTGGGCCACTTCAATCTTAGCAGCCTGATCCGCCTGCTGGTTGTTTTGATGTTCCTCAGTGGCCTGACTCTTGGGTACATGAGCATCTACATGACGTACTTTTACAGCCAGGTTCTCTACCCGGGCAGCAATATTTTGCCACAGTGCTGCAGCCCAGATGGGTTTGCCTCTGCGCTGCCAATTGTTCTGCTTCCATTGCTGTAACCACCCCCACAGGGCATTTGCCACCATCCATGAGTCAGTATAGAGATAGAGCACTGGCCACTTTTCTCGTTCAGCAATATCTAAAGCCAACTGGATGGCCTTTACTTCTGCAAATTGGCTCGATTAACTGTCTCCATCAGCAGTTTCTGTGACTTGTTGTATAGGACTCCATCCAGCAGCTTTCCACCTCCGATGCTTTCCTACAATACGACAGGACCCATCAGTGAACAGGGCATATTGCTTCTCATTTTCTGGTAGTTTATTGTACAGTGGGGACTCCTCAGCACGCGTCACCTCCTCCTCTGGTGATATTCCGAAATCTTTGCCTTCTGGCTGGTCCATGATCACGTCCGAGATTCCTGGGCGACTGGGGTTTCCTGTTCGAGCCTGTTGTGTGATCAGTGCAACCCACTTACTCCACGTAGCATCAGTTGCATGATGTGTAGAGGGGACCCTCCCTTTGAACATCCAGCTCAGCACCGGCAGTCGGGGTGCCAGGAGGAGCTGTACTTCAGTACCAACCACTTCCAAAGCAGCTCGAACCCCTTCATATGCTGCCAATATCTCTTTTTCAGTTGGAGTATAGCGGGCCTCAGATCCTCTGTATCCCCGAGTCCAAAACCCTAGGGGTCGACCTCGAGTCCCCCCTGGTGCTTTCTGCCAGAGGCTCCAGGTAGGGCCATTCTCCCCGGCTGCGGTGTAGAGCACATTTTTATGTCTTGCCCTGCCCAGACTGGCCCAAGGGCTACTGCATGAACTATCTCCCGTTTAATTTGTTCAAAGGCTCGTCGTTTGTCAGGGCCCCATTTGAAATCGTTCTTCTTCCGGGTCACTTGGTAGAGAGGGCTTACGATCAGACTGTAATTTGGAATGTGCATTCTCCAAAAACCCACAACGCCTAAGAAAGCCTGTGTTTCGTTTTTACTAGTTGGTGGGGACATGGCTGTTATTTTGTTAATCACATCCATTGGGATCTGACGACGTCCATCTTGCCATCTTATTCCTAAAAACTGGATCTCCTGTGCAGGTCCCTTGACCTTACTTTGTTTTATGGCAAAACCGGCTTTCAGGAGGATTTGGACTATTTCTTCCCTTTCTCAAAAACTTCCTCTGCTGTATTGCCCCACACGATAGTGTCATCAATGTATTGCAGATGTTCTGGAGCTTCACCCTGTTCCAGTGCTGTCTGGATCAGTCCATGGCAAATGGTAGGGCTGTGTTTCCACCCCTGGGGCAATCGATTCCAGGTGTACTGGATGCCCCTCCAAGTGAAAGTAAACTGTGGCCTGCACTCTGCTGCCAAAGGGATTGAGAAGAACGCATTAGCGATATCAATTGTAGCATACCATTTGGCTGCTTTTAACTCCAGTTCGTACTGAAGTTCCAGCATGTCCGGCACGGCAGCACTTAGCGGCAGCGTGACTTCATTCAGGCCACAATAGTCTACTGTCAGTCTCCACTCTCCATTAGACTTTTGCACTGGCCATATAGGATTGTTAAAAGGTGAGCGAGTCTTGCTGATCACTCCTTGGCTCTCCAGTCGACGAATCAGCTTACAGATGGGAATCAGGGAGTCTCGGTTGGTTTGATATTGCTTCCGCTGCAGTGTTGTGGTGGCGATTGGCACCTGTTGTTCTTTGACCCTCAGCAACCCCACAACAGAAGGGTCCTCTGAAAGACCAGGCAGGGTGGGCAGCTGTTTAATTTCCTCCGTCTCCAAGGCAGCTATACCAAAAGCCCACCAGTAGCCTTTTGGGTCCTTGAAATACCCTCTCCTGAGGTAGTCTAGTCCAAGGATGCACGGAGCCTCTGGGCCAGTCACAATGGGGTGCTTTTGCCACTCATTCCCAGTTAGGCTCACTTTGGCCTCCAATACAGTCAGCTGTTGGGATCCCCCTGTCACTCCACAAATACAGATGGGTTCTGCCCCTGTATAGCTTGATGGCATTAGGGTACACTGTGCACCGGTGTCCACTAGAGCCTTATACTCCTGTGGGTCTGATGTGCCAGGCCATCGAATCCACACAGTCCAGTAAACCCGGTTGTCCCTTTCCTCCACCGGGCTGGAGGCAGGGCCCCTCTAGTCCTGGTCATAGTATCTATTGCCCATTTCTTCTACATACGAGTCAAGAGTTTCTTCAGGAGTCTGGGGACTCTGTCTGGGGAACTGTCCACTGGAAACTGGAGCAGTTATTTTCCTGGAAGAACCCCCTTTGGTGATTGTTTTTCCTTGCAACTCATGTACCCGTGCCTCTAGGGTCGAGGTAGGTTTTCCATCCCACTTCCTCATGTCCTCTCCGTGGTCACACAGGTAAAACCATAGGATGCCCCGTGGTGCGTACCCTCTATGTTGTCTCTCTTGAGTAGAAGAACGCTGACTCCTAATAGCTGAGATACTGGTCCGTACAGGTGGAAAGTAGGACATATCCTCTTTGAATTGTTGGAACTCCCGGGATAGTTTCTCCACAGCCGAGACAAGGGAGGAAGAGATACTTTCTTCGTATTCACGGGGTTGGCAAGTTGCTTCATCCACCGTTGGTCCCTCTCTGTCTTTCCAGGTCAGTGTTGCCAATGAGTTGGCATACAATGCTAGTGCGTTCCGTACCAACTTCTGCCAGATGGGTCGCGTGCACTGGACTTCGTCTGGATCTTTGGATAACTGCTTATTGTCCAGGTCACCATAAACCACCTCCAGCACAGCTAATTCCCTCAGGTACTGGATACCTCTCTCCATGGTGGTCCATTTCCCAGGGCCATATATAACATCTTCCTTGAAGGGATATCTTTCCTTCATAGCTGGCAGGAGTCGCCTCCAGAGGCTGAGGGCTGGTGCCCCTTTTTCAATCGCTTTGTCAATGCCCCTTCCCTAGAAAGGGATCCCAGATGTTTGGTTTCCTTACCCTCTAATTCCAGGCTACTGGCCCCGCTGTCCCAGCATTGGAGCAGCCAGGTGACAATGTGCTCGCCTGGACGATGGCTGAAATCTTTTTGCGTATCTTGCAGCTCACTCAGGGATAGGGATCGGGTGGTTTCTGTCTCGTCCACAAGTTCTTCCTCCTCCTCTCCTTGTGATGGCCCTGCTTTTTCATCCTCCCTTTCTAAACGAGCTGACTTTCTCTTCCAAGATTTCTTCTTGCGTATAGGTGCAACTGATACCGGCACGGGTTGGTTCCCTGGTTCAACCGCAGTATCTGTTGCCAGGGCGGTTGGAGTTGCCATGGTACGTGTCGCAGGGGGGGCTGGAGTAGCCGCAGTATCTGTTGCCGGGGGAACTGAACTAACTGTGGTGCCTGTCACAGTGGGGGCTGGAGTAGCCGCGGTGCCTGTTGCTTTGTCGCCAGATCCAGAGACCTTCTTTTCCCCTTGAGGGTACTGAATAGTGTTGAGCAGGGCTCGGTCGGCATGGGCCAGGCCCCAGCACGTTGCAGTGATTTGTGTCTCCCTAGAATTGCCAGGGTGACAGCATACTTTTTCCAAATATTTTACTAGTTTTTCAGGATTCTGCACCTGTTCGGGGGTGAAGTTCCAAAACACTGGAGGTGCCCACCGTCCTAGGTACTTGCCCATACTATCCCACACACCCTGCCACTCATAACTATCCAGCCTTGGGGCAGATCTCTGGATGGTATTCTTAATTAGTTGCTTAACCTTAAACAAGGCCTGACACACATTCAGGAGACATAGCAATAGGAACATGCTGGTTTGAACATCCCAAGGATATTCAAAATTCTCAAATGCTATTGTAGTTAGCCTGGAGAGGAAGGGGACGATGGAGGAAGGTGTCTCCCCCATAGGTTGGCTCTCCGAGGAGAAAAGGTAAAAAGTGTAATTATCAATAATTCCCGATAGATGGCTCCCGAAGCACAGAGGTGACGGCAATGCTGAGTACAAAGACGAGATCCATTTCACGAACAACAATTTTACCATAGCATAAGCCAGTGTTATGCAGTACCGCAAAGTGATAACCTTCATCCATCTCCCAGAAGTGATAAACAGCACACAAAAAACTGATCAACAGTATATACGGCAAGTAAGGTGTTGCATAACACAACTCTGAGAACAAGAAAATCGACATTGTAACCAGCGACTATTAAACTAAAATAATAAACGCTTATAACAAATTTGTGTTAACACTCTCTGGTCAGATCTGTTGTTATCTGAACCCTTCGTGCCCTACGTTGGGCGCCAAAAAGGACTGTCGTGGTTTAACCCCAGTGGGCAACTAAGCACCACACAGCTGCTCGCTCACCCTCTCCACCCCGGTGGGATGGGGGAGAGAATCGGAAGAGCACAATTAAGAAAACTCTTGGGCTGAGAGAAGAACAGTTTAATAATTGAAATATAATAATAATAATAGTAATTAAAAGGACAACAAGAGAGCGAGCAAGGAACAAAACCCAAGTGATGCAACCACTCACCACCTGCTGACCGATGCCCAGCTAGTCCCTGAGCAGTGATCGTTGCCCCCTGGCCAACTCCCCCCAGTTTATATACTGAGTGTGATGTCATATGGTATGGAATAGCCCTTTGGTCAGTTTGGGTCAGCTGTCCTGGCTGTGCCCCCTCCCAGCTTCTTGTGCACCTGGCAGAGCATGGGAAGCTGAAAAGTCCTTGACTACTGTAAGCATTACTTAGCAACAACTGAAACATCAGTGTGTTATCAACATTATTCTCATACTAAATCCAAAACACAGCACTATACCAGCTACTAGGAAGAAAATTAACTCTATCCCAGCCTAAACTAGGACAGAAGTGGTTTAATACTTCCGCAAAATTGGTTCATGGAAAAGTAAGTAAAATTGACTGAAATGAGCTGTTGAAGAGGCTTTTAAAAAAACAACCAACCCTCCTCCCCCACTTCTTGTAAGAGGAGAATTTTTAAAAGATTGTGATGTATTGGCTGCACCTTTCACTATTTTCTGTACCTTTTTTCACCAATGTAATACATCAGGTACCTCTTTGGGATTACTTTAGTTGTTGCAGATGACAGAGAATGTTGTTATCTCATCTTCTGTTTGCACTAGGTATGAGGTTAACTGACTAATGCTGGCATAGTTGCATTGTTTGCTTATCAGACATTTCAAAGAGGAGATTCAGTCCTCTGTCAAAACTGTCATTGGATGAATTGCCCACCTGATTATTTTGCTCAACAGTTGTTGATGCTTTGAACCAAGTAGTAACGGGAAAATGACTTTCTGAAAAGTATATATTAAAGTTGCAACTATAATCTTTGTTCTGTTAATTAAAATAAGGCTCATACAGTCAACTTTGGAAAAAATAATTGGTTCCCTATACCAAGAAGTTGCTACTAATTTTT
Source organism: Ciconia boyciana (assembly GCF_034638445.1). Classification (NCBI taxonomy): domain Eukaryota; kingdom Metazoa; phylum Chordata; class Aves; order Ciconiiformes; family Ciconiidae; genus Ciconia; species Ciconia boyciana. Next base: position 6,896,648 of record NC_132937.1, on the reverse strand, counting down.
ATACATGTTTTTATTTTATACAAGTAGCTAGTTTCTTATTTAAGGAGGAAGAATTAGAAAATGTCAGAACCACTGTTCAATTTCAGGAATTTCTTCATATACTTTTTCCCCCCCTTAACCTAAAAACCTTGTAGACTGCTGGGGGGGGGGGGGAGGGGGAGGGGAGGAGGAGGTACAGTTTGCTTGCAGCAGTTATGCCAAGAAGGAAAAAAAAAAATCATATTGCCAAGAAACCTTCCAGATACTAAATTTCCAAGAAACAAAAAGGATTTACTAACAAGTTCTATGGTTTGTTTATTTATTTATTTTTGTGTGCTAGTTACTAGTTCATGTAGCAAATGCTTCGAAAGTTTCATTGCTCCTTGGAACAGAAAAATTAGCCAGTTTTTATATTTTTTTGGGGGGTGGGGTGGGGTTTTTTTTTTAGAAGCTATTATGGAAAAATCCCAAACACTTAAATATTGAGGAGATTGTAGATGTAAATAAATCAGAGGTGATTTCTATAGTCATTTATCAGACAGGGATCTTTCTACATAATTTTTCTGCTAGTTTTTCCCTGCAGCATTTGCATATGCAAGTAAAAATGTTGTCTATGTTACTTGAATTCCTCTTTGTAGAGGGCTTGATATAAGGTATATAGAGGAGTGTCAAATTTAATGCTTGAACTGGTTAACTTGCTAATCCTTTTTTTTTTTTTTTGTCTGAATTCTCTAGCAATGCCTTCTGAGCCTTTTTAAACTCCTAAAAAGGAGCAATTCAGTATGTAAAGCAAATTTATATGTCATAGAAAGAAAAATAGAATAGAAAATCAAATGAATTACTAACTCTCAAATTGGTAATGCTATACTTTGTCAGCTATAACTCAAAATGCTTGAACTGTATAGTGCCTTGGACATTGTATAACAAGTCCATGTAGCAGCCCCACAGTTGAGCATAGAAGCATTGGATTGTTCTTGTATTCTTTCTAGTTTGATATGTGGTATGTCGTGGGAATTTAGAGGCGAGATAGTTGCAGAAGCACAGCACTCACTAAATAACTTAAGTTTTATGCCACTGAGTGGGATGGGTATGGTACATGAGTTATTATCACCTTTTATTCTCCTGCTCCAAATGTTCTAAGGATGAGAAGTTATTAAGAGTTTATCTGTGCTTCTTTGTTTCTTTCCTGCACATACCTCAACCATTAGAGCAGGGCAGGTGTAATCTAGAGCTTTTGGATAAGCCTCCTTATGGTGGGTTTACCTTGGCTGGCTGCCAGATGCCCACCCAGCCGCTCTCTCATTCCCTCTCCTCAACAGGATGGGGGGAGGAAATACAGTGGAAAAGCTCATGGGTTGAGATAAAGACAGAGAGATCACTTAACAATTACTGTCATGAGCAAAACAGACTAGACCTGGGGAAAATTAATTTAATTTATTGCCAGTTAAAAATAGAGTAGCATGGTGAGAAACAAACACCACCACCCCCATCAGCACAGGGGAATGGGGTTGCAGCCTGTTAATAACACACTGTTTCTGCAACTCCTTCTTCCTCACTCTTTTTCCTCTACTCCAGCGTGGGCACTCTCCATGGGCTGCGGTACGTCAGGAACTGCTCTAGCATGGGTTCTTCCTGCGGACTGCAGTTCCTGCCAGAAAACATGCTCCTGCATGGGCTCTCCATTGGCTGCAGCTTCCTTCAGGGCACATCTACCTGCTGCAGTGTGGGGGTCATCCATGGGCTGCAGGGGGACAACCTGCTTCACTACGGTCTTCTCCATGGGCTGCAGGGAAATCTCTGCTCTGGCACCTGGAGCATCTCCTTCCCCTCCTTCTTCACTGACCTTGCCTTGGTGTCTGCAGAGTTCTTTCTCTTTTTTTTTTTTCTTTCTTTTTTTTTTTCTTTTTTTCTCCCTCCTCTCTCACAACTGCTCTGTAGTGTTGTGTTTGTGGGGGGTTTTTTTCCCCCTTTCTTACATATGTTATCACAGAGGTGCCACCAGCTTTGCTGATTGGCTCAGCTTTGGCCAATGGTGGGTCCATTACAGAGCCAGCTGGAACCAGCTCTGTCTAGTACAGGGGCAGCCCCTGGTCTCGTCCCACAGAGGCCACCCCTGCGGCCCCCACTACCAAAACCTTGCCGTGTAAATCCAGTATGCTCCTCCATAACAATTGTCTGTGCTTGTGGGGTTTTGTTTGGGTTTTTTGTTAGGTGTTTTTCTCCCTCCCAGCACATACCAGAATTGTCTAATGACTTAGAGCTGGGCTGATATAGTCAAGGTGTCACTTTAACTAGGTAATACTTCTGGGCAGGCTTCACTCTGACATTCCATCCCTCAGCTTATGCTGACTGTCAATATCTTTAAGTGTTTAGTAGCAAACAATGACTACGCAGCAACTTCCTGACACTTCTGTGAGTGCAATAGTTGATCGTGGAGATGCCCATCTCCTTCCTGGCTGGACTGAAGCAATCAATTGTTCACTAGTTAGGCTGTGCTGTGGCAACCTCTGCCTCACAGGTTTTCTAAAGGATGTGGGTCATCCTACCTGATAAGTTGCTGCAGTTAGCAGGTGGTATACTGTGTGTAACCACATAAGCAGAACTAGACAATACATAATTCAATTAGTATGAACAACACAACTATACCCAACTACAATTGAGTGTAACATTAGGTGTAGCACTCCTGTGGTTGTGGGGGATCATTCAAAGAAAGCATCTCTACAAACTGTCTAAGGTACTTGGCAGTTGTAAACTTAAACAAATCATCTGTTTTCCATTATGTTAAATGGCAAGGTTAATTGTGCCTTGATGGTTCAGCCCCTGTTTCAATTGGTGGGTTATTTCCCATGTGATCTGCTGCTCATGTTCTAGGTGGTCCTGTCCTGAAGCTGTAATACGGGCTTTGTCCCATATAATGGGGTCTCAATTGATAAGTTTGCTGCAATTCTTGCCTTTCTGTTCCATGCACAGTCTTATTACAAAAGTTCTGCCCGTTCTGGCAGTTTAGTTAAGGAACATATGTAGGACTTGTTCCTGTAACGCAATAGTTTCTTATAGGTGTTGCCATGGTTTAACACTGGTAGACAGCTAAGCCCCACACAGCTGCTCACTCACTCCCTCACCCAGTGGAAGGGGGAGAGAATCAGAAGCATAAAAGTGAGAAAACTCGTAGGTTGAGATAAAGACAGATTAATAATTTAAAACAAGAGAGAGAAATAGAAAACATCAAAGGAGGAAAAAAAAAATCTAACACCAAGAAACACAACTGATGCAAACCCCAAAAACTGCTCACCACCAACTGACCAATGCCCAGCCAGTCCCCAATCAACAGTAGCCCTGGCCAAACTCCACTCCCCCAGTTTTTATTGCTGAGCACAATGTCATATGGTATGGAATATCCCTTTGGTCAATTGGGGTCAACTGTCCCATCTGTGTCCCCTCCCAACTTCTTGTGTGCCCCCAGCCTACTCGCTGGCAGGGCAATCTGAGAAGCAGAAAAGGCCTTGACTCTGTGTAAGCACTACTCAGCAGTAACTAAAACATCCCAGTGTTATCAACACTGTTTTCATCACCAATCCAAAACATAGCCCATACAAGCTACTAGGGAGAAAATTAACTCTATCCCAGCCAAAACCAGTACATTCTCCACCCCTTATTCCATACCATTTATGTCATGCTCAGGTCCCACACTATCCAAAACATCCTCATTAACCACCACCACCCTTCCCGTCCTTTGCTATATATACACAGATATCATTCCTTTAGTCTATGGGCCACCCCTGTGAAATGTCTGTAAAGTGTCCATTGAGTTCATTTAGTCCATGACTTTGGGCTCCATCTGTTATGGTGGTCACTTGGGACAGGAGAGGTGGTTGCGTGGAGTTACGGGGCACCAAAGCCAGCTCAGGTTGGGTCACTGTTGCACTTGCACTCCTTCTTGTGAGGCTCGTCCTTCATTGGTTCAGGTGGTTTCTGCTGTAGTACTTCCTATAACATGCAACTCAAATCATGGGTTACAACAATTTAAAGGTATATCCATTGCAGTCTCTGCCCCGGTCCCTTTGGACCAGGCCATAGGGTTTAACATTACAATGAACTCCTCCCCTTGCCTCTAGCCTGGCTAGCAGCAAGGGGTTCCTGCTATACCTTTGACATATGGCAGCCACAGCAATGGTGACATACAGCATCATGTAACACTGGCATCATACAACTTAAAACATGGGTTATTTTCACCCAGGATTAAATCACCTTGAGGTATACACTGGACTTCCCCATCCTCCCGCATTATCCACCAAATACACCCCAGTCCTTGTGTTACCCGACAAGTGTGAGGTCGTTTACCCGGTGTGCGAGACGCCAATATACACACAGGGCAGAGGTATTTTATTTCATGTCTGCGCAGAGATGGGTGCTAGGTGGTAGCTCCACAAAGCTAGCACAAAGTTCAGTCATACAGGTACAGTATTTATACAGTCTGGTTATGCATATGCATAAGTAATTACACAAAGCAGTTTTCTATTGGTCTACATTTCTCTTATTTCAACTTAAAGCTACAGCGCTACTTTAATATTCTGCGCACGCTCAAAGGTGAGGGGTCTCTGCTTGGGCTGGGGTCTCCAGCTTGAGGGGTGTGACTTTTAGTATTATAATGAGGATAGTTCGCGTGAGGGTGCTTCTTATCACACTTCTACTAGTTGTTTCAGATGGTTCCCAAAACATCTTAATTCGCTTACATATTTCTCCAGGATGTGCTTCTCTCCCAAGGACAGTAATTCTTGTTTAGACGTTTGGCGTTCCAGCCTGAATCCCCCTTATCAACTTTATGTAAGCCCTGGCCTTCCACCAGCTCCTGACAGACTACACTTGAGCAAAAGCAATCCCACAAATGCATTTGCCTTTTCCCAAGGAAGGAATAACCCAGACTGTCTTTTCCAGCCAGTTCCTTGTATGTACTACGGGGGCCTTATCTCCTTCCACAGTGCGTAGGGGTTTCAATTGAGCAGGGCCAGGTCGACTGGCAGATCCTCCAGTGTTAACTAGCAAGTGTCTTCTGCTAAATGTGTATCCCAATGCTTGAATGTCCCACCACCCATTGCTTTCAGTGTAATTTTTAACAGTCCATTGTATCATTCAGTTTTCCCAGAGGCTGGTGCATGATAGGGGATGTAATATACCCACTCAGTGCCATGCTCTTTGGCCCAGGTGTCTATGAGGTTGTTTTGAAAATGAGTCCCATTATCTGACTCAATCTTTCAGGGATGCCATGTTGCCATAAGACTTGCTTTCCAAGTCCCAAGATAGTATTCTGGGCAGTGGCATGGGGCACAGGTTATGTTTCTAACCATCCAGTAGTTGCTTCCACCATTTTAAGCACATGGTGCTTGCCATGACAGGTTTGTGGGAGTGTGATATAATCAATCTGCCAGGCCTCCCCATATTTATATTTCAGCCATTGTCCTCTATACCACAGAGGCTTTAGCTGCTTGGCTTGTTTGATTATGATATGTTTTGCATTCATTAATAACCTGTGCAATGGCATCAATGGTCAGGTCCACCCCTCAATCACGAGCCCATTTGTATGTTGCATCCCTTCCTAAATGTCCTGATGTGTCGTGGGCCCACCAAGCTATAAATAATTCACCCTTATGTTGCCAGTCCAGATCCACCTGAGCCACTTCAATCTTAGCAGCCTGATCCACCTGCTGGTTGTTTTGATGTTCCTCAGTGGCCTGACTCTTGGGTACGTGAACATCTACGTGACGTACTTTTACAACCAGGTTCTCTACCCGGGCAGCAATGTTTTGCCACAGTGCTGCAGCCCAGATGGGTTTGCCTCTGCGCTGCCAGTTGCTCTGCTTCCATTGCTGTAGCCACCCCCACAGAGCATTTGCCACTATCCATGAGTCAGTATAGAGATAGAGCACTGGCCACTTTTCTTGTTCAGCAATGTCTAAAGCCAGCTGGATGACTTTCGCTTCTGCAAACTGGCTCGATTCACCTTTTCCTTCAACAGTTTCTGCGACACATCCTGTAGAACTCCACACAGCAGCTTTCCATCTCCGATGTTTTCCCATGTCGCGGATGGAGTGAGAGTGCACTTCACTCGTAAGAGAGAAGTAAAAATATAGTTTATTGATATAGAATAGGGAGTTAACAAAGTTCAATGCGACAGTGTTTTAACAAGATTCGATGGCGAGGCACACTTGATTATTTACTGCATAGAGGACAGGGTCAGACAAAACTGTCAGGGTGACCCTCCCGTTGAGTCATGAGTTTCGGAAAAGGATCCCCTTGCTTTCTAAACTCCTTCTCAGAGAGGAGTCTAGGTGCGGCTAGATCCAGTCCTAGTCCCAGACTTGGTCAACGGTTTATGTCTAAAGGATTATATGTGCGCAATCAATCCTTTATATCACTTAGCTAAGGTTTCAGAGTTTAGCATGCTATTAGTCACTTACCGAGGATCTGTTGCGGCAAGGAATCTCTCAACCTCGAGGAGTAACCTTGAGAGGCGTCCCTGCTCAAGGGGAGATCCTGGCGTGCAGCCTGGTGCCGTGCAGGAGAGCTCAAAGGGCTCTTGGGCTGCTCACTATTGATGGGGGTAAGATGATTGACTCATAGTCATATTTGCATACCGACCACAGATTTTAGTTTCTTTGCTGTGGTTAGGTGGGCACATTGCCATAAATTATCCCTTGGCTATTGTGTTGTTATCTGTCTCCTGAATCCACTTTGAGCCAGATGCAGCCATCATGACCAGATGCATCCATTATGACCATCACTGGTGGTTATCACCTGAGCAGGGTTGCAGGAGATAAAGGCTGGGGGCAGGGGAAGCACACCGTCACATCCCACAATATGACAGGATCCATCTATAAGCAGGGCATATTGCTTCTTATTTTCTGGTAATTTATTCTACAGTGGGGCCTCTTCAGCACCAGTCATCTCCTCTGGCGACACTCCAAAGTTTTGGCCTTCTGGCCAGTCCATGATCACTTGCAAGATTCCTGGGCGGTCAGGGCTTCCCATTCAAGGCCGTTGTGTTATCAGTGTGACCCACTTACTCCACGTAGCATCAGTTGCATGATGCATAGAAAGGACTCTGTCACAGTCCATTTTGATCTCTCAAATTTACAGGACAACGTACTCTGTAAATTAAACTTTATTTTATGAGCTCATTAGGAAAGAAAACAAAGAAACATGACAAACAAGGGCTCAGTCCCCTTTGCACAGACTAGTCTATCGTGAATTCACTAATTCACCACTTAAGTCATGAGGTTTCTCACTTGCAAGTTCTCTAATTCATAACTCACAGCTGACAACTTATAACTTGTAACTCATGCACCTATGAGCAAATAGTTACCTAGCTGACAGTGAGAGTGCTCATCCTTCCTCCTCGGTCACGGTGCAGGCATCCCCTGTCACACTGGGAAGCACGAAAGCCTCAGCAGTCCAGCTGCTGTGATCCACTTCAAAACTTTTTGGGTAAGCTGATGTTTTTATACCTTCCAGCGTGGAAGTTTGATCTACACCATTTCCATGAGTTAGCAGATTCTGACAAAACTGCCAGACACTCAATATGCAAAGATGATGGTTGCAGGAGACAGCAAGCTGCAGGTGATAATGGCTGCATAATGGCCTTTTAGCTCTTTCTGGCCAACTGTCCTGCTTATGTGGTGCTCTTGCTTTTACCTAATGGCGCAGCTCCCAGCATACATCAGGCCTTAGCATGAGCTGTGTTAGCCAAAAATCTGAGCAGGAGTTAGTGAATAGTCACACCCTCCTCTGAACATCCAGCCCAGCACAGGCAACTGAGGTGCCAAGAGGAGCTGTGCTTCAGTACCAACTACTTCAGAAGCGGCTTGAACCCCTTCATATGCTGCTAATATTTCTTTTTAAGTTGGAGTATAGCGGGCCTCAGATCCTCTATATCCCTGGCTCCAAAACCCTAGAGGTTGACCTTGAGTCTCTCCAGGTGCTTTCTGCCAGAGGCTTCAGGTGAGACCATGGTCTCTGGGTGCGGAGTAAAGCATGTTTCTCACATTTTGTCCTGTCCGGACTAGCCCATGGGCTACTGCACAAACTATTTCGCGTTTAATTTGTTCAAAGGCTTGTTGCTGCTCAGGACCCCATTTGAAACCATTCTTCTTCTGGGTCACTCGATAGAGAGGGCTTAAGGTCAGACTATAACCTAGAATATGCATTCTCCAAAAAACCCACAACGCCTAAGAAAGCTTGTGTTTCTTTTTTGCTAGTTGGTGGAGACATAGCTGTTATTTTATTGATCACATCCATTGGGATATGATGATGCCCATCTTGCCATTTTATTCCTAAAACTGGATCTCCTGTGCAGGTCCTTTGACCTTGCTTTGTTTTATGGCAAAACTAGGGAAAAGAATAATCCAGATTCTTCTGAAAGCTTTCTCAAACACTTCCTCTGCTGTGTTGCCCCGCATGATGATGTCATAAATATATTGCAGGTGTTATCATAGAATCATAGAATATCTCAAGTTGGAAGGGACCCATAAGGATCATCGAGTCCAACTCCCTGCTCCTCGCAGGACTACCTAACACTAAACCATATGACTAAGAGCATCCTCCAGATGCTCCTTGAACTCTGACAGGCTTGGTGCTGTCCCCACTTCCCTGGGGAGCCCGTTCCAGTGACCGACCGCCCTCTCAGTGAAGAACCTTTTCCTAACGTCCAATCTGAACTTCCCCTGACGCAGCTTCATTCCATTTCCTCGTGTCCTATCGCTGGTCACCAGAGAGAGAGAGAGGAGATCAGCACCTCCCCCTCCACTGCCCCCCTTTGAGGAAGTTGTAGACTGCAATGAGGTCACCCCTCAGCCTTCTCTTCTCCAAGCTGAACAAACCAAGTGACCTCCGCCGCTCCTCATAAGTCTTGCCCTCGAGGCCTTTCACCGTCTTGGTCGCCCTCCTCTGGACACACTCTAATAGTTTGATGTCCTTCTTATATTGAGGCACCCAAAACTGCACATAGTACTCGAGGTGGGGCCGCACCAGCGCAGTGTAGAGTGGGACAATCACCTCCCTCGACCGGCTAGCTATGCAGTGCTTGATGCACCCCAGGACGCGGTTGGCCCTTTTGGCTGCCAAGGCACACTGTTGACTCATGTTCAACTTGCCATCAACCCAAACCCCCAGGTCTCTTTCCATGGGGCTGCTCCCCAGCCTCTCGTCCTCCAGTTTTGTGTATAACCAGGATTACCCCGTGGAGGTGGAGAATCCGGCTCTTGCTCTTGTTAAATTTCATATGGTTGGTGATTGCCCAGCTCTCTAGTCTATCCAGATCTCTCTGTAAGGCCTCTCTACCCTCGAGGGAGTCCACAGCTCCTCCTAGTTTAGTATCGTCGGCAAACTTACTTAATGTACATTTGATTCCTGTGTCCAGATCATTTATAAAAACATTGAAGAGCACTGGCCCTAAAATTGAGCCCTGGGGAACCCCACTGGTGAGTGGCCGCCAGCCTGATGTGACCCCATTTGCTCTAACTCTTTGAGCCCGACCCGTCAGCCAATTGCTCACCCATCATATTATGGACTTGTCTAGCTGTGTGCTGGACATTTTGTCCAGAAGGATACTGTGAGAGAGAGTATCAAAAGCTTTGCTAAAATCCAAAACCACCACATCTCCTGGCTTCCCTTGGTCAACTAGATGGGTGACCTTGTCATAAAAGGAAATTAAGTTGGTTAAGCAGGACTTTCCCCTCGTGAACCCGTGCTGGCTGTGACCAATGACTGTGTTGTCTCTCGCGTGTTTTTCAATAACTCCCAGAATAACCTTCCCCATAATTTTACCAGGCACTGAAGTGAGACTGACAGGCCTGTAATTACCAGGGTCTTCCTTCTTACCCTTCTTGAAAATTGGGACAACATTTGCCAGCTTCCAGTCGACTGGGACCTCTCCAGACTCCCAAGACAGTTTAAAAATAATGGAGAGAGGTTCCACGATGACATCAGCCAGCTCTTTCAGTACCCTGGGATGAATCCCATCAGGCCCCATAGATTTATGCACATCCAGCTGGAGCAGCAAGTTTCTAACAAGTTCAGGGTCGGCCGAGAGTTTATCATCCCCCCCCAGTCACGGTCTTCCAACATAGGAGCTTCACCCTGTTCCAGTGCAGTCTGGATCAGTCCATGGCAAATGGTAGGGCTGTATTTCCGCCCCTGGGGCAGTCGATTCCAGGTGTACTGAACACCCCTCCAAGTGAAAGCAAACTGTGGCCTGCACTCTGCTGCCAAAGGGATTGAGAAGAACGCATTGGCAATATCAATTGTAGCATACCACTTGGCTGCCTTTGACTCCAGTTTTTATTGGAGGTCTAGCATGTCCGGCACGGCAGCACTCAGAGGCTACGTGACTTCATTCGGACCACGATAGTCTGCTGTTGGCCTCCACCCTCCATTAGATTTTCGCACTGGCCATATGGGACTATTAAAAGGTGATCGAATCATGCTGATCACTCCTTGGCTTTCCAGTCGATTAATCAGCTTATGGATGGGAATCAGAGTCTCGGTTGGTGTGATATTGTCGCCGGTGCACCGTCATGGTAGCATTCTTTAACCCGCAGCAACCCCACCACAGAAGGATCCTCTGAGAGACCAGGCAAGCTAGACAGCTGTTTAATCTTCTCCATACTCAAGGCAGCTATACCAAAAGCCCACCGGTACCCTTTTGGGTCCCTGAAATACCCTCTCCTGAGGCAGTCTATGCCAAGGATACATGGAGCCTCCGGACCAGTCAGAATAGGATGCTTTTGCCACTCATTCCCAGTTAGGCTTACCTCAACCTCCAACACAGACAGTTCTTGGGATCCCCCTGTCACTCCAGAAATACAGATGGGTTCTGCCCCTTTGTTATCTGATGGTATTATGGTACTCTGTGCACCAGTGTCCACCAGAGCTTTATACTCCTGTGGGGCTGATGTGCCAGGCCATCAAACCCACACAGTCCAGTAAACCCGGTTGCCCCTTTCTTCTGCCTGGCTGGAGGCAGGGCCCCTTTATTCCTGGTCAGAGTCTTCATCACTTGATTTTTGTAACTGCAAAACAGAAGTCCCTTCGTCAGGGTCAAAAGTACGATCAGCCCTTCTACTCTGCCCAACAGACACTGGAGCAGTAATATTCCTGGATGGCTGCCTTTTGGCTGGCTGTTGTTTTTCCTTGCAGTTCCTGTACTCAAGCTTCTAGTCTCCATGTAGATTCACCATCCCACTTCCTCATGTCCTCCCCCGGTCATGCAGATAGAACCACAGGGTGGCATGTGGTGTACACCACTGGTACCCTTTCCCTTGAGCAGAAAATGGTTGACTTTTAATAGCTGAGATATTGGCCAGTATGAGTGAGGAAGAAGACGTATCCTTTTTGAATTGCTGGGACAACTGTTGGGACAGCTTCTCCACAGCTGAGACACAGGTCTGTAGGGAGGAAGAGAGATTCTCTTTGATTTCTCAGAGTTGTCTGGCCAATCCATCCACGGTTGGTGCCTCTGTGTCTGTCCAGCTCATTATCACCAGGGTGTTGGTGTATGACGTTGGTGCACTTTGTACAAACTTTCGCCACGTGGACCGCATGCACCAGATTTCATTCAGGTCTTTGGATGCCTGGTTGTTGTCCAGGTTGCTGTAGATCACCTCCACCATGGCTAATTCCCTCAGATACTGGATACCTCCCTCAATGGTGGTCCACTTGCTTCGTGAATTTGCAAGATCTTCCTTGAGGGGATACCTTTCCTTCACACTCGACAGGAGTCGCCTCCAGAGACTGAGGACTGTTGCCCCTTTTCCAATCCCTTTGTCAATGGCCTTATCCCTAGCAAGGGATCCTAGCTGCCGTGCTTCCTTACTATTGTCCCCTGTATCCCAGCGTTGGAGCAACCAGCTGATAATTTGCTCGCCGGGATGACGGCTGAAATTTTTCGCATATCTCGCAGCTCACTTAGGGATAGGGATCAGGTGGTTTCTGACTCGTTTATGATTTCAGTCTCTTCCTCCTGCTGTTCTTGTGACTGCTCTGCTGCAGAACAGGCTGTCTCTTCTGATTCTCCCTCCTGCTCCCTCTTAGGAGAAGCTTCTTCCTCCCTTACTAAATGAGTTGACTTCTGCTTCCATTGTTTCTTCTTGACTATGACTATAGGGGTGACTGATATAGTTGATGGTTGGGTCTCCGGTTTAGCCACAGTGTCTGTTTGTATGTCTTTGGATCCAGAGACCCTCTCTTCTCCTTGAGGGTGCTGAATAGTGCTCGGTAGGCATAGGCCAGGCCCCAGCACAGTGTGATAAGTTGTTCTCTTTGGAATAGCCAGGGCATCCTTTTTCAAACATTCTATCACTTCATCAGGATCCCGCACTTGTTCAGGGGTGAAGTCCCAGACCACTGGAGGTGACAGCCTTTCTATGTACCTGCCCATATTCTCCCATATGCCTTGCCACCCATAACCACACTGCCTCGGGGCATATCCCTGGGTGATATTCCTAAATAGTTGGTTAACCTTAGAAAAAAAATGAAAAAATATTCTTGAGAAGTACCAATAGGAGTATTTTGGTTACACAAGGACGTTCAAGATACTGAAGAGTTATTGTAACGAGGGAGAAAACATCCTCCACATGGGAGAAGGTGGTGAAGGTGCCATTCTGTGTTTCCTCCACCAAATGACTCTTAGAGGAAAAACTGTAATTTTTAATTGTCTCCATGAGATGGTTCCCGATGCCAGGGATGGCATCAATGCAGAGCCCAAATACCAGATTAAGCTCAAGGCCAGTGCTTTTATCATAATTTTCCCAGGCAAAACGCCACCAAGTGCTACACAGCACAGCAAATTGCAAAAGCTGTCTTTAACATGTACAGCAAAAAGGGAGCGTGGCACAGATCAGATAAACCAGTGTTGAGAACAGGTAAGTCAATATTGTGACCCGAAACAGTTAAACAGGTATAATAATTATAAGTTCCCTCTAATATGCTCTGGTCAAATCTGTTGTTATCTCAAACCTTTTGAGCTACACGTTTGGCACCAAAAAGGACTGCTGTGGTTTAACCCCGATAGGGAGCTAAGCCCCATACAGCCGCTCGCTCACTCCCTCACCCAGTGGGATGGGGGAGAGAATCGGAAGGGTAAAAGTGAGAAAACTCGTAGGTTGAGATAAAGACAGATTAATAATTAAAAAAAAAAAAAGATAAAAAGAAAACAACAAAGACAAACAAAAATTCCCTCGAAAAAAACAATCAAAACCAAGAAAAAGAAGTGATGCAAAAACCCCCCAAAATTGCTCACCACTAACCAACCGATGCTCAGCCAGTCCCTGAGCAATGGCAGCCTTGGCCAACCTCCCTTCCCCCCCCTAGTTTTTATTGCTGAGCACAGTGTCATATGTATGGAATATCCCTTTGGTTAGTTGGGGTCAGCTGTCCTGGCTGTGTCCCCTCCCAACCTCTTGCCCACCCCCGGCCTACTCGCTGGTGGGGCAGTATGAGAAGGAGAAAAAGGCCTTGTTGGGGAATCTTTATGGTACCCCTTGAGCCACACACACGTTTGTGCTTAAATATAAAAAAATAATAATTAATGAACAATGCACTGGACGGAGTCCTACTGCCATAAGCGGTTCTACAAGGAGTCTGCAAAGATGCGTCATGAGCTGATTCCATATATACACTTGCACCAGCACCAATCCCGTGAGCAGTTGCATGGGGCACCTCAGCCTGGCCTTGGGTCCATCCCCCAGCTCCAGCTCTGTCGCCCAAAGGTGGCCCCTGAGCTTGGGCCTCTGAGTGCTCCCATTCCAGGATGGCTACAAGACAATGCTGAGGCTGTTTCTTATCTCAACACCAAGGGAAACTTCACTCCCTTACAGGGACTCCTTCTATCTCTGGCATTCCTGCTTCCAGCCAGTTTAACCCCTTCTGCAGTTTAACGCCTTCTGCAGTTTAATGCCTTCTTGCCCTCCATGCCAGATCATTCCTTGGTCACAAATTACCACTGCTGAGCAGTTACAATTTTAATTTCCCCTTCAGCCTTGACGCTTTGTAAACACTGTTAAGCCGTAACTTACATCAGCAATAACATCACTGTGTTATCAACACTGTTTTCAGCACAAATCCAAAACATAGCCCCATACAAGCTACTATGAAGAAATTTAACTCTATCCCAGCCAAAACCAGCACAGGTGTTTAAGAGATACACCTACTGACTGGCATTTCACTGTTCACAAATTCAATGATCATTAGTTCTCTCATGATCGTTTACCTGTTTACTCATTTGTTGGTTAGTCAAAGGCCAACCATTGTGGTTTGGTCCTTAAGGTAACAATGTGCCACAACTGGTACTGTTGTCTCAAAAACGGAGTTCGTTACCTGGTGTGCAACACCCAATATGCACACAGAGCCGAGATATCAGTTTATTTCAAGTTTTGTGCAAGACCGGGTGCTAGGTGGTAGCTCCACAAAGCTAGCACCCCGCTCGTTCATGCAGGTACAATATTTATACGGTCTATTTATACATATGCATAAGTAATTATGCAAAGCAGTTTTCTATTGGTCTACATTTTCTTGTCTTACTCTTAAAGCTACAGTGCTACTTTAATATTCTGTGCATGCTCAAAGGTGTGGGGTCTCTGCTTGGGCAGGGGTCTCCAACTCAAGGGGTGTGATTTTTAGTATTATAATGAGGATAGTTCGTGTGAGGGTGCTTCTTATCACACTGCTACTAGTAGTTTCAGATTGTTCCCAAAACATCTTACTTGGCTTACATATTTCTCCAGGATGTGCTTCTCTCCCAAGGACAGTAATTCTTGTTTAGACGTTCCACATCCCAGTCTGAATCCCCCTTATTAATTTTACATAAGTCCTGGCCTTCCACCAGCTCCTGACTGACTACAATTCCACCCTGCCAGAGCAGAGTTTTTTCATGGTTTGGCCCAGATCTTGTAGGAGGGTTTGTATAAGTTCCCCTAGCCCCCTCCAGTCCCTTCCAATATTGTGCAGAGCATGATTTGTAAACACATAAGGTGATATTTATACATACATGTGTGAGCACACACAGACCATGCATAGACATAACACTTGTATATCACGGATTTGTTATTGATCACTATTTTAAAAGACAGGAAATATGTCCATCCTCACTTTACAGAAACAGGGTTTCTTTTTTTTTCTAGACTAACACCTTTAAATTGGATCCATTTAAGTTTCTAATTTTTCCTCTTTTTTTTTTTTTCCTTTTCTCTTCATACTGTTGCCGTGAAAAGCCGAAATCAGGACTCAATAGCCGGGATGACTACTAAGCAGGTATTCTTTATTGCAGCGCTGGGCAGCACTGGGGATCGCTCCGCCACAAGTGCTCCGCCAGGTTAGCACAACACATCAGTTCATATACAGAAAAATCATACATATTCATCAGATTTCCTGAAAAGGGCAGTCTTATGGTGATGAGTTCCCGGAATTCATTTACATAGTCCAAGCATGCGCAGTAAAATTAGGGTTAGGGTCTTTTCACCCTCCCGGTGGTCTTCCATAGTCTTCCTCACGTTGTCCGCTAGTTGAACTTTGGGCTTCCTGTGTCCATATATAGTCATTGAATTAGCTCATCAGTCCTTTGGCCTCGGAATGTTACAAGGGGGTCGATTTAAGCTAGTTCTTTGGTGCTTATCTTCGGCACAAACCTCCTGAGTTCCTGTTATCAGTGATTTAATTAGGAAGCCTAACGAGCTTGCTCAAGGCCTGCTTAGTCCTATCAGGTAAGAAGTTACAGGAAATGTCCTATCATCAACTCTGCTCAGCAGGTAAGCAAAACTATCTTTGCAGGGGAAGAGAACAAAAGAGAACAAGGATGCAAGTGAAACTAAAAAAAAGCAAGTCTATATATCACAGTAAGGTCTTAGTCAGGGATTGTCAGGGATTTAACCCTTTCAGCTGCTAAAATGCTTTTTATCTGTTATAAATGTATATTAAATGGGGTAGAGTTTAACTGCAGGGACTTTTGAATAATTTGTTTTCAGTAGGTTGTTAAATTTGTAAATATAACAATTTCTTATCTTCTTTTTCTTCCTAAAAATATTTTTTCATGCACTATACAAAGATGTAGAGATGTTTCTCAGATACATTGCCTTTTTCTAAACTTATCCTCTACAGTTTCAGCAGTTTATTTCATTTACTGCTACACGTAATGAATGTGCTTTTGAACATTTACAGCAAGAGTCAGTCTGCTACTGATTCATGTTACTGGAATTAGTACCCTTTCTCACTACAGCATTTTATATCCTGGTGACAGCAAAAATAGGTTTAGAAACAGTGGGGAAAATGAAGTCTGGCATGTGATTTGCCTCTGCAGTGTGTGCATAAATGACTCAAATCCAGTTTGATTTCAATTCAGTGCCGTTTGTATGTACAGTTCCTTATAGTTTCATATACATCTATGAAGTTAATAATGTAACGTTTTCTGTATTATATGTGGTATCATCAATAATTAAGTAGACTCAGATTTCACTTTGCCTTCCTGAAAATTTCCAGGTTTTGTTCAGTTTTTCTGTCTGGCTTAAACCTGTGTGTGAACGATCAATGAACCCTTACAATGGAAGAAGGCTCAGAGGAGATGGGAAGGGTTATATGGTCATGAAGCTTGGAAAAGAATGTATAAAGTGTAAAGGAAGCTGAACTTAGCTCAACACAGAGGGAAACGGGGGGGGGGGGGGCGGGGGGAGGTGGGGGTGGGTGTGGGGGTGTCCTTTGTTTTAGATAAACAGCTATATCATTTGAGTGGGTCACCTGGTTGTGTAAATGGCCTTCCCTGAGTTAATCAATAGAGAGTATTATTTTCCTGAGCCAGCCAGACCAGCGGGCCGGGGGTGGGGTGGGGGTGTATACGTGGTTCAGCCCAACATCGAGTATAAAAACTGAGCAAACAACAAAACTAACTTTGCAGAGAGCAAGCAGACCTTGTTTTTTCAGTGTCTGGTCTTTACCGAGAGATAATTTTCTTAAACAGTCTAATACTTTTGAGAAGAAATTTGAAAATAATGAACCTATTCTACACTCTTGTGAACAATTTTGTAACTAATTTGAAACACTTGGAGAGAAAAAAAATATTTTTTTGTGGGATTGAATATTATGAATCAACAAAACTATTCAAAATTTTTGAATACTTTGAAAATAGTTTTGATCATAAAACTGGGAGTAGTTCGAAAATTACTTTTTATATGTTTATCTCTCCCAAAAATTGCATCGGCTGACTAGAGTGAAAAGCACATATACTACCAAACAGTGCAGTTATTAAGACCTAAAACAAATCTGTCCTATTTAAAAATAACAATATCCATGTTATTTAAAAATAACAACATCAGACTGGTGACCCAGTCACTAGCAATGTTCCTCGGAGCTCAATTCTAGGGCCAGTTATGTTCAAATATTTTTATCGATGACCTGGATGCAGGAGTTGAATGCACCATTAGCAAGTTTGCTGATGATACTAAACTGGGAGGTGCTGTTGACTCTCTTGAAAGGGTTAAATCCCTGACAATCCCTGACTAAGACCTTTCCGTGATACATAGACTTGCATTTTTTAAGTTTCACTTGCATCCTTGTTCTCTTTTGTTCTCTTCCCCTGCAAAGATAGTTTTAGTTACCTGCTGAGCAGAGTCGATGATAGGACATTTCCTGTAACTTCTTACCTGATAGGACTAAGCAGGCCTTGAGCAAGCTCGTTAGGCTTCCTAATTAAATCACTGATAACAGGAACTCAGGAGGTTTGTGCCGAAGATAAGCACCAAAGAACTAGTTTAAATCGACCCCCTTGTAACATTCCGAGGCCAAAGGACTGATGAGCTAATTCAATGACTATATATGGACACAGGAAGCCCAAAGTTCAACTAGCGGACAACGTGAGGAAGACTATGGAAGACCACCGGGAGGGTGAAAAGACCCTAACCCTAATTTTACTGCGCATGCTTGGACTATGTAAATGAATTCCGGGAACTCATCACCATAAGACTGCCCTTTTCAGGAAATCTGATGAATATGTATGATTTTTCTGTATATGAACTGATGTGTTGTGCTAACCTGGCGGAGCACTTGTGGCGGAGCGATCCCCAGTGCTGCCCAGCACTGCAATAAAGAATACCTGCTTAGTAGTCATCCCAACTATTGAGTCCTGATTTCGGCTTTTCACGGCAACAATTTGGCACCCCAGGTGGGACCCGCTCTGCTCGGCTGCAGGACCCACTGAGAACAGGACTCCCTAGGGTACCCCCGGGATTTCCCAGAGGGACTCCTCGCCTCAATCGGATCACTGCGGGAGCAGACAAGGACCATCTAAAGGAAAAAAGGTATTCTTTAAATCTTTCTGTTTTTCTGTTTTGGAATTTGGGACCGGTCATTTGGAAGGTTCTCGTAAGCCGTAGGAGACGTCCTACGCTGAGCACCGTATACCAGGCTACTAGTGCCTGAGGGTATATATTTGGTATTTAGTACGTTGGTACAGGCACGGGTTAAGCCTTGTACTTCTGCAATAAGTGTTTTCACGGCAACACTCTCGAGGGACAAGAGGCCTTGCAGAGGGATCTGGATAGATTGGAGCATTGAGCCATCATCAATGGCATGAAATTTAACAGGAACAAATGCCGGATTCTGCACCTGGGATGGAGTAATGCTGGACGCACATATAGGTTGGGAGAGGAGTGGCTGGAGACCAGCCCTGCAGAAAGGGATCTGGGGGTGCTGGTTGATGGTAAGCTCAATATGAGTCATGAGCATGCCATGGCTGCCAAGAAGGCAAACTGCATTCTGGGATGCATCACAGTATAAGCAGCTGGTCAAAAGAGGTGATTATCCCACTGTAGTTAGCGTTGGTGTGGCCTCACCTTGAGTACTGTGTGCAGTTCTGGGCCCCACGATTTAAGAAGGATGTGAATGTCCTTGAATGTGTCCAGAGGAGGGCAACAAAGCTGGTGAAGGTGTTGTAATAATCAAATGTAAGTATACAATTCACATAATGATTGATGCTGCTATAGAAATCCATTGTAGAGCCCTACCTTATCTCCATAGGAACTTAGATAATGTACCTTTGTCTAATAAGCAGGATGTGGTTGTCGAAAGCAGAAGTGTAACTGGTTTATTACTAGCCTAGTTAGTAAACCATGAAGAACCGCTTAGATCTGCCAAAAAGGTAGGAAACTAGGGGAAAGGTAATTCCGGCAGGGGGAGATCGCGACCACCGACTCACGGACCACCTACCCCAATTATACCACCGACTCAAATGCTAACGTTGGTCAACTTTGGTCTTACTAGATTCTTGAGAGGAGCTTGGCCTCAGAAATGGAAGTTTGCATGGGTATTTAGGAAGAAGGATATTTGTATAAAACATTGTAGAAAATGTTAAAGGCAGATTGTCCTTTTGAAATTCTTATGCCCTGAGTTTAAAATTTTGCAGTCACACAAGGATTCTACAAGCTCT
The DNA here is from genome assembly GCF_034638445.1 of Ciconia boyciana. NCBI lineage: Eukaryota > Metazoa > Chordata > Aves > Ciconiiformes > Ciconiidae > Ciconia > Ciconia boyciana. Next base: position 6,877,210 of record NC_132937.1, on the reverse strand, counting down.
TGTTGAAAACTCTGTGCACAGTAATTTTCTGTATACAACTGCTTTACTTTACCATTTCCCGATGATGATGAGTATTAAGGTTCGTAGGTGTGAAATAAGGTGAATTGTTTTTATTTTTTAATGTCACTTTCAAGGCATATGTGTCTTGCCCATCAGTGAATATAATATTTTTACAAGTATTTTTTTTAAGCTCTTTTGGGAGACGTGTTCCCCTTTATCAATTTACTTGATACACAGATATAAGCAAACAGGTTACCAGTTCAGAAGGGAGGGAAATGTGGACTTTGGAAGCAAATAACAAACAAAAACCAATTTGAACCTAACTGCTCAAATTTTCAGCTGTTCTAATTGCACGTCATGATTAGCACCGGTGACCTGTGAGCCTCAAACTTCAAATTACTGAGGGTTTGGGGTTTTTTTTGTTTCTTTTTTCTGTTGCTTAAAAATATGTGGAGATGTTTAATATTTTTTTTCTTCATAGCCAGGAAGTTAGTTTAACCTTCAGTGAAAGGCTAGTTTAGTACTTCATGCCTGATTTATCTGTTTTGGAGTCAGATTCATACATCAAGGCTTGAGTGTAGAGCTAGTAGTGCTTAGAGAGTGCTTTCTTTTAAGTGTCTGATTATTGGAAAAAAGCTGTTGTTCCGGGTAATTAATGTGAGAATATGACATCTTTCAGAGGGGTGTTGTGTCTTTATTTACAGTCAAATTGTTATCCCACAAGTGTGAGGTCGTTTACCCAGTGTGCGAGACGCCAATATACACACAGGGCAGAGGTATTTTATTTCATGTCTGCACAGAGATGGGTGCTAGGTGGTCATTCCACAAAGCTAGCACAAAGTTCAGTCATGCAGGCACAATATTTATATGGTCTAGTTATACATATGCATAAGTAATTACACAAGGCAGTTTTCTATTGGTCTACATTTCTCTTATTTCAACTTAAAGCTACAGTGCTACTTTAATATTCTGCGCATGCTTGCAGGAAGTGGGGGGGTAGCTTTCTTTGGTCTTTAATTGAGTCGGTGGTCATGATCTCCCCCTGCTGTCTTTACCTTTCCCCTAGTTTCTGTAAATCTTGTTGACTTCATGTAGTGCCATATCCTCCCAGCCCAGCAATCTTCCTTATAACAAGGTGTTTCCTTTATCAGTCCTTGAAGTTCCTCATCTTAGTTTCTTCTTCGAAGGCTGGTGATTAACAAGGCCTGCATATTCCCCTTTTATCAGTCTCTTCGCTTTTCTTCAAGGGCATAGTTGTTAGCAAGACATGTGTTGTTTATACAAAAAGTGTCTTGTTTCATAAGGCCTCTATGGCCCTTACATCAAAATGACCGCTCTTGCTTATCTTCTCTCCCTTTTATGGCATCTTATGTAGTGTGGTGTGTGGTTTTTTTGATTTTTGAGATTAAGCTTTTTTCTGTCCTTTTTGTGAAAGCCTGAAAAGAATAATCAGAAAGACCTTGTATCAGCTTGATGGTAATGTTACTGAGAGAATAAAATTTCATTTTTCACTTGACTTCCAGCTACAAAGGCAGTGCTCGTATTAAAGACCAAATGTTTGTTAAGTAGTTAAATGAATGTATGTGATTTAAAAGCTTATTTTCCACTGAAGGTCACTTAAACCCCAGTAACTTAAGTGTTACTCAGTTCCACAGTTTCATAAGTAAACCTCCATACACCATTAGGAATTACTTTTTTAAACAAATGGGAAACATTTTTTTCTTTGCAAAATTAAAAAGTGAAATTAAATTGGAATGATTAGGGAAGGGACAACCAGAAATGGACGTTTTTTTGAAAGATGTGACTTTTCTGAGTGTAGGATGTGTGGGGTTTGGTGTTGTTTTTGTTTTGTTTTTGTGGTGGTTTTTTTTTTAACATGTTTAGGATTTAACAACTGAAACTTTTACTTTGGAAACTTCCATTTTTGAAAAGGAAAATGTTGAGGACTTCAAATGGTCTATAACAATATTTTCAATATTTTGTATCTTTTTAATTTTTCAGAGCTGTACTGGTCAGTAATGGTGTCCGTCTCTTGTCTGCTAGTATTTTGAAATTGATCTTGCATTATATGACTTCAAAATTTGGTCATGTGTTTTTTTGATTTTGTCTTAGCTTTGACTGTAGTAAATATCGTGGCATTTGATAGTTTATTTGAGTCGAGGTATAGTCTTCATGCAGTTGAATTTTTACTTTTTCCCTGTATTGGGTTTGTGTGGCAAGGTTGGGGGGTGGGCTCTGAAGGGGAAATTCAAATTGTAAATGCTCAGCAGTGGTAATTTGTGACCAAGGAATGATCTGGCATGGAGGGCAAGAAGGGCCAACTGCAAGAAGGGGTTAAACTGGCTGGAAGCAGGAATGCCAGAGATAGAAGGACTCCTTGCAACGGTGTGAAGTTTTCCTTGGTGATGAGATAAGAAACAGCCTCAGCATTGTCTTGTAGCCATCCTGGAATGCAAGGGATCACTCAAGGGCTACCTTTAGGCAGCAGAGCTGGTGCTGGGGGATGGACCCAAGGCCAGGCTGAGGTGCCCCATGCAACTGCTCACGGGATTGGTGCTGGTGCAAGTGTATATATGGAATCAGCTCATGACGCATCTTTGCAGACTCCTTGTAGAACTGCTTATGGTGTTAGGACTCTGTCCACTGCATTGTTCATTAATATTTTTTTATATATATTTAAGCACAAACATGTTTAATTTGCTTTAAGGGTTACCATAAAAATTCCCTAACACCTCTGTGAGAAGAGGCCAGAGGCTGCCCCGTGATGGTCACAGCTGGATTCAGCCGGCTTGGCAACAGATCCACTGTAGGCCAAAGCTGAGCCAATTAATGAAGCTGATGGTGCCTTTGTGAAAACATATTTAAGAAAGGGCAAAACGTTGCACAGCAGAGTGAGGAGTGAGAAAAAAGTGTAGAGAAACACAAAGGTCAGAGAAGAAGGAGGGGGAGGAGGTGCTCTAGGTGCTGATTCCCGTGAATCCTGTGGAAGTTTTAGAAGACATCATGGTGAAGCAGATATTTCCCTGCAGCCCATAAAGGAGACCACTCCAGAGCAGATATCCACACTGCAGCCCATGGAAGACCCCATGCTGGAGCAGGGGAAAAGCGTGAGGAGGAAGGAGCGCTGGAGAGGAACTGTTATGGACTGACCTAAATCCCCCGTTTCCCATCCCCCCTGCGTTGCTCAGGGTGTGGGGAAATAGAGGAGTCAGGAATGAAGGAGTGAAGTTGAGTCTGGGAAAAAGGGGTGGGGAGAAGGTGTTTTAATTTGTCTTTGTTTCTCACCATCCAAATCTATTTTAATTGGCAATAAATTAAAGGAATTTTCCTGAAGTCTGTTTTGCCCATGACAATAACTGATAAGTGATCTTCCTGTCTTTATCTCGACCCATGAGCTTTTCCATCTTATTTTCTCCTCCTGTCCTGTTGAGGAAGGGGAGTGAGGGAGTGGCTGGATGGGGGTCTGGCAGCCAGCCAAGGTAAACCCACCACAGTCCATAACTTGATGTTGTTCAGTTAAGGATATGTGGCAGGATATAAATTATAAAGATTTCAGAAAATTTGTCATTCTGTGTGGCTGTGTGTAACTTAATTTCTCTCTACTACTACCCTTTCTCTGTGAGTGAGCCACTGGCTCTTACCTAGATGTCATTGGTGCTTTGAGTGCAACTGATTGAAGGCATGATTTTGAAATAACATTCTGTTTGGGCCTAATTCTTTGTCTCTGTAAATCAATGGGAATTTTACCACAAACTTCAATGCAAACAATGAATTCTTCTTGGAGTGAATTTTTCTAAACCCTAATATGCATTATCATCTTCACTTTTCTTTTTGTTTAATCCATGCTTAAGATTTAAAATTATTCAATTATGTTCTTTATAGCGTTTCCTTAAATAATATAGCTCTAGTAATTTGTTTTGTGGGGGTTTCTCATTATTTATAATGCATGTTGTAAGAAATCTTCAATTTCTCCTCAGTTCTTAGAAATCTTGGATGAAAAAGACATTACCCTGTCACTGGAGGGTTCTTATTCACATACTTTCACTTTTTCAGTTAAAAGAAAACACACCCCCCCCCCATTTTCTAATACTTCTTTTGATGCAAGTCTAAATCCATGAGCTACTTCTCTTTGCTTTTTGTTTATATGAAGTCCTAGAAAGCTCGGACAGTTTTGTGTATGGTATCTTTACCTGTTCAATAATGTAATAATGCTTTTATGTGATTTCTTAATTAGTATTTTGTATCTATGTATTATGACTTAAGTCCTAGGTTTGTTTTGGTTTGGTTTGTTTGTTTCTGAGGAAGGTGGGAAAGGCATGTATTAGAGGCTAACCATAGCATGTTAGATTTATGCAAGTTATGTATGTGTTGTTTCTGGAAGTGAAAAAAGTCTGTCTGGAGCCTAGGTCAAGATTTCCTTTTCCTCTCTTTTAAGGACTTAGTTTTAAAGACTAAAACAATGGGTATGGCACAGACAAGGTGAAACACTTGCTAAAATGGAAGCTACACCCACTGGGGGTTCCTATAGAGCTGTAGCACAAATAACTCCTAGCTGCCCTCCCCTGCATGCCAGGAACTCTGATGGACAGCAGCTGAAATCACTGTTGCTTTTTCTCTGCAGGAGTAAAAAAAACCCACAAAAAAACCCCAACCCCCCCCAAATTAAAAACCCAACAATCGTTTCTGTGGCTTTGCACAGAGCTTGTTTAGTGCAGCAGTGTAATTTAAGACTCTCTGCCTGAGTTCACTAAATTCGGTTTGTTCTATTTTATGCGTTGAATTATTTTTTAATTATTATTGGTATGTGACATATTTTATAGCATCTTTTTATAGCATCATTTTATATATTAAAATATAAGTCTTCTGACAGGCATTTCCCCCCCCTTGGACTTGTGGGTAATGTGATGGTTGGAGGCTGTCTTGGGCACAGCGATCACGAAATGATAGAGTTTTCGATTCTTGTAGAAGTAAGGAGGGGGGTCAGCAGAACTGCTACCTTGGACTTCCAGAGGGCAGACTTTGGCCTGTTTAGGGGCCTGGTTGACAGAGTCCCTTGGGAGGCAGTCCTGAAGGGCAAAGGAGTCCAGGAAGGCTGGACATTCTTCAAGAAGGAAATCGTAAAGGTGCAGGAGCAGGCCGTCACTATGTGCTGAAAGACGAGCCATCAGGGAAGAAGACCAGCCTCGCTGAACAGAGAGCTTTGGCTGGAACTCGGGGAAAAAAAAGGAGAGTTTATGACCTTTGGAAGAAGGGGCAGGCAACTCAGGAGGACTACAAGGATGTCGTGAGGTTATGCAGGGAGAAAATTAGAAGGGCCAAAGCCCAACTAGAACTTAATCTGGCTACTGCTGTAAAAGACAATAAAAAATGTTTCTATAAATAGATTAGCAACAAAAGGAGGGCTAAGGAGAATCTCCATCCTTTATTGGACACGGGGGGAAACAGTGACAAAGGATGAGGAAAAGGCTGAGGTACTTAATGCCTTCTTTGCCTCAGTCTTTAATAGTAAGACCACTTGTTCTCCAGATACCCAGCCCCCTGAGCTGGAAGACAGGGACAGGGAGCAGAATGAAGCCCCCATAATCCAAGGGGAAATGGTTAGCGACCTGCTACACCACTTAGACACACACAAGTCTATGGGGCCAGATGGGATCCACTCAAGAGTACTGAGGGAGCTGGCGGAAGTGCTCACCAAGCCACTTTCAATCCTTTATCAGCAGTCCTGGCTAACTGGGGAGGTCCCAGTTGACTGGAGGTTAGCAAATGTGATGCCCATCTACAAGAAGGGCCGGAAGGAGGATGCAGGGAAGGTTATGGAGCAGATCATCTTGAGTGCCATCACACGGCATGTACAGGACAACCAGGTGATCAGGCCCAGCCAGCATGGGTTTATGAAAGGCAGGTCCTGCTGGACTAACCTGATCTCCTTCTATGACAAGGTGACCCGCTTAGTGGATGAGGGAAAGGCTGTGGATGTTGTCTATCTAGACTTCAGTAAAGCCTTTGACACCGTTTCCCACAGCATTCTCCTGGAGAAACTGGCTGCTCATGGCTTGGACGGGTGTACTCTTTGCTGGGTAAAAAACTGGCTGGATGGCTGAGCCCAAAGAGTGGTGGTGAATGGAGTTAACTCCAGTTGGCAGCCGGTCACAAGTGGTGTTCCCCAGGGCTCTGTGTTGGGGCCAGTTCTGTTTAATATCTTTATCAATGATTTGGATGAGGGGATCGAGTGCACCCTCAGTAAGTTTGCAGATGACACCAAGTTGGGCGGGAGTGTTGATCTGCTTGAGGGTAGGAAGGCTCTGCAGAGGGACCTGGACAGGCTGGATCGATGGGCTGGGGCCAATTGTATGAGGTTCAACAAGGCTAAGTGCCGGGTCCTGCACTTGGGCCACAACAACCCCATGCAATGCTACAGGCTTGGGGAAGAGTGTCTGGAAAGCTGCCAGGCAGAAAAGGACCTGGGAGTGCTGGTCGATAGCTGGCTGAATATGAGCCAGCAGTGTGCCCAAGAAAGCCAATGGCATCCTGGCTTGTATCAAAAATAGTGTGGCCAGCAGGACTAGGGAAGTGATTGTCCCTGGGTACTCGGCACTGGTGAGGCCGCACCTCGAATACTGTGTTCAGTTTTGGGCCCCTCACTACAAGAGAGACATTGAGGTGCTGGAGCATGTGCAGAGAAGGGCAATGAAGCTGGTGAAGGATCTAGAGAGCAAGACTTATGAGGATAGGCTGAGGGAACTGGGGTTGTTTAGCCTGGAGAAAAGGAGGCTGAGGGGAGACCTTATTGCTCTCTACAACTACCTGAAAGGAGGTTGTAGCAAGGTAGGGTGTCGGTCTCTTTTCCCAAGTACCAAGCGATAGGAGGAGAGGAAATGGCCTCAAGTTGTGCCAGGGGAGGTTTAGATTGGATATTAGGAAATTTTACTTCACTGAAAGGGTTGTCAAGCATTGGAACAGGCTGTCCAGGGAAGTGGTTGAGTCACCATCCCTGGAGGTATTTAAGAGACATGTAGGTGTAGATGTGGTGCTTAGGGACATGGTGTAGTGGTGGACTTGGCAGTGTTAGGTTAACAGTTGGACTCAATGATCTTAAGGGTCTTTTCCAACCTAAATGGTTCTATGATTCTATGATTCTATATTTGGTAGTAAGCCACAGGCTAAAATTATATTTTTCTCACGGGTATGCGATTAGACTTGAAATACATGAGATGGTCTTATGACACTACATTTTAAAACATTGGACAAGGTTCAGAATAGCTGCAATTTCAGGTAAAAACTATACCCTCTGAGCTAGGTAAACTTGGTTGCTCTGAGAAACATCTGGAGGATAAGCTGTATTCTTATAGGCTTTTCTTATTTCCATGCTGTATATAATTATCATTGTTGGCAGACCTCTGTTGTAATTATGTCATCATTTGAGATTTTTTTACTCTGAGCAGAATGAATTTGGTAAAACTAAAATGTCTCACTAGTCTCAATGTGGCAAGGGTCACAGTTATGAATATTTGTAATGTCTATTCCCTGTTTTAGGAAAGATATTTGGGGCAGAAGTAATTTTGCATAATTTTAGATGCATTTCATGCAGATGTCTATACTGGAGCTAGGTATCTTATGCTTCTCTAAGGAAGAGAAATGGGTACTTTTCATTGCACCCTAAATGTGTCTTTTTCTCTCCATTGACTAAAAGGAGCCCTAGGATGAGGATCCCAGTTGAAGATATCATGTTGGAAATGTCTAGTCTGCAAAGGTATCATATATCTGACCAATTGCAGACTACTGCAATGGGATAAAAATCTCTTTGTCATTTTACACTGCCACATCCTACCACAATACCTCTACCACAATTGAGCCCCTGGTGAAAGTTAGTTGCTTTGATGTGCATCTTGTCTGCATTGTCTAGATGTCTGGCCAGTCCATAGAAGCACCTCTTGGACTGGTCTGAGATAGTGGATTCTTTCCCAGAGAATTTGTACATAAAACTGTAAACTGCAATTCTCAAAGGAATTGTGGTCCCATCTCTGAATGAATGGTGTTGGTAGAAATCAATTTGCATTGGAAGGTCATGCTGTTGTGCTGGTTGTCCTCTGACTTCAGAGCTGATGAAGCCAAAGCTTTGTCTGTTGGAGAAGCAAGGGTGCCTTTTGCTACTCTGGGGTTGTTTGTTGACTCCACATTGTGGGGCTTTTTTGTTGGATTGTTTTTTTTGTTTGTGGTTGTGGTTTGTTGGGTTTTTTTTTAGTAACATCACTCTTTTAATTTCTTTCCAGTCCTGGTAGACAAAATGTCTATAGAATAAGTGGCCTACACACCAGAACTTTCCATGAACCATTTGGCCATACCATCTGAGGTGGAGGTGAATGAAGAGCCAGCAAATGAAGATATGAATGAATCAGTGGAAGCTGACTTAGAGCACTCACAAGTAGAAGAGGAACGGCAGTCTGTGATCTGCTATTCAAGGCACAGAAATAGCAACCAAGGGGTACCGTCTGGGCAGGAAGAGGAAGGGATGCTAGCTCGATCAGCCAGCACTGAGAGTGATTTCCACAATCACATGGACATGGTAGAAGGGGATGTTATAGCCACAGAAGAGGATGGCTATGATGTAGATATAGTTCAGGAGAATGAGGATGAGAGTACATATGCAGTGCAGTACAGGCCTGAGTCTGAGGAGTACACAGAAAATGCTGAAGCAGAGCATACTGAGGCTGTTCATAATCGAACACTGCCTGATCATGTACGTTTCCACTCCATTGAACATGAGGAAGCCATGAATGCAGCGTACTCAGGTTATGTCTACGCTCACCAGCCCCTCCACCAAGGAGAGGATGAGCGGTATGCTGAGCCCTATACTGACTATAGGCAGCAGGAGCACGTGTATGAGGAGATAGGGGATGTGCTGGACCTTGATGTTAGGGAGGGACTTCAGCTCTATGAGTGGGAAAGGGAGGAAGCTGACAACTATCGCAAGGAAGCTCTTGGTGCCCGCCTTCACCATTATGATGAACGATCTGATGGAGAGTCGGACAGCCCTGAGAAAGAGGCAGAGTTTGCTCCATATCCAAGAATGGACAGCTATGAACAAGAGGAAGATATCGATCAGATTGTGGCAGAGGTGAAACAGAGTATGAGCTCTCAGAACTTGAGCAAGGCTGCTGAAGACATGCTAGAGGCAGAGCAGAGCTTGCAGCATGCTCGTGCTCTCCCTGGCAGGGGGGATGAAAGCAATGGTCAACTGTCAGCTGGCTCTAGGGCCACAGCCAACTCAGGAGAGTCAGTACAGAGGTGCAGAAAGGAAAAAAGGGATGCAATATCACTGGCCATCAAAGATATTAAAGAAGCTATTGAGGAAGTGAAAACAAGGACTGTTCGTTCTCCTTATACCCCTGATGAACCAAAAGAACCTATTTGGGTGATGAGGCAGGACATCAGCCCAACCAGGGACTGTGATGATCAGAGGCCACTAGATGGAGATGTAAGTATACAGAGCTATAGGCTCACATGTTACAATTAAAGGAACAGGGACTGTGTAATATATATTACAGTGAAACTGAGAGGGTTATACTCTTCTGTGATTCATTTTATTCCTCAGTAAAACATGTAATGCTGTATCTATTTTAAATTTTTACTCAAAAGGATGCATAAGGAATATACATATATGTTGTCAGTGCACCAAATTTTCATTTATGAAACACTGCTGACTTCACTAGAGTTGTACTAGAGATTAATTGGACACAGAAAGCTCTATTGATGTTTTTTCTGAAAGTGCTGCTACATTTTTTTTCCTAACATCCATGGATAATTAGAATAACTACCAAATAATTTACCTTACAATATAGAACCTTGTGTGTTCCTGTTAATTCTGGAGTTGTCAGTTTTGTTTTCTGTCAGATAATAATGCTAACAATTTCTATGAAAAACTTGTTAATATTATTTACTATTTCTATAAAGGTCATATCACAGATGCAGATATGAAAAGATTCAGGATCCTTATCTGCTTGCAGTCTCTAGAGATTTGCTATGAATCCTCATGCGTTATATTATATTATCACAGAATCACAGAATCACACAGATATACTAGTATCCTTGGGCTAAATGTGTTTGAAGCTTGAGAAAAATCCTAACTCAACTGAAATGGTCAGATTGCTTATCATTCTAACTTCTATTAACCAGAAATCTTTTTTAAGCAAGACATGGCCATCACTGCATATGGCCTCATAAGTGCCTCCTTTTCATAGAATCATAGAATAATTGAATAGAATAGAATAGACTATTTCAGTTGGAAGGGACCTACAATGATCATCTAGTCCAACTGCCTGACCACTCCAGGGCTGACCAAAAGTTACAGCATGTTAGTAAGGGCATTGTCCAAATGCCTCTTAAACACCGACAAGCTTGGGGCATCAACCACCTCTCTAGGAAGCCTGTTCCAGTGTTTGACCACCCTCTCAGTAAAAAAATGTTTCCTAATGTAAAGTCTGAACCTCCCCTGACGCAGCTTTGAACCATTCCCATGCATCCTGTCACTGGATACCAGGGAGAAGAGATCAGCACCTTCCTCTCCACTTCCCCTCCTCAGGAAGCTGTAGAGAGCAATGAGGTCGCCCCCCAGCCTCCTTTTCTCCAAACTAGACAAACCCAGTGTCCTCAGCCTCTCCTCATAGGACATTCCTTCCAGCCCTTTCACCAGTTTTGTTGCCCTCCTCTGGACACATTCGAGTACCTTCACATCCTTCTTAAATTGTGGGGCCCAGAACTGCACACAGTACTCAAGGTGAGGCTGCATCAATGCTAACTACAGTGGAATAATCGCCTCTTTTGACCAGCTGCTTATGCTGTGTTTGATGCACCCCAGGATGCAGTTTGCCCTCTTGGCTGCCAGGGCACACTGCTGACTCATATTGAGCCTGCTGTCGACCAGCACCCCCAGATGCCTTTCTGCAGGGCTGCTCTCCAGCCACTCCTCTCCCAATCTATATGTGTGTCCAGTGTTACTGCGTCTCAAGTGCAGAATCCGGCATTTGGTCTTGTTAAATTTAATCCCATTAATCATTGCCCAATGCTCCAATCTATCCAGATCTCTCTGCAAGGCCTCCTGTCCCTCAAGAGTCAACAGCACCTCCCAGTTTAGTATCATCAGCAAACTTACTAAGGGTGCATTCAACTCCTGCATCAAGATCAGCGATAAATATATTGAACAGGACTAGCCCTAGAATTGAGCCCTGAGGAACACCGCTGGTGACCGGTCGCCAGCCAGGTGTAGTCCCATTCACTACAACCCTTTGATTCCTGCCCTTCAGCCAGTTCTTCACCCAGCGCACTGTTAAACCTGCTCATCTCACAGTTGGACAACTTTTCCAGAAGGATGCTGTGAAGGACAGTATCAGAGGTTGGAAGGGACCACTGGAGATTGTCTCATTCAGCCCCCCTGCTCAAAGCAGGGGCAGCTAGAGTGGGTTGCCCAGGATATTGTCCAGTTGGTTTTTGAATATCTCAAAGGATACAGACTCTACCATCTTTTCCAGTGTTCAATGACCCTCATGGTGTATTTAAAAAAAAACAAAGTGTGGAATTTCCTGTGTTTCAGTTTCTGCCCATTGCCTCTTGTCCTGTAACTGGGCACTGCTGTTAAGAGTCTGGCTCTGTCGTCTTTACACCCTCCCATCAGCTATTTATATAGATTGATAAGATCCCCCCTGATCCTTCTCTTCTCCAGGATGAACAGTCCCAGCTGTCTCATCCCCTCCTTGCAGGAGAGATGCTCCAATCCCTTAATCGACTTCATGGCCCTTTGCTTGACTGGCTCCAGTATGTCCATGTCTCTCTTGTACTGGGGAGCCCAGAACTGGACACAGGACTCTGGGTGTGGCCTCACCAGTGCTGAGTAGAGGGAAAGGATCACCTCCCTCAACCTGCTGGTGACACTCTTCCTAATGCATTCCAGGATGCTGTTGGCTGCCTTTGCTGTGTGGGCACATTGCTGGCTCATGTTCAACTTGGTGTCCATCAGGACCCCCAGGTCTTTTTCTGCCAAGCTGCTTTCCAGCTGGGTGGCCCCCAGCATGTATTGGTGTCTGGGGTTGTTCCTCCCCAGGTGTAAGACTTGGCATTTCCCTTTGCTGAACTTCATGAGGTTCCTGTCAGCCCATTTCTCCAGTTTGTCAAGGTCTCTCTGGATGGCAGCACAACCCTCTGGAGTATCAGCCACTTCTCCAGTTTTGTATGATCTGTTTTTAAATATAATATCAGTGCATTTTGCACAGCGGCAAGACTAATGACATTGAGAAACTGACACTGTATGGAAAAGGCTATGCAGCTGCAGTTAGATTAGATATTCTCTGCATAGAACTGGAGAAGTGCAGTTCATGCCCTCCTGAGTAACGCATGATGGACCAGCATGGATATTTTGGCACATATACATCAGAGAGAAAGGCATACAGGGATTCCCTTTAGAAAAGGCCATGGTTCTCCTAGGTATATACTCTCATCCCTCTGGAAGGGCAGGGCCCTGTATCTTCAAAGTAGTCTCCTAGGGAAGACTGATGGGCAAGAGCTATCTCCACCCGGAAATTGTATGTTGTGAATGCTCTTAGCTAAGTATGGGAAGGAGGCATTTAAAGGTACAAAAGGTACAAGGTAAAAGATGTATGCAGTGTGCAAATCATAGGTCTTGAGATATACTGCTTCAAGAAATTGGTAAATAGCATCACTCTTCTAAAACGAGCAGATTTTAGTATTAGAAGACATTCTAACCAACTGGGTTGAGCGGGATAGGTTTCATGCAATACAGTGCTATTGTCTTTCCTATTATGAATTTTGTTATTAAATCCCATTGTAAAGGGCAGTGAAGGACTCTCAGGTGAAGTAGATCACATTGTTAGAAGGAAGCAATGCAATTAAAATGGAGAATTTTTGGATGTACTGGGTGGCGTGGTTTAAACCCAGTCAGCAACTAAGCACCACACAGCTGCTCACTCACCCTCCCCGCCAGCCCCGTTGGGATGGGGGAAGAGAACTGTGGAAAAAAAAAAACCAAAACCCATGGGTTGAGAGATAAAGACAGTTTAATAGGACAGCAGAGGAAAAGAAAATAATAATAATAATAATACTAATAATGATAAAAGAATGTACAAAACAAGTGATGCACAATGCTGCCGACCGATGCCCAGCCAGTCCCCGAGCAGCAATCGCTACGCCCTGGCCAACTCCCCCCAGTTTATATACTGAGCATGATGTCATATGGTATGGAATAGCCCTTTGGTCAGTTTGGATCAACTATCTTGGCTGTGCCCCCTCCCAGCTTCTTGTGCACCTGGCAGAGCAGGGGAAGCTGAAAAGTCCTTGACCAGTGTAAAAGCTGCTTAGCAACAACCAAAACATCAGTGTGTTATCAACATTATTCTCACACTAAAATCCAAAACACATCACTATACCAGCTACTAGGAAGAAAATTAACTCTATCCCAGCTGAAACCAGGACAGTATCCACCCCTTATTCTATACCATCTACGTCATGCCCAGGTCCTACCCTTTCCAATACATTCCAATTATCACCACCGTTTTTCCTGTCTTTTGATGTATACACACAGATATCATTCCCTTGGTCTATGGGCCATCCCTCTAAAATGTCCATTCAGTTCATTTAGTCCATGACTTTGGGCTCCATCTGTCATAAGAGTCCTTCTGGGCAGGAGAGGTGGTGTGTGGTGTTGGATTGTTGCATGCTGAAGCCAGTTCTGGTTCCATCATCACTGTACTTTGCTTGGTTTCATCCAAGTTCATTCTTCATTAATCTGGGTGATTCTCACTGAAATACTGTTGATATGGCATATAACAACCATAAAAGTGATGACATACAAAATTATATAGCAATTAACATCATACCATTTAGTTCGTTGGCTATTCTCACCCAAAATCAAATCCCCTTGAGGTACACAGTGGACTTCCCCATCCTTTCGCATTACCCACCAAATGCACCCAGGTCCTTGAGCAAAAGCAAACCCATGAATGGGTTTGCTTTGCCCGAGGCAGGAGTAACCCACACTGTCTTCCCCAGTGTTTTTCTTATGTGCACTACAGGGACCTTATCTTCTTTGACACTATGTAAAAGTTTTGATTGGGCAGGGCCAGCTCGATTGACAGATCCCCTACTGTTGACTAACCAGGTGGCCTTTGCTAAAGGTGTAACCTTTAGTTCAAATCTTGTTCTTGTTAGTTCTATGGAACCACAGTCTAAATAGAAGAAGAAACAGTTGTTTCTTCTGTTTAAAAGAAACAACTGTCTCTCTTAAAAACTATTCCTTACTACTTGCAAGTGACTGCCACCACTTCTAAAGGACAGTTACTGAGTGATTCTGCTCTGTCAGTGTATTTCTGTATATTTACACTGAAAAGTTAAGTCTCCAGTAAGTATTAATGCAAGACTGTGGAGAAAACTGTACAAAAGCAGTAAATCCAGCATTCTAATACATTCTGAGAAGGATTTTATGTATGTCTAATGAGTGAAATGCAAACCGATTTGTTTGGAAGAAGAAAAGCAGCCTATGTTCGGGGGCGGGGTGGAGAATGTAATTTGGTTGTGATGGGGTTGGGGGAGGTTTGTGGTGGTTTGTTTTTGTTTGTTTTTTGTTTTTCTGGTTTGGGGGGGGGGTTGTGTTTTGTTTTGGTTTTTGTGTTTTGTTTTGTTGGGGTTTTTTTAAGAGGTTTATGAGCTTCAAGGCTCATTTTACCAAGTAATGGTTGACTGAGGCTAGATGTATAATATGAATCCTATAATTCATGGTCTAGGTTTATTGGACCTTTTTAGATGTAGTTCAGTGATACGCTTATCTTATATTCATCGTCCTCAATTAAAATACCAGTATTATTTTTCTGACTATTCTGTCTTCTAAAAGATACAAGGCCAGACAATTATAAGGCTATTAAAGATGGTGTTCATAGATTGTCCTTTCGGTTAAAAAAAAAAATGAAAGAATGCCAGGGAAAGTAGATTTAGTACAGCTAGTTATCAAGAAAAGATAGCTGTGGTATATTGGAGGGGAGAGATGTCCTGTTTAGAATTACTCTTTCAGTTTTATATTTACTTTAATATGGTATCCATAGGTCCTTTTGTTATAGAATAGAATATTTCAGTTGGAAGTGACCTACAATGATCATCTAGTCCAACTGCCTGACCACTCCAGGGCTGACCAAAAGTTAAAGCGTGTTATTAAGGGCATTGTCCAAAGGCCTCTTAAACACTGACAAGCATGGGGCATCAACCACCTCTCTAGGAAGCCTGTTCCAGTGTTTGACCACCCTCTCGGTAAAGAAATGCTTCCTAATGTCCAGTCTAAACCTCCCCTGATGCAGCTTTGAACCATTCCCACGCGTCCTGTCATTGGATACCAGGGAGAAGAGATCAGCACCTCCCTCTCCACTTCCCCTCCTCAGGAAGCTGTAGAGAGCAATGAGGTTGCCCCCCAGCCTCCTTTTCTCCAAACTAGACAAACCCAGTGTCCTCAGCCTCTCCTCATAGGACATTCCTTCCAGCCCTTTCACCAGCTTTGTTGCCCTCCTCTGGACACATTCGAGTACCTTCACATCCTTCTTAAATTGTGGGGCCCAGAACTGCACACAGTATTCAAGGTGAGGCCGCACCAATGCTAAATACAGTGGAATAATCGCCTCTTTTGACCAGCTGCTTATGCTGTGTTTGATGCACCCCAGGATGCGGTTTGCCCTCTTGGCTGCCAGGGCACACTGCTGACTCATATTGAGCCTGCTGTCGACCAGCACCCCCAGATGCCTTTCTGCAGGGCTGCTCTCCAGCCACTCCTCTCCCAATCTATATGTGTGTCCGGTGTTACTGCGTCTCAAGTGCAGAATCCGGCATTTGTTCTTGTTAAATTTCATGCCATTGATGATTGCCCAGTGCTCCAATCTATTTAGATCCCTCTGCAAGGGCTCTTGTCTCTTGAGAGAGTCAACAGCACCTCCCAGTTTAGGATCATCAGCAAACTCGATGTTATCTCCAAATGTGTAGTTAGAAGCTTGACATTCCTTATATCTTTGGCAAGAATGGGAGCACTCTTCACATTTTCTTGTTTTGTAGCTGTCCCAATGTATATTTAGATAATAGGAAGTAATGCTTTGGAGGAGATTCTGTGATGCTGAATGTGATGGAGTAGTGATGCCAGAGGTGAAAATTCTGGTGTAGTCAATTGTGCCCTTTCTCGCTCTTCCAGGATGGATAAAGTGGATATGGATTTTCTGAGGTAAATATGAAAGTCTTGTTCGTTGTGTGTGGATATTAAAAATCCGTAATTCTTTTAATTAAGGGAAATCTTGCTGCTAATTTCTAGGCTAAGCTTTTTGAGAATCTAACCAAGGTACAGCTATTAAGAGCATGATTTATCTGAATGGATTTTAATGGAACAAGGGGTTGACTTTTTCTTTGTTAGTTTAAGCCATAGACTTACAGTATTTATTATTCTTAAATTAAGAAAAATCAAGCTATAAAAGCCTGCAACATGAGAATTATGTTTGCCTATGAAATGTTCTTAGAAATGTTATTACAAGTAGCGCTTATTAGTACTGGAGTGGAGATGAAAGGCATGAGTGTGGGGGGGAATAGAATCTTCTCTCTCCTTCTTCTCTCTCCTTCTTCTCTCTCCCTGTACTTAACATATGGCCATTTGTAGTGCTTTAGTTGGTTTTAGGTTGTGGGGTGTTGTTTTGTTTTTTTTTTTTTTAATGGCAAATACTTTATTTGACATATTTGCTGATGGCAAAATAAGGGTGATAGATAGTAAAACCAAAAATATCAGATAGCAGAATATGTATTCATTGTCATGTTGCTGCATAAATCTGAGGGCAGGATTAGAATCTAAACCAAATTCTCACCTTTTAAAAAAATGTTTCTAGATTGTTTTTGGAGTCCTTCAGGCTGACAAAATCAAAACAGAGGCTAAAACTTATCTCTCATCTTTGTGCCTAGGTATTGCAGGCCATTTTTTCCTTTGTACGTGAATAGCTCTACTGACTGTAATTATTTTTGATTCTCACTAGACTGCACATGAGAATTGCAACCCCCACCAGGTGTCCCTGATAGTTTAATGTATGTTGCCAGTAGGCAGTGCAGCATAATTGAGGCATAGCTTCCTACAAGATTATATCAGCGTAGATATGTCAAACTCGTGATGTTGTAGTAACAAACTTTAAATGTGGTTTTCTTATTGCAGTAGAAGCTGAAAATTTCTACTTGATAGGAGATCTAGCAAGTTATTCTCTGATCATTTATCTCTGATGTAAGGGGGCTGCTACTACTACCACCATTAATAAAGTAGAATCCTGCCCTTGCTGCTTAAGGAGCTGGGTTACCTTAAACTAGTTCATTTTACTATCGTTATAGGGTCATGTCCTACAAGGTATGTTCTAGTGCTTTCTCATTGGAGGAATTTTCCATGGTCTAAGTCTGTATAAGCAAGCATTGCTGATAGTCAGTGGGGTTACTAGCTTCCTTTCTGAAGTATACAAAAGCAATGCGATAGAAGTATTTAAAACAATGCATAGTCTAGATAAGATAGACCAAGAACTTCCCTTTCTGCTATCTTGTAGTGAAAGATGATGACATGCTGTGAAATTAAGACAATTAAAAAAGCAAATATTTTAGACCTGTGACTTCCATAGCTCTGGCTGCTCTCTCAACCATGCTGTCATTTGTTCTTGAATCATCTGTCTATTCTTCCAAAGCTTGCTCATAAGTCAGTGATTAAGTAACACTTGGATTCAGCTTTGCTCTTCTTTTCTTTTTTTAATGAGCACTTACATAAAACCTATTCTCTGTAGGTAGAAAACCATCTTATCCCACAAAGTAGAGAGATAGAGTGGGAGACTTCCAAACAAAATCTGTGGGGAAAGGTCATGGCGGATGAGTAGTGTACCCCTGAGGTTTTGGGTAAATCCTTTTAAGTTATAATTTGTCTTCTCAACTAGTTATACTGTTATAAACCTCTGTGACACCCTCTTTGAGCACTGAGAGTATCTCTTCTGAATTTGATATTCAAACTTTCAGCTGTAAAAGATGAGTGCAGATGAGAGAAATATCAGCATAGCAGAGCTGTGGAGTCTATTAAAAACTCAGTCATCTTCTATCAAGATCATTTGAGCAGGTTTCTGAAATTAACTTACTTTTATTGTATTGTTCTTGTAGTGTTTGAGATGTACGCCTTGGGAGGAAGTGCTTTTCTGTGTGTGTGGTTGAGGTAACAGATTGATATACAGGAGATATAGATTTGATTTCCTGCATTGATCTGGATAAGTCATTGAATTTTACTAATTATTTTATCTTTTGCAGGTAGCAAAATAAGGTGGTTTCTATTCTTTTCCCTTTTGCCTTTCTAGAATCACTAAGTGCTTCATCAAAATCTTATTTCAGAAGAAATGCCTTTTGCTCAAAACTTGTTTTTACTTGTGGGGATTGAGGAGAGATGAGGTAAAAGACAGTGATATTGAAGGGGAGAGAAGAAACCTGAATGTAATGGACAGTTTTTAATATATAATACATGAAAAAAAATCTGAAAGTAAATCTAACTATTTTATTAATGAAGAGCTAGTATCTGTAATTATTGAACTGATTTCTGGTTGTGGATTCTGGAGGTTTTTTTGGTTTTGTTTTTTACCAAAGTATCTCAGCCTCTTGATCTTCCTCTTGCTTATAGACTAGAAAAGGAAAATAGGCAGTTTGGAAAGTGATAACAAGTTTATAAAGCAGTACTGAATTTACCTGAACTGAAATGCAGAATACATCTTCTGTGAACCTGGAGAAGACCACTGTCAGAAGTTGTCGTGGTTTAACCCTAGTGGGCAACTAAGCACCACGCAGCGGCTCGCTCACACTCCCCCCTACCCGTGGGATGGGGGAGACAATATGAAACGCACAATTAAGAAAACTTGTGGGCTGAGGTAAGAACAGTTTAATAACTGAAATAAACTAATACCAATAATAAATTGTAATGAAAAGGAAAACAAGGAGAGAGAGAGAGGAATAAAAAACGGGGGGGGGAACCAAACCAAACCAAACCAAACAAACCCCAAGTGATGCAACCACTCGCCACCCACTGACCGATGCCCAGCCAGTCCCCGAGTGGCGATCGTTGCCCCCAGCCAACTCCCCCCAGTTCAGATACTGAGTATGACATCCTATGGTATGGAATAGCCCTTTGGCCAGTTTGGGTCAGCTGTCTTGGCTGTGCCCCCTCCCAGCTTCTTGTGCACCTGGCAGAGCAGGGGAAGCTGAAAAGTCCTTGACTAGTGTAAGCATTACTTAGCAACAGCAAAAACATCAGTGTGTTATCACATTATTCTAATCCTAAATCCAAAACACAGCACTATACCAGCTACTAGGAAGAACATTAACTGTATCCCAGCTGAAACCAGGACAGTATCCACCCCTTATTCTATACCATCTACGTCATGCCCAGGTCCTACCCTTTCCAATACATTCCAATTAATCACCACCACTTTTCCTGTCTTTTGATATATACACACAGCTATCACTCCCTTAGTCTATGGGCCATCCCTCTAAAATGTCTGTTGAGTTCATTTTGTCTGTGACTTTGGGCTCCATCTGTCATCACAGTCTTTCAGGGCAGGAGAGATGGTGTGTGGTGTTGGATTGTTGCATGCTGAAGCCAGTTCTGGTTCCATCATCACTGTACTTTGCTCGGTTTTATCAAACTTCATTCTTCATTAGTCTGGGTGATTCTCACTGAAATACTGTTGATATGGCATATAACAACCATAAAAGTGATGACATACAGTAAGTATTGTATAGTAATTAAGATCATACCATAACATCAAAAAACAATAGTTCATTGGCTATTCTCACCCAAAAACAAATCCCCTTGAGGTACACAGCGGGCTTCCCCATCCTTTCGCATTACCCACCAAATGCACCCAGGTCCTTGAGCAAAAGCAGTCCCACGAATGGGTTTGCCTTTGCCCGAGGCAGGAATAACCCAGACTGTCTTCCCCAGTGTTTTTCTTATGTGCACTACAGGGACCTTATCTTCTTTGACACTATGTAAAAGTTTTGATTGGGCAGGGCCAGCTCGATTGACAGATCCTCTAATGTTGACTACCCACGTGGCCTTTGCTAAATGTGTATCCCAATGTTTGAATGTCCCACCGCCCATTGCTCGCAGTGTAGTCTTTAACAGCCCATTGTATCGTTTGATTTTCCCGGAGGCTGGTGCATGATAGGGGATGTGATATACCCACTCAATGCCATGCTCTTTGGCCCAGGTGTCTATGAGGTTGTCTCGGCAATGAGTCCCATTGTCTGACTCAATTCTTTCTGGGGTGCCATGTCGCCATAGGACTTATTTTTCAAGGCCCAGGATAGTGTTCCGGGCGGTGGCATGGGGCACAGGATATGTTTCCAGCCATCCGGTGGTTGCTTCCACCATTGGAAGCACATAGCGCTTGCCTTGGCGGGTTTGTGGGAGTGTGATATAATCGATCTGCCAAGCCTCCCTATATTGATATTTCAGCCATCGTCCTCCATACCACAGAGGCTTTAACCGCTTGGCTTGTTTGATTGCAGCGCATGTTTCACATTCATGGATAACCTGTGCAATAGTGTCCATGGTCAAGTCCACCCCTCGATCACGAGCCCATCTATATGTTGCATCTCTTCCTTGATGGCCTGAGGTGTCATGGGCCCAGTGAGCTGTAAATAATTCACCCTTATGTTGCCAGTCCAGATCCACCTGGGCCACTTCAATCTTAGCAGCCTGATCCGCCTGCTGGTTGTTTTGATGTTCCTCAGTGGCCTGACTCTTGGGTACATGAGCATCTACATGACGTACTTTTACAGCCAGGTTCTCTACCCGGGCAGCAATATTTTGCCACAGTGCTGCAGCCCAGATGGGTTTGCCTCTGCGCTGCCAATTGTTCTGCTTCCATTGCTGTAACCACCCCCACAGGGCATTTGCCACCATCCATGAGTCAGTATAGAGATAGAGCACTGGCCACTTTTCTCGTTCAGCAATATCTAAAGCCAACTGGATGGCCTTTACTTCTGCAAATTGGCTCGATTAACTGTCTCCATCAGCAGTTTCTGTGACTTGTTGTATAGGACTCCATCCAGCAGCTTTCCACCTCCGATGCTTTCCTACAATACGACAGGACCCATCAGTGAACAGGGCATATTGCTTCTCATTTTCTGGTAGTTTATTGTACAGTGGGGCCTCCTCAGCACGCGTCACCTCCTCCTCTGGTGATATTCCGAAATCTTTGCCTTCTGGCTGGTCCATGATCACGTCCGAGATTCCTGGGCGACTGGGGTTTCCTGTTCGAGCCTGTTGTGTGATCAGTGCAACCCACTTACTCCACGTAGCATCAGTTGCATGATGTGTAGAGGGGACCCTCCCTTTGAACATCCAGCTCAGCACCGGCAGTCGGGGTGCCAGGAGGAGCTGTACTTCAGTACCAACCACTTCCAAAGCAGCTCGAACCCCTTCATATGCTGCCAATATCTCTTTTTCAGTTGGAGTATAGCGGGCCTCAGATCCTCTGTATCCCCGAGTCCAAAACCCTAGGGGTCGACCTCGAGTCCCCCCTGGTGCTTTCTGCCAGAGGCTCCAGGTAGGGCCATTCTCCCCGGCTGCGGTGTAGAGCACATTTTTTATGTCTTGCCCTGCCCAGACTGGCCCAAGGGCTACTGCATGAACTATCTCCCGTTTAATTTGTTCAAAGGCTCGTCGTTTGTCAGGGCCCCATTTGAAATCGTTCTTCTTCCGGGTCACTTGGTAGAGAGGGCTTACGATCAGACTGTAATTTGGAATGTGCATTCTCCAAAAACCCACAACGCCTAAGAAAGCCTGTGTTTCGTTTTTACTAGTTGGTGGGGACATGGCTGTTATTTTGTTAATCACATCCATTGGGATCTGACGACGTCCATCTTGCCATCTTATTCCTAAAAACTGGATCTCCTGTGCAGGTCCCTTGACCTTACTTTGTTTTATGGCAAAACCGGCTTTCAGGAGGATTTGGACTATTTCTTCCCTTTCTCAAAAACTTCCTCTGCTGTATTGCCCCACACGATAGTGTCATCAATGTATTGCAGATGTTCTGGAGCTTCACCCTGTTCCAGTGCTGTCTGGATCAGTCCATGGCAAATGGTAGGGCTGTGTTTCCACCCCTGGGGCAATCGATTCCAGGTGTACTGGATGCCCCTCCAAGTGAAAGTAAACTGTGGCCTGCACTCTGCTGCCAAAGGGATTGAGAAGAACGCATTAGCGATATCAATTGTAGCATACCATTTGGCTGCTTTTAACTCCAGTTCGTACTGAAGTTCCAGCATGTCCGGCACGGCAGCACTTAGCGGCAGCGTGACTTCATTCAGGCCACAATAGTCTACTGTCAGTCTCCACTCTCCATTAGACTTTTGCACTGGCCATATAGGATTGTTAAAAGGTGAGCGAGTCTTGCTGATCACTCCTTGGCTCTCCAGTCGACGAATCAGCTTACAGATGGGAATCAGGGAGTCTCGGTTGGTTTGATATTGCTTCCGCTGCAGTGTTGTGGTGGCGATTGGCACCTGTTGTTCTTTGACCCTCAGCAACCCCACAACAGAAGGGTCCTCTGAAAGACCAGGCAGGGTGGGCAGCTGTTTAATTTCCTCCGTCTCCAAGGCAGCTATACCAAAAGCCCACCAGTAGCCTTTTGGGTCCTTGAAATACCCTCTCCTGAGGTAGTCTAGTCCAAGGATGCACGGAGCCTCTGGGCCAGTCACAATGGGGTGCTTTTGCCACTCATTCCCAGTTAGGCTCACTTTGGCCTCCAATACAGTCAGCTGTTGGGATCCCCCTGTCACTCCACAAATACAGATGGGTTCTGCCCCTGTATAGCTTGATGGCATTAGGGTACACTGTGCACCGGTGTCCACTAGAGCCTTATACTCCTGTGGGTCTGATGTGCCAGGCCATCGAATCCACACAGTCCAGTAAACCCGGTTGTCCCTTTCCTCCACCGGGCTGGAGGCAGGGCCCCTCTAGTCCTGGTCATAGTATCTATTGCCCATTTCTTCTACATACGAGTCAAGAGTTTCTTCAGGAGTCTGGGGACTCTGTCTGGGGAACTGTCCACTGGAAACTGGAGCAGTTATTTTCCTGGAAGAACCCCCTTTGGTGATTGTTTTTCCTTGCAACTCATGTACCCGTGCCTCTAGGGTCGAGGTAGGTTTTCCATCCCACTTCCTCATGTCCTCTCCGTGGTCACACAGGTAAAACCATAGGATGCCCCGTGGTGCGTACCCTCTATGTTGTCTCTCTTGAGTAGAAGAACGCTGACTCCTAATAGCTGAGATACTGGTCCGTACAGGTGGAAAGTAGGACATATCCTCTTTGAATTGTTGGAACTCCCGGGATAGTTTCTCCACAGCCGAGACAAGGGAGGAAGAGATACTTTCTTCGTATTCACGGGGTTGGCAAGTTGCTTCATCCACCGTTGGTCCCTCTCTGTCTTTCCAGGTCAGTGTTGCCAATGAGTTGGCATACAATGCTAGTGCGTTCCGTACCAACTTCTGCCAGATGGGTCGCGTGCACTGGACTTCGTCTGGATCTTTGGATAACTGCTTATTGTCCAGGTCACCATAAACCACCTCCAGCACAGCTAATTCCCTCAGGTACTGGATACCTCTCTCCATGGTGGTCCATTTCCCAGGGCCATATATAACATCTTCCTTGAAGGGATATCTTTCCTTCATAGCTGGCAGGAGTCGCCTCCAGAGGCTGAGGGCTGGTGCCCCTTTTTCAATCGCTTTGTCAATGCCCCCTTCCCTAGAAAGGGATCCCAGATGTTTGGTTTCCTTACCCTCTAATTCCAGGCTACTGGCCCCGCTGTCCCAGCATTGGAGCAGCCAGGTGACAATGTGCTCGCCTGGACGATGGCTGAAATCTTTTTGCGTATCTTGCAGCTCACTCAGGGATAGGGATCGGGTGGTTTCTGTCTCGTCCACAAGTTCTTCCTCCTCCTCTCCTTGTGATGGCCCTGCTTTTTCATCCTCCCTTTCTAAACGAGCTGACTTTCTCTTCCAAGATTTCTTCTTGCGTATAGGTGCAACTGATACCGGCACGGGTTGGTTCCCTGGTTCAACCGCAGTATCTGTTGCCAGGGCGGTTGGAGTTGCCATGGTACGTGTCGCAGGGGGGGCTGGAGTAGCCGCAGTATCTGTTGCCGGGGGAACTGAACTAACTGTGGTGCCTGTCACAGTGGGGGCTGGAGTAGCCGCGGTGCCTGTTGCTTTGTCGCCAGATCCAGAGACCTTCTTTTCCCCTTGAGGGTACTGAATAGTGTTGAGCAGGGCTCGGTCGGCATGGGCCAGGCCCCAGCACGTTGCAGTGATTTGTGTCTCCCTAGAATTGCCAGGGTGACAGCATACTTTTTCCAAATATTTTACTAGTTTTCAGGATTCTGCACCTGTTCGGGGGTGAAGTTCCAAAACACTGGAGGTGCCCACCGTCCTAGGTACTTGCCCATACTATCCCACACACCCTGCCACTCATAACTATCCAGCCTTGGGGCAGATCTCTGGATGGTATTCTTAATTAGTTGCTTAACCTTAAACAAGGCCTGACACACATTCAGGAGACATAGCAATAGGAACATGCTGGTTTGAACATCCCAAGGATATTCAAAATTCTCAAATGCTATTGTAGTTAGCCTGGAGAGGAAGGGGACGATGGAGGAAGGTGTCTCCCCCATAGGTTGGCTCTCCGAGGAGAAAAGGTAAAAAGTGTAATTATCAATAATTCCCGATAGATGGCTCCCGAAGCACAGAGGTGACGGCAATGCTGAGTACAAAGACGAGATCCATTTCACGAACAACAATTTTACCATAGCATAAGCCAGTGTTATGCAGTACCGCAAAGTGATAACCTTCATCCATCTCCCAGAAGTGATAAACAGCACACAAAAAACTGATCAACAGTATATACGGCAAGTAAGGTGTTGCATAACACAACTCTGAGAACAAGAAAATCGACATTGTAACCAGCGACTATTAAACTAAAATAATAAACGCTTATAACAAATTTGTGTTAACACTCTCTGGTCAGATCTGTTGTTATCTGAACCCTTCGTGCCCTACGTTGGGCGCCAAAAAGGACTGTCGTGGTTTAACCCCAGTGGGCAACTAAGCACCACACAGCTGCTCGCTCACCCTCTCCACCCCGGTGGGATGGGGAGAGAATCGGAAGAGCACAATTAAGAAAACTCTTGGGCTGAGAGAAGAACAGTTTAATAATTGAAATATAATAATAATAATAGTAATTAAAGGACAACAAGAGAGCGAGCAAGGAACAAAACCCAAGTGATGCAACCACTCACCACCTGCTGACCGATGCCCAGCTAGTCCCTGAGCAGTGATCGTTGCCCCCTGGCCAACTCCCCCCAGTTTATATACTGAGTGTGATGTCATATGGTATGGAATAGCCCTTTGGTCAGTTTGGGTCAGCTGTCCTGGCTGTGCCCCCTCCCAGCTTCTTGTGCACCTGGCAGAGCATGGGAAGCTGAAAAGTCCTTGACTACTGTAAGCATTACTTAGCAACAACTGAAACATCAGTGTGTTATCAACATTATTCTCATACTAAATCCAAAACACAGCACTATACCAGCTACTAGGAAGAAAATTAACTCTATCCCAGCCTAAACTAGGACAGAAGTGGTTTAATACTTCCGCAAAATTGGTTCATGGAAAAGTAAGTAAAATTGACTGAAATGAGCTGTTGAAGAGGCTTTTAAAAAAACAACCAACCCTCCTCCCCCACTTCTTGTAAGAGGAGAATTTTTAAAAGATTGTGATGTATTGGCTGCACCTTTCACTATTTTCTGTACCTTTTTTCACCAATGTAATACATCAGGTACCTCTTTGGGATTACTTTAGTTGTTGCAGATGACAGAGAATGTTGTTATCTCATCTTCTGTTTGCACTAGGTATGAGGTTAACTGACTAATGCTGGCATAGTTGCATTGTTTGCTTATCAGACATTTCAAAGAGGAGATTCAGTCCTCTGTCAAAACTGTCATTGGATGAATTGCCCACCTGATTATTTTGCTCAACAGTTGTTGATGCTTTGAACCAAGTAGTAACGGGAAAATGACTTTCTGAAAAGTATATATTAAAGTTGCAACTATAATCTTTGTTCTGTTAATTAAAATAAGGCTCATACAGTCAACTTTGGAAAAAATAATTGGTTCCCTATACCAAGAAGTTGCTACTAATTTTTATACATGTTTTTATTTTATACAAGTAGCTAGTTTCTTATTTAAGGAGGAAGAATTAGAAAATGTCAGAACCACTGTTCAATTTCAGGAATTTCTTCATATACTTTTTCCCCCCCTTAACCTAAAAACCTTGTAGACTGCTGGGGGGGGGGAGGAGGAGGAGGAGGTACAGTTTGCTTGCAGCAGTTATGCCAAGAAGGAAAAAAAAAATCATATTGCCAAGAAACCTTCCAGATACTAAATTTCCAAGAAACAAAAAGGATTTACTAACAAGTTCTATGGTTTGTTTATTTATTTATTTTTGTGTGCTAGTTACTAGTTCATGTAGCAAATGCTTGAAAGTTTCATTGCTCCTTGGAACAGAAAAAATTAGCCAGTTTTTATATTTTTTTGGGGGGTGGGGTGGGGTTTTTTTTTTAGAAGCTATTATGGAAAAATCCCAAACACTTAAATATTGAGGAGATTGTAGATGTAAATAAATCAGAGGTGATTTCTATAGTCATTTATCAGACAGGGATCTTTCTACATAATTTTTCTGCTAGTTTTTCCCTGCAGCATTTGCATATGCAAGTAAAAATGTTGTCTATGTTACTTGAATTCCTCTTTGTAGAGGGCTTGATATAAGGTATATAGAGGAGTGTCAAATTTAATGCTTGAACTGGTTAACTTGCTAATCCTTTTTTTTTTTTTTTTGTCTGAATTCTCTAGCAATGCCTTCTGAGCCTTTTTAAACTCCTAAAAAGGAGCAATTCAGTATGTAAAGCAAATTTATATGTCATAGAAAGAAAAATAGAATAGAAAATCAAATGAATTACTAACTCTCAAATTGGTAATGCTATACTTTGTCAGCTATAACTCAAAATGCTTGAACTGTATAGTGCCTTGGACATTGTATAACAAGTCCATGTAGCAGCCCCACAGTTGAGCATAGAAGCATTGGATTGTTCTTGTATTCTTTCTAGTTTGATATGTGGTATGTCGTGGGAATTTAGAGGCGAGATAGTTGCAGAAGCACAGCACTCACTAAATAACTTAAGTTTTATGCCACTGAGTGGGATGGGTATGGTACATGAGTTATTATCACCTTTTATTCTCCTGCTCCAAATGTTCTAAGGATGAGAAGTTATTAAGAGTTTATCTGTGCTTCTTTGTTTCTTTCCTGCACATACCTCAACCATTAGAGCAGGGCAGGTGTAATCTAGAGCTTTTGGATAAGCCTCCTTATGGTGGGTTTACCTTGGCTGGCTGCCAGATGCCCACCCAGCCGCTCTCTCATTCCCTCTCCTCAACAGGATGGGGGGAGGAAATACAGTGGAAAAGCTCATGGGTTGAGATAAAGACAGAGAGATCACTTAACAATTACTGTCATGAGCAAAACAGACTAGACCTGGGGAAAATTAATTTAATTTATTGCCAGTTAAAAATAGAGTAGCATGGTGAGAAACAAACACCACCACCCCCATCAGCACAGGGGGAATGGGGGTTGCAGCCTGTTAATAACACACTGTTTCTGCAACTCCTTCTTCCTCACTCTTTTTCCTCTACTCCAGCGTGGGCACTCTCCATGGGCTGCGGTACGTCAGGAACTGCTCTAGCATGGGTTCTTCCTGCGGACTGCAGTTCCTGCCAGAAAACATGCTCCTGCATGGGCTCTCCATTGGCTGCAGCTTCCTTCAGGGCACATCTACCTGCTGCAGTGTGGGGGTCATCCATGGGCTGCAGGGGGACAACCTGCTTCACTACGGTCTTCTCCATGGGCTGCAGGGAAATCTCTGCTCTGGCACCTGGAGCATCTCCTTCCCCTCCTTCTTCACTGACCTTGCCTTGGTGTCTGCAGAGTTCTTTCTCTTTTTTTTTTTCTTTCTTTTTTTTTTTCTTTTTTTCTCCCTCCTCTCTCACAACTGCTCTGTAGTGTTGTGTTTGTGGGGGGTTTTTTTCCCCCTTTCTTACATATGTTATCACAGAGGTGCCACCAGCTTTGCTGATTGGCTCAGCTTTGGCCAATGGTGGGTCCATTACAGAGCCAGCTGGAACCAGCTCTGTCTAGTACAGGGGCAGCCCCTGGTCTCGTCCCACAGAGGCCACCCCTGCGGCCCCCACTACCAAAACCTTGCCGTGTAAATCCAGTATGCTCCTCCATAACAATTGTCTGTGCTTGTGGGGTTTTGTTTGGGTTTTTTGTTAGGTGTTTTTCTCCCTCCCAGCACATACCAGAATTGTCTAATGACTTAGAGCTGGGCTGATATAGTCAAGGTGTCACTTTAACTAGGTAATACTTCTGGGCAGGCTTCACTCTGACATTCCATCCCTCAGCTTATGCTGACTGTCAATATCTTTAAGTGTTTAGTAGCAAACAATGACTACGCAGCAACTTCCTGACACTTCTGTGAGTGCAATAGTTGATCGTGGAGATGCCCATCTCCTTCCTGGCTGGACTGAAGCAATCAATTGTTCACTAGTTAGGCTGTGCTGTGGCAACCTCTGCCTCACAGGTTTTCTAAAGGATGTGGGTCATCCTACCTGATAAGTTGCTGCAGTTAGCAGGTGGTATACTGTGTGTAACCACATAAGCAGAACTAGACAATACATAATTCAATTAGTATGAACAACACAACTATACCCAACTACAATTGAGTGTAACATTAGGTGTAGCACTCCTGTGGTTGTGGGGGATCATTCAAAGAAAGCATCTCTACAAACTGTCTAAGGTACTTGGCAGTTGTAAACTTAAACAAATCATCTGTTTTCCATTATGTTAAATGGCAAGGTTAATTGTGCCTTGATGGTTCAGCCCCTGTTTCAATTGGTGGGTTATTTCCCATGTGATCTGCTGCTCATGTTCTAGGTGGTCCTGTCCTGAAGCTGTAATACGGGCTTTGTCCCATATAATGGGGTCTCAATTGATAAGTTTGCTGCAATTCTTGCCTTTCTGTTCCATGCACAGTCTTATTACAAAAGTTCTGCCCGTTCTGGCAGTTTAGTTAAGGAACATATGTAGGACTTGTTCCTGTAACGCAATAGTTTCTTATAGGTGTTGCCATGGTTTAACACTGGTAGACAGCTAAGCCCCACACAGCTGCTCACTCACTCCCTCACCCAGTGGAAGGGGGAGAGAATCAGAAGCATAAAAGTGAGAAAACTCGTAGGTTGAGATAAAGACAGATTAATAATTTAAAACAAGAGAGAGAAATAGAAAACATCAAAGGAGGAAAAAAAAAATCTAACACCAAGAAACACAACTGATGCAAAAAACCCCAAAAACTGCTCACCACCAACTGACCAATGCCCAGCCAGTCCCCAATCAACAGTAGCCCTGGCCAAACTCCACTCCCCCAGTTTTTATTGCTGAGCACAATGTCATATGGTATGGAATATCCCTTTGGTCAATTGGGGTCAACTGTCCCATCTGTGTCCCCTCCCAACTTCTTGTGTGCCCCCAGCCTACTCGCTGGCAGGGCAATCTGAGAAGCAGAAAAGGCCTTGACTCTGTGTAAGCACTACTCAGCAGTAACTAAAACATCCCAGTGTTATCAACACTGTTTTCATCACCAATCCAAAACATAGCCCATACAAGCTACTAGGGAGAAAATTAACTCTATCCCAGCCAAAACCAGTACATTCTCCACCCCTTATTCCATACCATTTATGTCATGCTCAGGTCCCACACTATCCAAAACATCCTCATTAACCACCACCACCCTTCCCGTCCTTTGCTATATATACACAGATATCATTCCTTTAGTCTATGGGCCACCCCTGTGAAATGTCTGTAAAGTGTCCATTGAGTTCATTTAGTCCATGACTTTGGGCTCCATCTGTTATGGTGGTCACTTGGGACAGGAGAGGTGGTTGCGTGGAGTTACGGGGCACCAAAGCCAGCTCAGGTTGGGTCACTGTTGCACTTGCACTCCTTCTTGTGAGGCTCGTCCTTCATTGGTTCAGGTGGTTTCTGCTGTAGTACTTCCTATAACATGCAACTCAAATCATGGGTTACAACAATTTAAAGGTATATCCATTACAGTCTCTGCCCCGGTCCCTTTGGACCAGGCCATAGGGTTTAACATTACAATGAACTCCTCCCCTTGCCTCTAGCCTGGCTAGCAGCAAGGGGTTCCTGCTATACCTTTGACATATGGCAGCCACAGCAATGGTGACATACAGCATCATGTAACACTGGCATCATACAACTTAAAACATGGGTTATTTTCACCCAGGATTAAATCACCTTGAGGTATACACTGGACTTCCCCATCCTCCCGCATTATCCACCAAATACACCCCAGTCCTTGTGTTACCCGACAAGTGTGAGGTCGTTTACCCGGTGTGCGAGACGCCAATATACACACAGGGCAGAGGTATTTTATTTCATGTCTGCGCAGAGATGGGTGCTAGGTGGTAGCTCCACAAAGCTAGCACAAAGTTCAGTCATACAGGTACAGTATTTATACAGTCTGGTTATGCATATGCATAAGTAATTACACAAAGCAGTTTTCTATTGGTCTACATTTCTCTTATTTCAACTTAAAGCTACAGCGCTACTTTAATATTCTGCGCACGCTCAAAGGTGAGGGGTCTCTGCTTGGGCTGGGGTCTCCAGCTTGAGGGGTGTGACTTTTAGTATTATAATGAGGATAGTTCGCGTGAGGGTGCTTCTTATCACACTTCTACTAGTTGTTTCAGATGGTTCCCAAAACATCTTAATTCGCTTACATATTTCTCCAGGATGTGCTTCTCTCCCAAGGACAGTAATTCTTGTTTAGACGTTTGGCGTTCCAGCCTGAATCCCCCTTATCAACTTTATGTAAGCCCTGGCCTTCCACCAGCTCCTGACAGACTACACTTGAGCAAAAGCAATCCCACAAATGCATTTGCCTTTTCCCAAGGAAGGAATAACCCAGACTGTCTTTTCCAGCCAGTTCCTTGTATGTACTACGGGGGCCTTATCTCCTTCCACAGTGCGTAGGGGTTTCAATTGAGCAGGGCCAGGTCGACTGGCAGATCCTCCAGTGTTAACTAGCAAGTGTCTTCTGCTAAATGTGTATCCCAATGCTTGAATGTCCCACCACCCATTGCTTTCAGTGTAATTTTTAACAGTCCATTGTATCATTCAGTTTTCCCAGAGGCTGGTGCATGATAGGGGATGTAATATACCCACTCAGTGCCATGCTCTTTGGCCCAGGTGTCTATGAGGTTGTTTTGAAAATGAGTCCCATTATCTGACTCAATCTTTCAGGGATGCCATGTTGCCATAAGACTTGCTTTCCAAGTCCCAAGATAGTATTCTGGGCAGTGGCATGGGGCACAGGTTATGTTTCTAACCATCCAGTAGTTGCTTCCACCATTTTAAGCACATGGTGCTTGCCATGACAGGTTTGTGGGAGTGTGATATAATCAATCTGCCAGGCCTCCCCATATTTATATTTCAGCCATTGTCCTCTATACCACAGAGGCTTTAGCTGCTTGGCTTGTTTGATTATGATATGTTTTGCATTCATTAATAACCTGTGCAATGGCATCAATGGTCAGGTCCACCCCTCAATCACGAGCCCATTTGTATGTTGCATCCCTTCCTAAATGTCCTGATGTGTCGTGGGCCCACCAAGCTATAAATAATTCACCCTTATGTTGCCAGTCCAGATCCACCTGAGCCACTTCAATCTTAGCAGCCTGATCCACCTGCTGGTTGTTTTGATGTTCCTCAGTGGCCTGACTCTTGGGTACGTGAACATCTACGTGACGTACTTTTACAACCAGGTTCTCTACCCGGGCAGCAATGTTTTGCCACAGTGCTGCAGCCCAGATGGGTTTGCCTCTGCGCTGCCAGTTGCTCTGCTTCCATTGCTGTAGCCACCCCCACAGAGCATTTGCCACTATCCATGAGTCAGTATAGAGATAGAGCACTGGCCACTTTTCTTGTTCAGCAATGTCTAAAGCCAGCTGGATGACTTTCGCTTCTGCAAACTGGCTCGATTCACCTTTTCCTTCAACAGTTTCTGCGACACATCCTGTAGAACTCCACACAGCAGCTTTCCATCTCCGATGTTTTCCCATGTCGCGGATGGAGTGAGAGTGCACTTCACTCGTAAGAGAGAAGTAAAAATATAGTTTATTGATATAGAATAGGGAGTTAACAAAGTTCAATGCGACAGTGTTTTAACAAGATTCGATGGCGAGGCACACTTGATTATTTACTGCATAGAGGACAGGGTCAGACAAAACTGTCAGGGTGACCCTCCCGTTGAGTCATGAGTTTCGGAAAAGGATCCCTTGCTTTCTAAACTCCTTCTCAGAGAGGAGTCTAGGTGCGGCTAGATCCAGTCCTAGTCCCAGACTTGGTCAACGGTTTATGTCTAAAGGATTATATGTGCGCAATCAATCCTTTATATCACTTAGCTAAGGTTTCAGAGTTTAGCATGCTATTAGTCACTTACCGAGGATCTGTTGCGGCAAGGAATCTCTCAACCTCGAGGAGTAACCTTGAGAGGCGTCCCTGCTCAAGGGGAGATCCTGGCGTGCAGCCTGGTGCCGTGCAGGAGAGCTCAAAGGGCTCTTGGGCTGCTCACTATTGATGGGGGTAAGATGATTGACTCATAGTCATATTTGCATACCGACCACAGATTTTAGTTTCTTTGCTGTGGTTAGGTGGGCACATTGCCATAAATTATCCCTTGGCTATTGTGTTGTTATCTGTCTCCTGAATCCACTTTGAGCCAGATGCAGCCATCATGACCAGATGCATCCATTATGACCATCACTGGTGGTTATCACCTGAGCAGGGTTGCAGGAGATAAAGGCTGGGGGCAGGGGAAGCACACCGTCACATCCCACAATATGACAGGATCCATCTATAAGCAGGGCATATTGCTTCTTATTTTCTGGTAATTTATTCTACAGTGGGGCCTCTTCAGCACCAGTCATCTCCTCTGGCGACACTCCAAAGTTTTGGCCTTCTGGCCAGTCCATGATCACTTGCAAGATTCCTGGGCGGTCAGGGCTTCCCATTCAAGGCCGTTGTGTTATCAGTGTGACCCACTTACTCCACGTAGCATCAGTTGCATGATGCATAGAAAGGACTCTGTCACAGTCCATTTTGATCTCTCAAATTTACAGGACAACGTACTCTGTAAATTAAACTTTATTTTATGAGCTCATTAGGAAAGAAAACAAAGAAACATGACAAACAAGGGCTCAGTCCCCTTTGCACAGACTAGTCTATCGTGAATTCACTAATTCACCACTTAAGTCATGAGGTTTCTCACTTGCAAGTTCTCTAATTCATAACTCACAGCTGACAACTTATAACTTGTAACTCATGCACCTATGAGCAAATAGTTACCTAGCTGACAGTGAGAGTGCTCATCCTTCCTCCTCGGTCACGGTGCAGGCATCCCCTGTCACACTGGGAAGCACGAAAGCCTCAGCAGTCCAGCTGCTGTGATCCACTTCAAAACTTTTTGGGTAAGCTGATGTTTTTATACCTTCCAGCGTGGAAGTTTGATCTACACCATTTCCATGAGTTAGCAGATTCTGACAAAACTGCCAGACACTCAATATGCAAAGATGATGGTTGCAGGAGACAGCAAGCTGCAGGTGATAATGGCTGCATAATGGCCTTTTAGCTCTTTCTGGCCAACTGTCCTGCTTATGTGGTGCTCTTGCTTTTACCTAATGGCGCAGCTCCCAGCATACATCAGGCCTTAGCATGAGCTGTGTTAGCCAAAAATCTGAGCAGGAGTTAGTGAATAGTCACACCCTCCCTCTGAACATCCAGCCCAGCACAGGCAACTGAGGTGCCAAGAGGAGCTGTGCTTCAGTACCAACTACTTCAGAAGCGGCTTGAACCCCTTCATATGCTGCTAATATTTCTTTTTAAGTTGGAGTATAGCGGGCCTCAGATCCTCTATATCCCTGGCTCCAAAACCCTAGAGGTTGACCTTGAGTCTCTCCAGGTGCTTTCTGCCAGAGGCTTCAGGTGAGACCATGGTCTCTGGGTGCGGAGTAAAGCATGTTTCTCACATTTTGTCCTGTCCGGACTAGCCCATGGGCTACTGCACAAACTATTTCGCGTTTAATTTGTTCAAAGGCTTGTTGCTGCTCAGGACCCCATTTGAAACCATTCTTCTTCTGGGTCACTCGATAGAGAGGGCTTAAGGTCAGACTATAACCTAGAATATGCATTCTCCAAAAAACCCACAACGCCTAAGAAAGCTTGTGTTTCTTTTTTGCTAGTTGGTGGAGACATAGCTGTTATTTTATTGATCACATCCATTGGGATATGATGATGCCCATCTTGCCATTTTATTCCTAAAACTGGATCTCCTGTGCAGGTCCTTTGACCTTGCTTTGTTTTATGGCAAAACTAGGGAAAAGAATAATCCAGATTCTTCTGAAAGCTTTCTCAAACACTTCCTCTGCTGTGTTGCCCCGCATGATGATGTCATAAATATATTGCAGGTGTTATCATAGAATCATAGAATATCTCAAGTTGGAAGGGACCCATAAGGATCATCGAGTCCAACTCCCTGCTCCTCGCAGGACTACCTAACACTAAACCATATGACTAAGAGCATCCTCCAGATGCTCCTTGAACTCTGACAGGCTTGGTGCTGTCCCCACTTCCCTGGGGAGCCCGTTCCAGTGACCGACCACCCTCTCAGTGAAGAACCTTTTCCTAACG
Source organism: Ciconia boyciana (assembly GCF_034638445.1). Taxonomy (NCBI): domain Eukaryota; kingdom Metazoa; phylum Chordata; class Aves; order Ciconiiformes; family Ciconiidae; genus Ciconia; species Ciconia boyciana. The sequence goes on along the minus strand of NC_132937.1, from coordinate 6,842,263 downwards.
TCCAATCTGAACTTCCCCTGACGCAGCTTCATTCCATTTCCTCGTGTCCTATCGCTGGTCACCAGAGAGAGAGAGAGAGGAGATCAGCACCTCCCCCTCCACTGCCCCCCTTTGAGGAAGTTGTAGACTGCAATGAGGTCACCCCTCAGCCTTCTCTTCTCCAAGCTGAACAAACCAAGTGACCTCCGCCGCTCCTCATAAGTCTTGCCCTCGAGGCCTTTCACCGTCTTGGTCGCCCTCCTCTGGACACACTCTAATAGTTTGATGTCCTTCTTATATTGAGGCACCCAAAACTGCACATAGTACTCGAGGTGGGGCCGCACCAGCGCAGTGTAGAGTGGGACAATCACCTCCCTCGACCGGCTAGCTATGCAGTGCTTGATGCACCCCAGGACGCGGTTGGCCCTTTTGGCTGCCAAGGCACACTGTTGACTCATGTTCAACTTGCCATCAACCCAAACCCCAGGTCTCTTTCCGGGGGCTGCTCTCCAGCCTCTCGTCCCCCAATTTGTACATATAACCAGGATTACCCCCGTCCCAGGTGGAGAATCCGGCACTTGCTCTTGTTAAATTCCATATGGTTGGTGATTGCCCAGCTCTCTAGTCTATCCAGATCTCTCTGTAAGGCCTCTCTACCCTCGAGGGAGTCCACAGCTCCTCCTAGTTTAGTATCGTCGGCAAACTTACTTAATGTACATTTGATTCCTGTGTCCAGATCATTTATAAAAACATTGAAGAGCACTGGCCCTAAAATTGAGCCCTGGGGAACCCCACTGGTGAGTGGCCGCCAGCCTGATGTGACCCCATTTGCTCTAACTCTTTGAGCCCGACCCGTCAGCCAATTGCTCACCCATCATATTATGGACTTGTCTAGCTGTGTGCTGGACATTTTGTCCAGAAGGATACTGTGAGAGAGAGTATCAAAAGCTTTGCTAAAATCCAAAACCACCACATCTCCTGGCTTCCCTTGGTCAACTAGATGGGTGACCTTGTCATAAAGGAAATTAAGTTGGTTAAGCAGGACTTTCCCCTCGTGAACCCGTGCTGGCTGTGACCAATGACTGTGTTGTCTCTCGCGTGTTTTTCAATAACTCCCAGAATAACCTTCCCCATAATTTTACCAGGCACTGAAGTGAGACTGACAGGCCTGTAATTACCAGGGTCTTCCTTCTTACCCTTCTTGAAAATTGGGACAACATTTGCCAGCTTCCAGTCGACTGGGACCTCTCCAGACTCCCAAGACAGTTTAAAAATAATGGAGAGAGGTTCCACGATGACATCAGCCAGCTCTTTCAGTACCCTGGGATGAATCCCATCAGGCCCCATAGATTTATGCACATCCAGCTGGAGCAGCAAGTTTCTAACAAGTTCAGGGTCGGCCGAGAGTTTATCATCCCCCCCCAGTCACGGTCTTCCAACATAGGAGCTTCACCCTGTTCCAGTGCAGTCTGGATCAGTCCATGGCAAATGGTAGGGCTGTATTTCCGCCCCTGGGGCAGTCGATTCCAGGTGTACTGAACACCCCTCCAAGTGAAAGCAAACTGTGGCCTGCACTCTGCTGCCAAAGGGATTGAGAAGAACGCATTGGCAATATCACTTGTAGCATACCACTTGGCTGCCTTTGACTCCAGTTTTTATTGGAGGTCTAGCATGTCCGGCACGGCAGCACTCAGAGGCTACGTGACTTCATTCGGACCACGATAGTCTGCTGTTGGCCTCCACCCTCCATTAGATTTTCGCACTGGCCATATGGGACTATTAAAAGGTGATCGAATCATGCTGATCACTCCTTGGCTTTCCAGTCGATTAATCAGCTTATGGATGGGAATCAGGGAGTCTCGGTTGGTGTGATATTGTCGCCGGTGCACCGTCATGGTAGCATTCTTTAACCCGCAGCAACCCCACCACAGAAGGATCCTCTGAGAGACCAGGCAAGCTAGACAGCTGTTTAATCTTCTCCATACTCAAGGCAGCTATACCAAAAGCCCACCGGTACCCTTTTGGGTCCCTGAAATACCCTCTCCTGAGGCAGTCTATGCCAAGGATACATGGAGCCTCCGGACCAGTCAGAATAGGATGCTTTTGCCACTCATTCCCAGTTAGGCTTACCTCAACCTCCAACACAGACAGTTCTTGGGATCCCCCTGTCACTCCAGAAATACAGATGGGTTCTGCCCCTTTGTTATCTGATGGTATTATGGTACTCTGTGCACCAGTGTCCACCAGAGCTTTATACTCCTGTGGGGCTGATGTGCCAGGCCATCAAACCCACACAGTCCAGTAAACCCGGTTGCCCCTTTCTTCTGCCTGGCTGGAGGCAGGGCCCCTTTATTCCTGGTCAGAGTCTTCATCACTTGATTTTTGTAACTGCAAAACAGAAGTCCCTTCGTCAGGGTCAAAAGTACGATCAGCCCTTCTACTCTGCCCAACAGACACTGGAGCAGTAATATTCCTGGATGGCTGCCTTTTGGCTGGCTGTTGTTTTTCCTTGCAGTTCCTGTACTCAAGCTTCTAGTCTCCATGTAGATTCACCATCCCACTTCCTCATGTCCTCCCCCGGTCATGCAGATAGAACCACAGGGTGGCATGTGGTGTACACCACTGGTACCCTTTCCCTTGAGCAGAAAATGGTTGACTTTTAATAGCTGAGATATTGGCCAGTATGAGTGAGGAAGAAGACGTATCCTTTTTGAATTGCTGGGACAACTGTTGGGACAGCTTCTCCACAGCTGAGACACAGGTCTGTAGGGAGGAAGAGAGATTCTCTTTGATTTCTCAGAGTTGTCTGGCCAATCCATCCACGGTTGGTGCCTCTGTGTCTGTCCAGCTCATTATCACCAGGGTGTTGGTGTATGACGTTGGTGCACTTTGTACAAACTTTCGCCACGTGGACCGCATGCACCAGATTTCATTCAGGTCTTTGGATGCCTGGTTGTTGTCCAGGTTGCTGTAGATCACCTCCACCATGGCTAATTCCCTCAGATACTGGATACCTCCCTCAATGGTGGTCCACTTGCTTCGTGAATTTGCAAGATCTTCCTTGAGGGGATACCTTTCCTTCACACTCGACAGGAGTCGCCTCCAGAGACTGAGGACTGTTGCCCCTTTTCCAATCCCTTTGTCAATGGCCTTATCCCTAGCAAGGGATCCTAGCTGCCGTGCTTCCTTACTATTGTCCCCTGTATCCCAGCGTTGGAGCAACCAGCTGATAATTTGCTCGCCGGGATGACGGCTGAAATTTTTCGCATATCTCGCAGCTCACTTAGGGATAGGGATCAGGTGGTTTCTGACTCGTTTATGATTTCAGTCTCTTCCTCCTGCTGTTCTTGTGACTGCTCTGCTGCAGAACAGGCTGTCTCTTCTGATTCTCCCTCCTGCTCCCTCTTAGGAGAAGCTTCTTCCTCCCTTACTAAATGAGTTGACTTCTGCTTCCATTGTTTCTTCTTGACTATGACTATAGGGGTGACTGATATAGTTGATGGTTGGGTCTCCGGTTTAGCCACAGTGTCTGTTTGTATGTCTTTGGATCCAGAGACCCTCTCTTCTCCTTGAGGGTGCTGAATAGTGCTCGGTAGGCATAGGCCAGGCCCCAGCACAGTGTGATAAGTTGTTCTCTTTGGAATAGCCAGGGCATCCTTTTTTCAAACATTCTATCACTTCATCAGGATCCCGCACTTGTTCAGGGGTGAAGTCCCAGACCACTGGAGGTGACAGCCTTTCTATGTACCTGCCCATATTCTCCCATATGCCTTGCCACCCATAACCACACTGCCTCGGGGCATATCCCTGGGTGATATTCCTAAATAGTTGGTTAACCTTAGAAAAAAAATGAAAAAATATTCTTGAGAAGTACCAATAGGAGTATTTTGGTTACACAAGGACGTTCAAGATACTGAAGAGTTATTGTAACGAGGGAGAAAACATCCTCCACATGGGAGAAGGTGGTGAAGGTGCCATTCTGTGTTTCCTCCACCAAATGACTCTTAGAGGAAAAACTGTAATTTTTAATTGTCTCCATGAGATGGTTCCCGATGCCAGGGATGGCATCAATGCAGAGCCCAAATACCAGATTAAGCTCAAGGCCAGTGCTTTTATCATAATTTTCCCAGGCAAAACGCCACCAAGTGCTACACAGCACAGCAAATTGCAAAAGCTGTCTTTAACATGTACAGCAAAAAAGGGAGCGTGGCACAGATCAGATAAACCAGTGTTGAGAACAGGTAAGTCAATATTGTGACCCGAAACAGTTAAACAGGTATAATAATTATAAGTTCCCTCTAATATGCTCTGGTCAAATCTGTTGTTATCTCAAACCTTTTGAGCTACACGTTTGGCACCAAAAAGGACTGCTGTGGTTTAACCCCGATAGGGAGCTAAGCCCCATACAGCCGCTCGCTCACTCCCTCACCCAGTGGGATGGGGGAGAGAATCGGAAGGGTAAAAGTGAGAAAACTCGTAGGTTGAGATAAAGACAGATTAATAATTAAAAAAAAAAAAAGATAAAAAGAAAACAACAAAGACAAACAAAAATTCCCTCGAAAAAAACAATCAAAACCAAGAAAAAGAAGTGATGCAAAAAAACCCCCCCAAAATTGCTCACCACTAACCAACCGATGCTCAGCCAGTCCCTGAGCAATGGCAGCCTTGGCCAACCTCCCTTCCCCCCCCTAGTTTTTATTGCTGAGCACAGTGTCATATGTATGGAATATCCCTTTGGTTAGTTGGGGTCAGCTGTCCTGGCTGTGTCCCCTCCCAACCTCTTGCCCACCCCCGGCCTACTCGCTGGTGGGGCAGTATGAGAAGGAGAAAAAGGCCTTGTTGGGGAATCTTTATGGTACCCCTTGAGCCACACACACGTTTGTGCTTAAATATAAAAAAATAATAATTAATGAACAATGCACTGGACGGAGTCCTACTGCCATAAGCGGTTCTACAAGGAGTCTGCAAAGATGCGTCATGAGCTGATTCCATATATACACTTGCACCAGCACCAATCCCGTGAGCAGTTGCATGGGGCACCTCAGCCTGGCCTTGGGTCCATCCCCCAGCTCCAGCTCTGTCGCCCAAAGGTGGCCCCTGAGCTTGGGCCTCTGAGTGCTCCCATTCCAGGATGGCTACAAGACAATGCTGAGGCTGTTTCTTATCTCAACACCAAGGGAAACTTCACTCCCTTACAGGGACTCCTTCTATCTCTGGCATTCCTGCTTCCAGCCAGTTTAACCCCTTCTGCAGTTTAACGCCTTCTGCAGTTTAATGCCTTCTTGCCCTCCATGCCAGATCATTCCTTGGTCACAAATTACCACTGCTGAGCAGTTACAATTTTAATTTCCCCTTCAGCCTTGACGCTTTGTAAACACTGTTAAGCCGTAACTTACATCAGCAATAACATCACTGTGTTATCAACACTGTTTTCAGCACAAATCCAAAACATAGCCCCATACAAGCTACTATGAAGAAATTTAACTCTATCCCAGCCAAAACCAGCACAGGTGTTTAAGAGATACACCTACTGACTGGCATTTCACTGTTCACAAATTCAATGATCATTAGTTCTCTCATGATCGTTTACCTGTTTACTCATTTGTTGGTTAGTCAAAGGCCAACCATTGTGGTTTGGTCCTTAAGGTAACAATGTGCCACAACTGGTACTGTTGTCTCAAAAACGGAGTTCGTTACCTGGTGTGCAACACCCAATATGCACACAGAGCCGAGATATCAGTTTATTTCAAGTTTTGTGCAAGACCGGGTGCTAGGTGGTAGCTCCACAAAGCTAGCACCCCGCTCGTTCATGCAGGTACAATATTTATACGGTCTATTTATACATATGCATAAGTAATTATGCAAAGCAGTTTTCTATTGGTCTACATTTTCTTGTCTTACTCTTAAAGCTACAGTGCTACTTTAATATTCTGTGCATGCTCAAAGGTGTGGGGTCTCTGCTTGGGCAGGGGTCTCCAACTCAAGGGGTGTGATTTTTAGTATTATAATGAGGATAGTTCGTGTGAGGGTGCTTCTTATCACACTGCTACTAGTAGTTTCAGATTGTTCCCAAAACATCTTACTTGGCTTACATATTTCTCCAGGATGTGCTTCTCTCCCAAGGACAGTAATTCTTGTTTAGACGTTCCACATCCCAGTCTGAATCCCCCTTATTAATTTTACATAAGTCCTGGCCTTCCACCAGCTCCTGACTGACTACAATTCCACCCTGCCAGAGCAGAGTTTTTTCATGGTTTGGCCCAGATCTTGTAGGAGGGTTTGTATAAGTTCCCCTAGCCCCCTCCAGTCCCTTCCAATATTGTGCAGAGCATGATTTGTAAACACATAAGGTGATATTTATACATACATGTGTGAGCACACACAGACCATGCATAGACATAACACTTGTATATCACGGATTTGTTATTGATCACTATTTTAAAAGACAGGAAATATGTCCATCCTCACTTTACAGAAACAGGGTTTCTTTTTTTTTCTAGACTAACACCTTTAAATTGGATCCATTTAAGTTTCTAATTTTTCCTCTTTTTTTTTTTTTTTCCTTTTCTCTTCATACTGTTGCCGTGAAAAGCCGAAATCAGGACTCAATAGCCGGGATGACTACTAAGCAGGTATTCTTTATTGCAGCGCTGGGCAGCACTGGGGATCGCTCCGCCACAAGTGCTCCGCCAGGTTAGCACAACACATCAGTTCATATACAGAAAAATCATACATATTCATCAGATTTCCTGAAAAGGGCAGTCTTATGGTGATGAGTTCCCGGAATTCATTTACATAGTCCAAGCATGCGCAGTAAAATTAGGGTTAGGGTCTTTTCACCCTCCCGGTGGTCTTCCATAGTCTTCCTCACGTTGTCCGCTAGTTGAACTTTGGGCTTCCTGTGTCCATATATAGTCATTGAATTAGCTCATCAGTCCTTTGGCCTCGGAATGTTACAAGGGGGTCGATTTAAGCTAGTTCTTTGGTGCTTATCTTCGGCACAAACCTCCTGAGTTCCTGTTATCAGTGATTTAATTAGGAAGCCTAACGAGCTTGCTCAAGGCCTGCTTAGTCCTATCAGGTAAGAAGTTACAGGAAATGTCCTATCATCAACTCTGCTCAGCAGGTAACTAAAACTATCTTTGCAGGGGAAGAGAACAAAAGAGAACAAGGATGCAAGTGAAACTTAAAAAATGCAAGTCTATGTCTTAGTCAGGGATTGTCAGGGATTTAACCCTTTCATTCCCCCCTTTTCTTTTGAGGGCTTGTAGCTTACTTGCTACAGTCCTCAATATACAGTCTTACTACGTCTGAAACGAAGCTTATTACAAAAACTACAATAAAATCAAGAAAATTACTATTTAAATAGTAAGGTCCTTTACTACGACTAGTAACATATTTCAAATCCTTTTAGGCCTAAAAGGGTATTATCCTTAATTATTGTATGTTTGCAAAATTCATAATATTTAATCCTTTTCAAGGGTCTGAGTAAAATACCTTCCCGTTTCTACTTGATGCCTAATCTTGTTTCTTTTCCAATCACTGTACGTCTCTGCTGAATTCCGGTAACACCAAAGAAAACACTTAAGAAATACACAAACAAATATTCCTAAAATCGCCAAAGTAATTAATCCAATTAATAATTGTTTCGACCATCCAAAGTTGGGAAGCCAAGGAGTCGATTTATCCCATAAATCTCGAAGCCCCAATGAAGTATCATCCAAAGATACTTCCTGGAATATTCGTGTTTTCTCCCAGAATGTATTTAGATCTGCTTCTATCTGTTTATCTTTATTGATATATGCACAGCGACTGGTATTAATGATCATACATACACCTCCTTCTTTGGCAGTCAATAAGTCTAATGCCATTCGATTTTGCAACACAACCTTACTGAGGGAAGATACTTCCGTCTGTAAATTTTTTATAGTATTTATGGTTAGATTTTCCATCTGCTCTAGAACTGCGGAAATATTTACCATGGCCTTTTCTAGCTCGCTTACTCCTAGCCACGGTAAGAACCATCTAACAAAGCTATGACATTTTGTTCCCCTAATTGCAAGTGGGTTGTCTTCTCGCTTAGCCCATCTCCAGGACGTTCTCAAAATGCCTCTAGGTATTTGGGACTGATTATATATTCGATCCTGACTAACTAAACGACCTATGGTACACCTTCCCTACCATCCTGCAGGGAGTTGCTTTCTGCTGATACCATCACCACACAGCCACCAATACCCGTCGGGTAGTTTGCAGGGTCCGTCGGTGGCTGTGAGATTAGCTCCATAAAATGATCTTTTGCTTACCCATCCAACCAATGTATTTCTACTGGCATCCCACTTGGTAGGGCTATAGGTTTCATGTTCAATCCTGTCAAATTCCAAGTTCCTACTTCTACCGCAGTCTTGTTGATCCAATAATCATTCCACCCGTTCCTACAGGAACAGTTATGATATTTGTTGTCAGGGGGGCGGCACGGACAATTATTGGATCTTGCCTTCCATAGGCAACTATTATTGCTAACTAGAATCTGGGTGTTATTATCTAGTATCTGCAGGTCAAATCTTGGTCTGATCCCATAGCTTGAATTATCATAACTACAGTATCCTCCATCTCATTTTTTCCAAAATTCAGGCCAAGTATTATTGTCACAATTCCAATGAGTCGACCCTATGCCGTACAAAGGGAGTCTCATGTCACCTCTCGGTAGGGCAGTACAAATCCAACAATCCTTAGCCCCTGCGGCATTCGCTATCATCTGAATCGCATTATAATACAAGTTCTCGTTCCAAGCATCTACTGATAAGCTTAAAGTCAATAAAGTTATCGTCGTAACCGTAACTTCAAATCTCCAACGCTTTCGATGGTCCATCGTGGTTCAGAAGCTTTCTTTACTCAGGAGTAATGGATCCAAGCTGTCTGCTCTTTAATCTTGATTGCAGTGAAAGTGGTTAGCAACACCTGATAAGGTCCATTCCACTTCTCCTCCAATGGGTCACCTGAAAAATTCTTAACATAAACCCAATCTCCAGGGCTAAATGGGTGGATCGGGTGATCTAACCCTTTTGCTCTGGCTCCCAAAACAGTCTTACTAATCTTTTCCAATTGTTTTCCTAAGGATATAACATAATTTTGTAAATAATTATTTCCCAGCTGATTCAAATCTTCCCCTTGATATTTGGCCTGATATGGCCTCCCATATAATATCTCAAAAGGGCTCAGATTTTCTTTGGTCCTAGGTTTTACATGTCTCCGAAGTAGTGCAATAGGCAGTGCTTGATACCAATATAGGTTTGCTTCTTGACATATTTTAGCTATCTGTTGTTTTGTCATGTGGTTCATTTTTTCTACTTGCCCGCTGGCTTGTGGTCTGTAGGGTGTGTGTAATTGCCAATCGATTCCTAATAGCTTGCTGACCTGTTGCACTACTTCTGCACAAAAATGTGTACCCCTATCTGATGAAATGACCGTAGGTACCCCGAATCGAGGTATTATTTCATGTAATAATACCTTAGTTACTTCTCTTGCTTTGTTTGTCCTACAAGGGAACGCCTCTGGCCATCCAGAAAAGGTGTCTGTAAGTACCAATAAGTATCTGTACCCCCCTTTTCTTGGAAGTTCAGAGAAGTCAATTTGCCAGTGGTCCCCTGGTACATTTCCTCTCCCAATACTTCCTAATTGTGCCCGGTTACCTGTATTGGGATTATTTTTCAAACATATTTGACAAACACATTTTTCAAACACATTTTCAAACATATTTCAAACATATTTTCAAGCACTTCTTCCTTTTCTTCTTCCTTATCCTCTAACATATTCAGCATTATTGTTCTGGCCTCTGCTTGTGTTATGCCTTGTTCTATCCTTTTACATACCAATTAGCTACAACATAAGATCAACTGAACTAATACATATACAACCACCAAAGTTAATAATCCAAACAAATTGTACTTCAGTGCTGTCTTAAGCAGCTTCCTAACCATCCTTCCATGTCTGGGAGCCATCCCCACCAGTCAAAAAGTTTTTTCGTCAGGTATTTCATGCAGTATCTGAAGTTTACCTCAAATTTTATGTACGTCCATTTCTATTCTCTGATCTTAGTATGCATATGTACAGGAAGTGGTGTTAACCAGTATACATGTACCTTTCTTGAGCAACGAGCACATGATTTAATGCCATTCTCTTTTGAAGGGCTACCTGACATGCTTGTTTTACCTCTAACTGTAAGGCTGAAACAGCATTACCCATCTCTTCCATTACAGTAGATATATTTACGATAGCCCTTTCTAATTCTGATACTCCTAGGCAGGGGAGGAATGCTCGTGCAAACTGATGGAAGCCAGTTTGTCAAATAACAAGTGTATTTTGCACAGAGCATTTTATACTTTGTTTAGTACTCTGGGGTAAGTTGTGCTCGTCATTCCAGAAGAGGTCTGGATGTATTGAGATGCCAAGAAAAACAACCAACCCATCCTAATGTACAGGTGTTAGTCCAATTAACAGGTAGTATCTTATAGGCCTTACAGCCACATACCCCTCATAATCCTTCATTCCTTAAGATCTTATCATATAACAATTATTACAGGTTAGTATATGACCAGTAATAATATAAACCCAAATGCAAAATCCCAGAGGAAACAACGCTGCAATTTCTAAAAACAATCAACAGGTTCAGGTGATAATAATAGGGTAATCAAAGTCTATTTGCAGGGTTGTAGATTGTACTTCTGTCGACATTTGATCAAAGGAAGTTCATCCAGATCATCCAGCTCTGCTATGATAGGTGATACACTCTGTGTTGGGTCTGAAGATGGTGTGAGCCTTTTACACTGGGAAGCACAGATCCAGTTGAGCAGCCCTTAATGTAGACCCAGTCTCCTGGTTTCAAGGAGTGACAGACTTCAGTGGTGGGTTCTGGTAAAACTTTTAGCTGTGGGTCTAAAGTCCTTAAACATTTCATCAATACCTGACTATTTTAGAAGAGCATTAGCTGTTAGTTTTAAGTTTGACTGCATGGGAGTTAAGGGTACTGTGTAAGGCAGTCACATGGGTCTGCCCATCAAAATCTCGTAAGGTGACAGCCCCTTTTTTCTATTCACAATGCTTCTCATATACGTCGATGGGAGAGGTAACACATCCAGACATTTCAGGCTAGTTTCTGCACAAATTTTTGCCAATTTTGTTTTAAAATTGGGAGTTTTTCCTCTCTACAACCTCACTGGATTGGGGGTGATGGGCAAAATGACATTTTGGTTCTATTTGTAGGGTTGCACAAATTTTCTGCATTACTTGTCCAGTAAAATGGGTCCCCTTATTGCTATCTAGTGTTAGGGGAATACTAAACCCAGGAATTAGTTCTCTCAGAATTTTTTTTTGCAACAGTTGTTTCGTCTGCATGTTTACAAGGACAGGCCTCCATCCTGAGAACATATCTAAAATGACAAGGACATACTCAAAATTACAGCATTTAGGCATCTGAATAAAGTCAATTTGCAAATTTACAAGTGGTCCCCATAGTTTAGGGTGTGCAGCTATATTTGTCTTCTCCTTCTGTCTTATATTATTTTGTTGAAAAGTTGTCCTAACAATATGAAGATTCAAGAATTTGAACAGTACTTTGTTAGCAAGCTTCAGTCATTTACAGCTTAATTTCTGACAAAATGAAAGCCCCTTCCTGATTCTTCAAGCTATAGAAATATTTGATTAAATAAAAATGTGTATAAGTTATACAAATCTTCAATTTATGTGGAGTATTTATAAAAAAAATTAAATCCTATTTAAAGTTCTTTAATTTTCCTTTTTCGGTATTAGCTGTATCTTCAGATATACCAACATTTTAATGATGTAGTCATTAGCTCAGTGACTTCACTAAAGCATTCTGTTGCTCCCATCCCATTCCAAAACAATGTTGAGAATAGACAAATACCTGAAAAGTATGCGCACAAGAAAAAATTGGGGCAAACCAATCCTGTCATAGAGCTGCAATCATCCCCCCTTTGCTGGTGTAGGCCACTGAATGGGTCACACGAGCAGACAGGTATATATCTCTTATTCTTCTTTATGTACTCCCAAAGCCATTTTGCCTGCAGTTTGCAGGGAACTGTAAATCACTCCACCCAGGCACATGGTATGGTATTTCCTGCCTCCTTGGGTAGTTGTAGTACAATTAGTGTGAAGTGATCAAGTGAACTATAGATTGAAACCAGGATGGGAGAGAAGGGGTTTTTTTAAGCAGTAGGAGAGTTTCCCTACCTCTCCTTTACTATCTTCTCAGGAATATCTCCCAGGGAGAAATCCCTGAGCACATCACAGGAGTTTGAGCAACCCCACCTTCTTCAGCCTTAAAAACCTAATATCAGTCAGTGGTGTCTGAGTAGTTAGTTTAGCTCATATTCAGTATGAATTGAAACTTTTAAAGCAAAGTTCCTGCTGCTTTGGTGAATGAGCCTGGTATCCCTGTGTCATGGTTTAGCCCCAGTGAGCAACCAAGCACCACACAGATGCTCGCTCACCCTCCTGCCTCCCCGTGGGATGGCAGAGAGAATCGGAAGGGCAAAAGTAAGAAAACTCATGGGTTGAGATAAAAACAGCTTAATAATTGGAACAAAAAAATAATAACAATAACAATAATAAATTGTAATGAAAAGGACGACAATAGAGCAAGTGAGGAACAAAACCCGGGGGGGGAGAAGAGCGATGCAACCACTCAACACTCGCTGACTGATGCCCAGCCAGTCCCCAAGCAGCAATCGCTGCCCCCTGGCCAACTCCCCCCAGTTTATATACTGAGCATGACATCATATGGTATGGAATAGCCCTTTGGCCAGTTTGGATCAGCTGTCTTGGCTGTGCCCCCTCCCAGCTTCTTGTGCACCTGGCAGAGCAGGGGAAGCTGAAAAGTCCTTGACTAGTGTAAACATTACTGAGCAACAACTAAAACATCAGTGTGTTATCAACATTATTCTTATCCTAAATCCAAAACACAGCACTATACCAGCTACTAGGAAGAACATTAACCCTATCCCAGCTGAAACCAGGACAGTATCCACCCCTTATTCTCTATACCATCTACATCATGCCCAGGTCCCATACTTTCCAATACATTCCAATTAGTCACCACCACTTTCCCTGTCTTTTGATATATACACACAGCTATCATTCCCTTGGTCTATGGGCCATCCCTCTAAAATGTCCATTCAGTTCATTTAGTCCATGACTTTGGGCTCCATCTGTCATAACAGTCCTTCTGGGCAGGAGAGATGGTGTGTGGTGTTGGATTGTTGCATGCTGAAGCCAGTTCTGGTTCCATCATCACTGTACTTTGCTTGGTTTCATCCAAGTTCATTCTTCATTAATCTGGGTGATTCTTACTGTAATACCACTGATATGGTGTATAGTAACCATAGCAGTGATGACATACAGTATTATATAGCAATTAACATCATACCATTTAGTTCATTGGCTATTCTCACCCAAAATCAAATCCCCTTGAGGTACACAGTGGACTTCCCCATCCTTTCGCATGACCCACCAAGGGCACCCAGGTCCTTCAGCAAAAGCAATCCCATGAATGGGTTTGCCTTTGCCTGAGGCAGGAGTAACCCACACTGTCTTCCCCAGCATTTTTCTTATGTGCACTACAAAGACTTTATTCCCCTTCTACAGTACGTAAGAGTTTTGATTGGGCAGGGCCAGCTCGATTGACAGATCCCCTAGTGTTGACTAACCAGGTGGCCTTTGCTAAATGTGTATCCCAGTGTTTGAATGTCCCACCACCCATTGCTCGCAGTGTAGTCTTTAACAGTCCATTGTATCGTTCGATTTTCCCAGAGGCTGGTGCATGACAGGGGATGTGATATACCCACTCAATGCCATGCTCTTTGGCCCAGGTGTCTATGAGGTTGTCTTGGCAATGAGTCCCATTGTCTGACTCAGTTCTTTCTGGGGTTCCAAGTCGCCATAGGACTTCCTTTCCAAGGCCCAGGATAGTGTTCCGGGCGGTGGCATGGGGCACAGGTTATGTTTCTAACCATCCGATGGTTGCTTCCACCATTGTAAGCACATGGCACTTGCCTTGGCGGGTTTGTGGGAGCGTGATATAATCGATCTGCCAGGCCTCCCCATATTGATATTTCAGCCATCGCCCTCCATACCACAGAGGCTTTAACCACGTGGCTTGCTTGATTGCAGCGCATGTTTCACATTCATGGATAACCTGTGCAATAGTGTCCATGGTCAAGTCCACCCCTCGATCACGAGCCCATCTATATGTTGCATCTCTTCCTTGATGGCCTGAGGTGTCATGGGCCCACCAAGCTATGAATAATTCACCCTTATGTTGCCAGTCCAGATCCAACTGGGCCACTTCAATCTTAGCAGCCTGATCCACCTGCTGGTTCTTTTGATGTTCTTCAGTGGCCTGACTCTTGGGTACGTGAGCATCTACGTGACGTACTTTTACAGCCAGGTTCTCTACCCAGGCAGCAATATCTTGCCACAGTGCTGCAGCCCAGATGGGTTTGCCTCTGTGCTGCCAGTTGCTCTGCTTCCATTGCTGCAACCACCCCCACAGGGCATTTGCCACCATCCATGAGTCAGCATAGAGATAGAGCACTGGCCACTTTTCTCATTCAGCAATGTCTAAAGCCAACTGGATGGCCTTTACTTCTGCAAATTGGCTCGATTCACCTTCTCCATCAGCGGTTTCTGTGACTTGTTGTATAGGACTCCATACAGCAGCTTTCCATCTCCAATGCTTTCCTACAAGACGACAGGACCCATCAGTGAACAGGGCATATTGCTTCTCATTTTCTGGTAGTTTATTGTACAGTGGGGCCTCCCCAGCACGCATCACCTCCTCCTGTGGTGATATTCCAAAATCTTTGCCTTCTGGCCAGTCCATGATCACTGCCAAGATCCCTGGGCGACTGGGGTTTCCTGTTTGAGCCTGTTGTGTGATCAGTGCAACCTACTTAGTCCACATAGCATCAGTTGCATGATGTGTAGAGGGGACCCTCCCTTTGAACATCCAGTTGTCGTGGTTTAGCCCCAGATGGCAGCTAAGCACCACGCATCCGCTCGCTCACTCTCCCCCGGTGGGATAGGGGAGAGAATCGGAAGAGCAAAAGTAAGAAAACTCGTGGGTTGAGATAAGAACAGTTTAATAATTGGAACAAAATAATAGTAATAATAATAATGAATTGTAATGAGAAGGAAAACAACAGGAGAGAGAGAGGAACAAAACCGAAGGGAGGGAAAAAAGGAAAAAAAAAAAAAAAAGATACAACCGCTCACCACCCGCCGACCGACGCCCAGCCAGTCCCCGAGCAGCGATCGCTACCCCCTGGCCAACTCCCCCAGTTTGTATACTGGGCATGACGTCATATGGTATGGAATAGCCCTTTGGTCAGTTTGGATCAACTATCCTGGCTGTGCCCCCTCCCATTTCTTGGGCACCTGGCAGACCATGGGGAGCTGAAAAAAGTCCTTGACTAGTGTAAACACCGCTTAGCAACAGCCAAAACATCAGCGTGTTATCAATATTATTCTCATACTAAAATCCAAAGTACAGCACTATACCAGCTACTAGGAAGAAAATTAACTCTATCCCAGCCGAAACCAGGACAGTATCGACCTCTTCTTCTATATACCATCTACATCATGCCCAGGTTCTACCCTTTCCAATACAATTAATCACCACCATTTTTCTTGTCTCTTGATATATATATATATGTACAAACAGTTATCATTCCCTTGGTCTATGGGCCATCCCTCTAAAATGTCCATTCAGTTCATTTAGTGCATGACTTTGGGCTCCATCTGTCATAATAGTCTTTCAGGGCAGGAGAGATGGTGTGTGGTGTTGGATTGTTGCATGCTGAAGCCAGTTCTGGTTCCATCACCACTGCACTTTGCTTGGTTTTCATTGAACTTCTTTCTTCATTAATCTGAGTGATCCTTATTGAAATACCATTGATATGGTATATAGTAACCATAAAAGTGATGACACACAGTATTATATAGCAATTAACATCATACAGTTCAGTTCATTGGCTATTCTCACCCAAAATCAAATCCCCTTGAGGTACACAGTGGACTTCTCTATCCTTTCGCATTACCCACCAAATGCACCCGGGTCCTTGAGCAAAAGCAATCCCACGAATGGGTTTGCCTTTGCCCGAGGCAGGAGTAACCCAAACTGACTTCCCCAGCATGTTTTTTATGTGCAGTACAGGGACTTTATCCCCTTCTACAGTGCGTAAAAGTTTTGATTGGGCAGGGCCAGCTCGATTGGCAGATCCTCTAGTGTTAACTAACCAGGTGGCCTTTGCTAAATGTGTATCCCAATGTTTGAACGTCCCACCACCCATTGCTCTCAGTGTAGTCTTTAACAGCCCATTGTATCGTTTGATTTTCCCGGAGGCTGGTGCATGACAGGGGATGTGATATACCCACTCAATGCCATGCTCTTTGGCCCAGGTGTCTATGAGGTTGTCTCGGCAATGAGTCCCATTGTCTGACTCAATTCTCTCTGGGGTGCCATGTCGCCATAGGACTTGCTTTTCAAGGCCCAGGATAGTGTTCCGGGCAGTGGCATGGGGCACAGGATATGTTTTTAACCATCCGGTGGTTGCTTCCACCATTGTAAGCACATGGCACTTGCCTTGGCGGGTTTGTGGGAGTGTGATATAACTGATATGCCAGGCCTCCCCATATTGATATTTCAGCCATCGCCCTCCATACCACAGAGGCTTTAACCCCTTGGCTTGTTTGATTGCAGCACGTTTCTCATTCATGGATAACCTGTGCAATAGCGTCCATGGTCAAGTCCACCCCTTGATCACGAGCCCATCTATATGTTGCATCTCTTCCTTGATGGCCTGAGGTGTCATGGGCCCAGTGAGCTGTAAATAATTCACCCTTATGTTGCCAGTCCAGATCCACCTGGGCCACTTCAATCTTAGCAGCCTGATCCGCCTGCTGGTTGTTTTGATGTTCCTCAGTGGCCTGACTCTTGGGTACGTGAGCATCTACGTGACGTACTTTTACAGCCAGGTTCTCTACCCGGGCAGCAATATCTAGCCACAATGCTGCAGCCCAGATGGGTTTGCCTCTGCGCTGCCAGTTGCTCTGCTTCCATTGCTGCAACCACCCCCACAGGGCATTTGCCACCATCCATGAGTCAGTACAGAGATAGAGCACTGGCCACTTTTCTTGTTCAGCAATGTCTAAAGCCAACTGGATGGCCTTTACTTCTACAAATTGACTCGATTCTCCTTCTCCTTCAGCAGTTTCTACAACTTGTCGTATAGGACTCCATACAGCAGCTTTCCATCTCCAATGCTTTCCTACAAGACGACAGGACCCATCAGTGAACAGGGCATATTGTTTCTCATTTTCTGGTAGTTTCTTGTACAGTGGGGCCTCCTCAGCACGCATCACCTCCTCCTGTGGTGATATTCCAAAATCTTTGCCTTCTGGCTGGTCCATGATCACTGCCAAGATTCCTGGGCGATTGGGGTTTATAACAAGTTGATGACTGTTTATAACAAGTTTGTTTTAACACGCTCTGGTCAGATCTGTTGTTATCTTAACCCTTCGAGCCCCACGTTGGGCACCACAAAAGGACTGTCGTTTAAATCTAGTCAGCAACTAAGCACCACACAGCTGCTCACTCACCCTCCCCCCCACCCCAGTGGGATGGGGGAGAGAATTGGGAAAAAAAAGAAAATAAAACCCATGGGCTGAGATAAAGACAATTTAATAGGACAGCAGAGGAAAAGATAATTATAATAATAATTATAAAATAATATACAAAACAAGTGATGCACAATGCGATTGCTCACGACCTGCCGATCGATGCCCAGCCAGTCCCCGAGCCGCGATGCTCTTCCCCGGCCAATCCCCCCCCAGTTTATGTACTGAGCATGACATCATATGGTATGGAATAGCCCTTTGGCCAGTTTGGATCAACTATCTTGGCTGTGCCCCCTCCCAGCTTCTTGTGCACCTGGCAGAGCAGGGGAAGCTGAAAAGTCCTTGACTAGTGTAAACATTACTTAGCAACAACTAAAACATCAGTGTGATATCAACATTATTCTTATCCTAAATCCAAAACACAGCACTATACCAGCTACTAGGAAGAAAATTAACTCTATCCCAGCTGAAACCAGGACACTGGGATAAAAGAGAAATATAGGTGAGGAGGAGGAAAAAAAAGATTGCAGGTGCTTATTATTATTAAGACTCCTGGAAAAAAGCACTTTACAAGTCAGTAGCAAAGTTTTCTATGGTAATAATAGGAAGACTGACATTCATTTATTTTTTGTATCTTGACAAAGTTTTAGTTAGGCTTCTAAAGCAGTTTTGTTAACTCTTAAAGAGTTATTATAAAGTTAGTATAAATGACCAGTATTGGACATTTGCTTTAGACATTAGTTTATAGTGTTTTGAAGTAGCTGCATAAGTTGTCTGTCCTCCATGAGTTATCAAATATTTCTTGCTATTGGTATAAAAGCTACTTGGAAGTTGTAGTGTATGTTGTATATTGTACCTCTGTGCTTTCATTTTGTCGAGGAAGACAAACAGGCAATTATTCTTCAAAGACAAAACTTGGACATGCAAGCATTTTTGGGAATAACTCTAATTGCATGTCTTGTAGCACACTGTAGGTTGTATGGTGTTTGGATTTGGGGAGGGTGGGGGTTGGTCAGGCTGCAGTAGTTCTTTCAGAAACTTTTGTAGTAAACATGGAAAGACAGTTCCTAGAAGGCAGCTGTATGATCTTTCTGATAGGTCAATAAGAATAATATTCTGTAGACAAGACTAGCTCAGGATATTTGTGATGCTACTGGAACAACCATTAACACATTTTAAGCAGTGCTGAATTTCTATATGTCAGCAATTAGATTAGTTTATGTAAAAGCTTTTTTTAATATTATTTTGGCATATGAATATGAGAGCTTTCAGTCTTTTCAGATAATTCTTTGTGCATACGTTTGGTGTTGAAGGACCATATGCTTTTTTTTTGTCTTTGCTTGGTGCTTAATGCTCAGTCTTCCAATATCTGTATATGATGTCATTGTTAGGTTGACAGTATTTCACACCTTTTATGTTTAACCCTATTTAACCGTTAAACAGTATTATGTATCTAATGGGAATAGAATAGAATCTAATGGGAATGGTTTCCCAAGGGAATAAGAAATGCTACTTGTGCAGTTGAGTCAGCACAGAACTGTAACATTTTATGTCACATGGTAAATTAGGAAGTATATAACTCTCTCAAAGTACTTGTGAGAGTGCCAGGGATCTTATGGGTGATAGATGATTCATCATTTTCATAGTGCAAGTATATTCCCATATTCTAGGTGCCATTTCACAAAATCACCTTTTCTGTATGCCTTTTTTTTGCTCCACAGTTGTGAATAAAAAAAAAATAAATAGAAGCAAGGGCTACTGTTTACCTAAGATGCATCTGTATAAAGAATTGCTTTCTAACTCTTTGGTAGCCTCTTTTAGTTGAATGTGATTCTGGAATTTCTTTTTAGTAAACATACTAGATAGGCCTTTTCAAGAAATGAGGAAAAGGAGGAGGGGGGTGGATTTTTTTGTTGTTGTGTGTTTGTGAAGAAAAAGCAGCAGAAATTAGATTTCATAGCATAATATTTGATAGAGTTCAAGATTTAAGCTGGGGTGGGAATGCAGCCAAGAATTTGCTTCTAGGTTATTGCTGCTGCCATCTCAAAGCAGAAATGTAGTCATATTACAGTGTTATAACACTAGCTGGCTTAGAGAAGGGATGTAATAATTGCTTATGAAGCTAGAAGGATAGTATTTGACTGTTTTACTATTAGTGAAAAACTGTACTGATCTGGCAAAGCAAGGACCAAGATTCCTATGTTGAAGGAGACTTTGTAGAATTTCAGGGCTGCTGAGCTAAAAAAAACCCCAGTGCTCATAACTGAATACTAAAGCTGCCTCTGAGGGTTCACCTTGTGACATCTGCACTGCCACATCTCCTAAAGATCTGGTTTTGAAATACTTGCTGGGTCAAAGCTTTGCACTCTTTTACATGCTGTATTTTTGTATCATATTTGCACTAAAGTACTTACTACTCTTGACTTTAGATACCTAGATATAGCTCTTTAATATTAGCAGCATTCCATAGGAGTCTCCTATTAGTATGATAGCATTTCTCATAGCAGCTTACCAAGGTATTTGCTGGTGGATTGCATAGAGATAGAAAATTCATTATACTGGTTTTCTGTGCTGTTCACTTTATTTTTCTAATATGACTTTCCCAAGTATATGATATCTGATGGAAGTTTTATAGTTAGAACAGAGAAGAACATTCTTTATGATAGTGAATGAGTGGGGGAAATAGTCTGAAAGATGGTTTCTCCATTAAGATTTAGTTAAGGTTTTGGTAGCGGGGGGGCTGCAGGGGTGGTCTCTGTGGGAAGAGGTATGGGGCTGCCCTGTGCTGGACACAGCTGGTTCCAGCAAGCTTGTTGATGGACCCACAGCAGGCTGAAGCTGAGCCAGTCAGCAAAGTTGGTGGTGCCTCTGTGAAAACATTTAAGAAAGGACAAAAATGCCACATGACGAGCAGAGGAGTGAGGGGAAAAAACAGTGAGAAACAGTAGTATGAACACCAAGGTCAGAGAAGAAGGAGCAGGAAGAGGTTCTCCAGGCACCAGAGCAGATATTCCCCTGCAGCCTGTGGAAGAGACCATGCTGGAGCAGATATCCACACTGGGGCCTGTGGAGGACCCCACACTGGAGCAGGTGGATATTTCCTGAAGGAACTGAGGCCTGTGGAAAACCCACGCTAGAGCAGATTTTTCCTGACAGGAACTGCAGCTTGTGGAGAGGACCTATGCTGGAGCAGGGGAAAAGTGTGAGGAGGAAGGAGCGGCAGAGAGGAACTTTTATGGACTGACCTAAATCCCCTGTTTCCCATCCCCCCTGCATTGCTCAGGGTGTGGGGAAATAGAGGAGTCAGGAATGAAGGAGTGAAGTTGAGTCTGGGAAAAAGGGGTGGCAAAAATTGGCAAAAATTAAAGGAATTTTCCTCAAGTCAAGTCTGTTTTGCCCGTGACAGTAATTGATAAGTGATCTTCCTGTCTTTATCTCGACCCATGAGCTTTTCCATCTTATTTTCTCCCCCTGTCCTGTTGAGAAAGGGGAGTGAGAGAGTGGCTGGGCGGGTGTGTGGCAGCTGGCCGAGGTCAACCCACCACAGTTGTCTACCACTGAGGGCAGCTATTAATTTTTCAACGTGCTTAATTTAATAGATTATTGACAAAGAAAAAAAGTTTTCTGTGACAATTTAGCTGTTTAGATAAGTCTCAACATCCCAATAGACTGGGTGTGATCATTGCAATGAAAAGGAAGGGCTATAACACTTCAGAAAGTGTTTGTCATGTTTTGGTGTTTTCTTCATTTCTTATTCCCACTGCCAAACCAGAGATATTTCTACATCGGTCACTCAAATTATGTAATTTTATTTTCTTACCATGTCTAGTCTCTATCTACTGATTCCTCTTCACCCTGGGGTGCTGAACCAAGTAGGCAACATCATCAGGATGTCTGCAGTACAGCAGAGACCTCCACTAATAAAGAGGTAGTGCAATCTTTTAAAAAGCCACCATCTTGTCTGTATTGCTTATGCCTTTCTCTTTTCTTTACCTCTTTGTACATGTGTAATCTCCTCTCTTGTACCAAAACAGCAACAAAAAGAGAAAACTGATTTGACATTTTTCCTTTGTGCTTGCCTCCCTGTCTGACTGAATGCATAACATACTGTATCTAAGACCATTTGTGATGGCATTCCTTACTCTGTGTTTGGCCACAACACTTGTTTAACAGGCTAGGGAGTATTGATTTATTGAGGAACAGCTGCCAACATCACCTCTGTATTCAGGGCAAGAGGAGCTAGCCCTCTTCCTTATCTCTGCAGAATATCTTTCCATAAAGAAAATAACATTTCTCAGCCAGGTGAATAGGCCCTTCCAATGTAGTAATTTAATTCTGCCTACTATCTTATTGATGGGCAAACTGACCCATAGGAACAAGTAAGTGATTTCTCAATAGCCTGCCAACGATTCACAGGCAGAACTGGAACTAGAATCTAGGAGTCCTGACTCTGGGCTCCTTGAAAGCAAGCTATACACTTCATTTTTTTTGTCAAGGCCTGTACCTGGCAGGTTTCCACACTGCAGTAATTGAACTGAGATGAGATGATAAATGCTTCTTATCTCATTGATATGACAATTTTTTTTTCAGACTTCAATGTTAGATTTGTTAAGAGAGACCTGTAAGCACATAGACACAGCTGCTGATAGATAACTTGTGCTTAGCTATCAGCTAACAGCATGGTATCTTCTACAAATGAATAAACCAATCTACTGTAGACCAGAAATATTGGTTGAAATTTAAACAAGACTTAGTCTATTCTTTTTTTTTTCTTCTTCTTTATCATCTAGGGAGGAAAAAAGCTTGTAGCCTGTGTATATATATTAATTTAAATCTATGCTTGTATTTAGAAGGGGATGGAAGCTTTCAGAAGACTTAGGAATTTTGTCCTTAATTTATCCTGCACCAAAGCCTTCAACAGTATTGGCTTGTGTCATGATTTCATCTACAATATTCTTTAGCTTGCTAAAGCCTCTGGCTTTATGCAGTTTACAGATGTAGTTGCTTTGTGACAACTCTAAAGGCTGACAGTTGTTAGATATTAATCTTACTCAAAGGAAAAAATGAACAAGATGCTACCCATTTTCAATATGTGATCACATACAGTGTTAAACATAATAAACTTTCAGAGTAATTTCAGTCAGATGTGTTGTGGGGTGCTGGGTTTCTTTCCACGCAAATAAGCAACACTGCATGGTTTAGTACCTCCCTTACAAAAATAATAATGACAAAGCCTCATCATTTTTGGGAAACACTTTTAGGTCTTAACAAAACCTTTATTTAACATGTAAATTTTACAGTGTTCAGTTGATGGACAAAACCAGTAATTCAACATTAATGACCTATTTTTTAATTACTCATGGATATATAATTAAAAAATTATTCCCCTTTTTTAATAATGTTATCTGATACCTTGTTATTACTTTAGTTTTATCAGTGTTTCTTGACATGGATAATGAATGAAAAAAATTGTCTGTGTAGAGCCTTTGTAATAAAAACATTAATTTGATGTTAGTTTACACAGCTTTATCCTGAAATGAAGTTTTATTGGCTAATCAGATTACTGTCAAACCTGTAATTATATACATAAAATTTGGTTAGGCCTTGAGTCTTTTAAAAAAAATTATATGTATGCTTTGAAAAGGATACTTATGTGGATAAGCTGCCTCTGATTTTTTGGAAGTGTACAGTTTTGTTCTCTAGGCCTGTCAGAATCCAGCTAATTGAATCTCTGCTAGCATCACAGTAGCAGCAATTGCATGCAATTATTGAAGTGGGTATAGGTGGTGCAGTAAAAATAAAGTCATCACAACAGATTGAATAGCCAAAGAACAGCCACTCCTGATTTGAAAATAAAACTTGTGTCCTCTCAGCACTTGATTTCCCTTAAGCATTTTGACAGCAGGCAGTCATTACTTAGTCACAAATTTCTCTCTGCTGATATTGTCTCTGAGAAGAATCATAGAATCATAGAATCATTTAGGTTGGAAAAGACCTTTAAGATCATCGAGTCCAACCGTAAACCTAACACTGCCAAATCCACCACAAGAGCTTTCATGGTTTTGCTGGACAACTCAGCAACTCTCTCTCATGAGGAAAGGCCAAGTATTTTAAGGTTCTCTAGGCTCTGTTTGTTTTTCTGCCACCAATTATTTTACAGTGAGGACAGTGTAGTAGGATGAAAAATATTACTTATTCCTCGCGTCCTTGTAACAATAAATGGAAAAGACTCACTGGATTAGTCATTTACCTGTCACATAAGTGTGCACTTCCCAAGCGATTGATTTGTCACAAGTGTACAGAACCTGTTAAACTGCCTATCATAAAGGAAAACAACTTGGTATATATGTGAATATGTAAATGCAACTGAACCTCTTCTGAGACACTGGACTTTATCCTGATCATGCATGGATATTGTTTTGATATATATATATATAGGAGTTGCTCCAAATTTAATGCATTGTAGAATGAGGTTCAGGTTTGTCAAAATCTTGTAATGCTTGGCTTATCCAAAACTTTTATTTCAAAAAGGTTTAATAGCAGCATATGCTTTAGTATACCTATTACCATGGTTTTTTATACAAAGTTGTCTTTAGAAAATTCTCCCATATCTATATATTGTTGAATATAACAAAATGGTGAGTCTCCCTGAAGTTATCGTTTCTAGATGTTTATATTGTTACCACAGAGTCTTTCATAGAAAATTACAATTGGAAATGAGGTATTATTTTAGTCTGTGTGTCTACAAATGTAGGACGGATGTTTTGGGTTTTTTTCTATTAGTCCACCTTTCATGAAAGTGAGACTTTACTTGATTCTTTACTTGATTAAACAAACAAGGAATAAATGCCTTGCTTGCAGTTTTCATTGTCTAAATCATGCAAGTTTATATGTACTTTTGTCCTTGTTGCAGCATAAACATAATCAGTGTAGGACTGTTATTAAATGCATTTACTCCAGCGGATATAGGTGGCTACATAGCCTGTCAAAAACAATCTTAATAAGTAATTAAATTTGGTTCATAATTAACAGAGCAGGTCAATGCTTTTTGTCATGAATAATAATAGTATTGGTCCATTTTAAATATCTCCATATGTATTTATTTGGAAAATATCTTTGAGAGATTATGTATTTTCCTGTATTTCTGTTTGTTAAAGAGAGCACAGCACTAATTAGTAGTCAGGAAGCATGTTGCCAAACACCAAGAGCTAATTCAAAATAATGTAGTGTGTTGCCTGCTTGATGAACATGTTAATAGAATATACCATATTTAGGGATAATAACCCTCTAATAATTGGTCAGACTTTTAATTTAAAAGTAAATATTTTCCTAATAAACTCTCACCATCTTTTGCTAATAACTGTTACTGTGATTTCATTTTTATGGAGGAATTTTTAATGTGTATTTAAGCATACTTTGTTCTGTTTGAAATCCTATTTGTCTTTATTACAGTCCAGAAAAAGCTTGGCTTCATTCCCAACATATGTTGAAGGTAAGATATATTTAATAACTTAATTTTTTTTTCATTATATGAAGAACTCCAATGTTTTTAATGTATAGAACTTTATTTTTATGTGCAGAACATAAAACTTGCTAAGGTTGGATTAATTGATTTAGATTAAACTGTGTCGAACCTGGAACTTGAATTAAACCCTAGTAGGCTTTTTTGGAAGTTGAGCAAAATCTCTCTCTTATTTTGTAACATTTAATTGATGGCTCCTGCCACCTTTCTACTGGGTTGTTATCGATACCATTTAAATCACTGATTAAAAAAAAAAACACCGTGGAATTCATAATGTATGTGAATGTGTGTGTAGAGAGTAATTTGTTGTCTGATAAGGAATAGAGGTTAGACAAAACAGTTAAAATCTCCACAAAACTGGCAGGCAAGTAGGAGGAAACTTGCACTGATTTTGAGGTACTTATCCTCTGATTAAATAACCCTTATGCTTTATAGAATGGCAAAAAAAAAAAAGCTGATGTCATATTTAATTTGGAATGTCTTCGAATTCCTTGATTGCTTTACAGTGTACTGTCTTTAGACTGTAAATTTTGGCATTGGTTTAGTCTTTAAAAGTATATGTTGTATATTTTAGAACCTGTGACCAGATGAACTGATGTAAATTACATAGATTGCTTTGAAACTAGCTGAGGTTTGGAAATTCAAACCAATGAATGATCTGTCTCTGGTAGACAGCCCTCTCTCTGTCATGGACCATCTTAAAGTGTGTCCTTGCCCCCCAACAAATAAAAAAATCTCTTAGCATTCTTTGAGATATTGGTCCAGTGGACAGTTGCTTAAAGCATTGAACACACTATTTTTATGCAGGTAATTGATAGTCTGAGAAAAACTTTCATCTGCATTACACTTTTATTCAACAGATAATTTCATACTCTAACATAATGTATGGAGGGGGGTTGTGAATAACAATACTGTTGTTCTGCAAGTGTGTTCACATCTCATAAAAATAAAACATGTTCCTCTTTCCTTTTGAATATGCTTCCTGTCTTATCTGTACCTCTTTCACCCTATGTTTAAGATTTTGTGTTTTGATCAAGAACTATGCTATAAAGGGTTTGGTAATGGAAGTGGTGATAAGGCCTTTATGCATAGAGTAACAAATATTGGCAATTAAAATACTGTATAGTTTCAGGGCTTGAGCAATAATATGCAAGTATGTAGCACTTCTAGATGCTATGTGGTTGGTTGGAAGTGGTTGGTAAGATGCTGATGCTGTCAGGCCTGGAACAGGCACCAATGTAGTGATATCAGGATGCTTGCTCTATCCCATCTGGGTGTTCCCCTGATAGCCAGGGAAAGCACCCCAACCCCCCCAGTCATCCTGATCATGGAAGCAGGTTTGACATGTGTCATATGATCAGAACAACAGGTTTTGTTCATTGTCCTGATTTAGACTGCAGTGACTGATCAAGCACAGGGTTGCCCAATGGGGGCTCACAAACACCACAGATCACATGATTTACATACTTTATTATACTTTTTCCCACTGCTTGGCCCTCCTTTTTGTCACCCTTGTATCTCCTTTTCTAATATCCATGCCTGGACTTGGGGCCCCTCACCCACACCTTGAGTCTTTCCAGATGCGGGTCTCCTACTTGCCAGCTAGTCCAGGTTGATGTTTGCTAGCAAATTACACACACACACATACACAAACAGAGTATTAAAATTCATTAGGGAAATATAAACACGCCCTGATTCCTCCAGTTGCTGGCACCTAGACCTATGGGCCCTGTGACTTGTGTCCCCTTCTCCAGTTGCTGGCACTTAGACCTTGCAGCACTCACATAGGATAGAGGGTGAGAGCACACAGAAAAATGAATTAAGAAAAAGGATTTAATAAGAAGACAGGACAGACTGCAGTGATCAGGCACAAGGCTCAGTCAAACAAGTGTACTGACTAGCAGCCTGCTTACATGTGACCGGCCTCTTCTATCCCCCCTTTTCTCCATTTTCCCATGCTTGTACTTCCCCCCTCATCTACCTTGATCCCTCCCATTCTCCACCCTGGTCTCTTCCCAAATAAACAACCCACCTCTAATTACTTTTTCCCCACTGGTCCATTTTGCTACATCCATACCCAAATTTGGTATTTCTGATACCAGTCCCTAGACACTCTCAGCCTTATATGCTACAGTTACCCAGGCACTGCTGGCCTTGCAAGGTTCCACTCCCCCAAAGGCCCCCAATGCTCCCTGTCAGGTGTCTGTGAAGTCTCATGTAGCTCCCCCTTAATTACCAGTGCAATCCAGCCATCCCTCATGGCACTGCCTGTAACTTTTGGCAGCTTCTCACTCTGTTACCTGTCACATCCGGCAATTTCTCATGCCATGGCCAGTAGTTTTCCACATCCTGTTCAATTAGCTGAACCTTGGGCCACAGCCTAATCAGTGGCCCAATCATTTGCCTGCAGCCCTAACAATATAAATTCCATTCCTTTGGGTTTCATTCTTGAAAGTGACTAGTGACCATAATTACTTTCTTTTTTTGGGTGTCCATTTAGGTAGTATCTGAACAGATTGAGCACACTTGAGGTACCTCAAAATCAGTAGTCATAAACTTTCATCTATAAAGAAGCCATAAATTGGGAAAGCTTCATGATAAAGTTTGTGTATGTACTCATATCTGTGTGTATATTATGAGTGTGATTAAGATTTAGCTCTAGCTACTAATTTTTTAATTAACTTAAGAATGACGTATTCTTTTGGGGGTAAAGTTCTCAGTCCTTGTTAATGTCATCTTTGGTGAATTAGAAGAAAATTGGCATTTTTGTGTTATGTTCAACTTCAGGCTTTAGCACCTCTTAAATCTCAGGCTAACTCTTGAGTTGACTAAAAACTCTGTTCTGAAAGGATCAGGTTTTGTTCCTAGCAAAATAGAGAGCAAAACCAGTTTATACTTCTTGATAAAATATAGACAATTTTACCAATTCTCTCAAAAATATCTCAAATTATGATTATCTGTACATTTTCACTGGCCTTGAACATAGATTTTTTTTTTCTTACTTGTAGCAAAACAAGAAGCTTCTTGCATAAACCTTCCTTTTTCTCAGATCATGAGAATTTTAACATATATAGAGAAAAGCCCTGTCTTCTGCAGATATAATCTCCAAACACCTGAAAACCTGTATATTATACATGTTTCTCTGTACTGACTTGTGAGGTGATAAATACCTCATTGACTTTTAACTTTACACAGAAGCTGATGAGAGCTGAAGTCGTTAAGTATCTTGCAGGACTAAGACAGTAGCTTTTTCCAAATGCAAGAGCCCTTGCTCTGTATATTTACCATCAAAATATTTTTGTTTAAACACCTCCCCCCCCCAACATAATACCCTTGTTGGGAATGAGTGTGATTTTGATAATATTGATCTCCTCTATTATGGGGGGGGTGTATGTATGTGTATCATAACTGTAAAGCACTCTTGAGGAGATTCCACTACCTGTTCAAAGTACTGAGAGAACAATTTAAGTATTCTTGTTTCTATGTAAGAACAAAACTAAAGAGGTTATTTTGCTCTAGAGTGAGCCCTGCCTTATAGGAGAATGATCTATTGTGAGAAATTGAATTAGCAATTAGTTTCTGCTGGAGAGATGTTGAGAAGACATGCTCGGTGTTTTGTATGCCTTGATTAAAAGTATTGGTTGTCATGCCATCATGCTAAAGTGAAGTAGTTCAGAGGAGTATTTACAGCTCTTAGGTACAGGCTCAAGTAGTCAGAGTATTATTTTTTTAACCATAGTTTAATGTGACTTTCCCCCCCCCTGTATTTGTAGTTCCTGGACCTTGTGATCCTGAAGACTTGATTGATGGAATAATTTTTGCTGCCAATTACCTCGGCTCCACTCAACTCCTTTCTGACAAAACTCCCTCCAAGAATGTGAGAATGATGCAGGCACAAGAGGCTGTCAGCAGAATCAAGGTGAGGGATGACTCTTGCTGTTTCTCAAGTTGGTGTTTTAAAGCTGCAGATGTGAACTTGTATGCTTAAGTCTTCTCATGTTGGGTTATCTGTGGTTTCAGAAACATTAAGTCACTAATCTTTCTTTTTGCAAGATAAACCACTTATTTAATGCTGCTTTTGGAACAAGAGTGAAAGGAAAAAAGGTTCCAGATAATTCTAATTTGTACAGTACAACTTCTTCTCTATTCTGTTAGCCAAAAATCTATAATTGTCAGGGCAGGCCCAAAATGAGAGACAAAGACATATGATTCAAAGGCTCTAGGCAAGTAATAGCTCAAAGAGGCTGAGCTCTGCCTGCTAGCCAGTTTTATTAGCTCTCCTGATAACAAACCAAGGGCAGATGTAGACATACTATTTACAAAACATCATCTCCTTTGAACAGATACAAGCATAAACCTGACACCATCCCCTCCCCTCACCAAGGGTGTGCCCCCACACCCTCCAGTGGACCTGGCTTAGCAGGATAATGGACACGAAAAGCCTGAACCTTAGCTGGGGTATGCACCTCTGACACAGGCTCCCAGGAATGGTCCTCCGGGCCATACCCTGCCCAATCAATCAAATACTGCAGGGTACCCCAGGATATCCTGGAATCCAAAATAGCCCAGACATTATATTCTCTCTGGCCCTGGACTGTAATTGGAGGCGGAGGTCAAGGTTGCCACTAGAAGGGATCTGGGTGAATGGGTTTTAACGAGGAGATGTGAACAACAGGGTGAATCTTGAGAGCACGTGAAAGCTGCGGACAAAACACGACCGGACTAACCTGGGCCATGATTTTATATAGGCCAAGATAATGGTAGTCTAAATTAGAAAAAAAACGCACCCAATGAACATGTTCACCAGACAACCGAACATAGTCCCCAACCACAAAGTCTGGTGCTGGTCACCAACATCTATCTGCATAGTCTTTGTAAGCAGCCTTTGCTTTTTCCAGCTGCTCTTGAAGAAGCACATGTATATGCCACAACCGCTCAAGGGAGATCATTGAAGGGAGTCCTCAGGGGTGTAAAAGTCAGTTCTTTGCCGGCTGAGGAGGGAGACAAGGATGCTTAGCATAGAATTACCAAGGGAATTTATTCTCTTATTTTAGCTATGCGCACAGGGGTGCCCCAGCCTAATGCATGGAGGACCCCGATACAGAGGAAAGCAGGGTTTATATATGTTACAATACAGTTTTGTAGACCAATCAAATTACTCATGTTAAGGGGTGGGCTAATCAGTTACTATTGCTCACATAATCAGTATGTAATTGTCCCATACAGGATCAGTACATGCTTGTCCCGTGCAGGTGGTGTGGATGTATGTGTCAGTGGTGTGTTAATCTTCGTTGTTCTAAACCAATGTCCCATGAAGGTGTGTGTGTGGGGGGTTATACTGGATTCTGGTCAATTGCAGTCCTGGCTGTGGTTATATGTCTGGTTTTTTTTGAAAGGTAAATCTTCTATTGTTTTGTTGTTGGTATGGGGTGTTCTCAGACGGTGAGAGCCAGCTTAGGTTGGGTCTTCAGGTCACATTGACCCTGAGGTAAAAGCTCATAGTCTCAGGCAGTGTTCGTACTTCTAAGGAAGCCGTATTGCAGTTAGCATCTTGCCTTTCACAGGGGAAACCCCCTGGACAGCCTCCGGAGTAGTGGGGTGGTCATGGGGATGAAAACCATACTGCACATAAAAAGGGGTCTGCTGTGTGGAAGAGTGGACACTGCTGTTATAGGCAAATCCTGCCAATGGTAACACAGGGACCCAGTCATCCTGATGGTAATCAATATAATAATGGAGATACTGCTGCAGGATCTGGTTCACCCACTCTGTCTGACCATTAGACTGTGAGTGATACAGGTAGGAAAGACACAGTTGAACCTCCAGCAGGCCCATAAGCCACCTCCAGAACTGGGCAGTGAACTGGGCCCCTTGATCCATCACCGACAGGCCATGGCAGCAAAACACATGCTGCAAAAACAAACGCACAGTCTGAGGGGCTGTGGGCAGCTTCTTTAGTAGAACAAAAATAGCAGCCTTCGTAAACAAGTCCACTACCACAAGCACCTCTGTCTGCCCCTGAGACACAGGTAAGTTCACAATAAAATCAATTGAAATAATTCGCCATGGCCACTCAGGAGTTAGTAAGGGATGTAGTAGACCCTGCAGCCTCTGTGTCAGTTTCTTGGCCTGAGCATTGACATTGCAAGCAAGAACATAGCTCGTGACATCTGCATGCACAATAGGCCACCAGTACATCTGCGTGACTCAATGCAGAGTCTTCTGATGACCACCATGCCCTGCTGTCAGCATGTGATGACAGTGCTGAAGGAACTGTGTGTGCAGTGGGCCAGCAAGGATATACGGCCGCTCATCATGATACAGACAACCATCCTCCTGCAGATTCTGTGAAGTATCCCCTGCCTGAAACTGCATGACCAAAGAATCACCAACCATTGCCCAATGCACAGAACTTAAAAAGGCATGGGCCAGCATGGATGCAACAAAATTTTGCAGAGAGAAAAAATTACAGGGGGGTGGATCTGCCTCAGCAGCTCCTGCTCGGGCTTCCTGACATGACAGGGTATCTATCCTACTATTCTGTTTGCCCAGTCTGTAGGTGATATTAAACGGAAACAGAGAGAAAAGTTGCCCAGCAAGTCAACTGAGGAGAGAGGCACTTCAGGTTTGTAAAACATTCCTGATTTCAATAGTCAGTCAGTACCAAAGCAGGCTCAGCAGGACCCATGAGAAGGTGCCTCCACTCAGCAAACACCTCATGGATGGCCAACAACTCTCCCAGATATCATAATTCCTCCTTGCAGCAGTCAACTGGCAGAAGAAATAGGCACATGGATGAAGCTGTCCATCTGATGGACCACGCTGACAAAGTACCACCCCAATGGCATGGGCGGAAGCATCCACCTCACATACAAAAGGATGACTGGTATCTGGGTGGTCCAAAACCCGGGCTGTCATAAATGCCTGCTTCAAGTCATCAGAGGCCCCCTGCACCTCAGGTGTCCACTAAAAAGGGACATGCTTACAAGTCAGTGCTGTGAGCAGAGCGACCTTTTGAGCAAAATTCCGAATAAAACACTGATAAAAATTGGCAAAGCTTAAAAAGCGCTGCACATCACACACCATTGAGGGAGCCTGCCAATGAAGAACAGTGTCGATTTTCATGTCCATGCTCATGCATCAGGGCCCATCAAGTACCCCGAGACATCCATATACTGTTGGAAGAAGGCACGCTTCTCCAGTTTGGCATAAAGGCAATGGCAGTAAAGGTGGGAGAGAACCTCCCAAACATGAACAACGTGTTCCTCCCATGTGGTCAAGTAAACTAAAAAGTCATCCAGATATGCAATGACATAATTGTCCAACAAATCACTGAAGACATCATTCACAAAGCACTGAAAGGTGGCGGGGCACTACACAGGCCAACAGGCATCACATGGTACTCAAAATGGCCGTACTTGCAAACAAAGGCAGTTTTCCATTCATTGCCCCAACGAACACAAATAAGATTATAAGCCCCTCTCAGATCCAGTTTAGTAAACCAGCATGCCCACTGCAAACACTCCAGTTGCAAAACAGCTCAGGAATGAGGGGCAAGGGCTACCAGTTCTTGATGGTAATATTATTCAGTCCTCAGTAGTCCACACATGGCCTCAAGTCTCCATCCTTCTCCATATAGCTATGGTATCATACAATTCAAATAATGGATTATTTCCTCCCCCAAGGTTAAAACTCCTTGAGGTACACACTGGACTTCCCCATCCTTCCGCATTACCTACCAAGTGCACTTGGGTCCCTGAACAAAAGGACTAAACCATGCTGCCTTTCTCAGACAGTTCCTTATGTGCAGTACGGGGACCTTATCTCCTTCTGCAGTAGGTAGGGGTTTCATTTGCGCAGGGCCAGGTCAGTTAGCAGATCACCTAGAGTTAACCAGCCCCATGGCTTCTGCTAAATTTGCATCCCAGTGCTTGAATGTCCCAGCACCCATGGCTCTCAGTATAGGTTTTAACAGCCCATTGTATCATTCAGTTTTCCCAGAGGCTGGTGCATGATAGGGGATGTGATACACCCAATCAATGCCATTTTCCTTGGCCCAGGTGTGTATGAGGTTGTTTCAGAAAATGAGTCCCATTGTCTGACTCAATTCTTTCTGGGGTGCTGTGCTGCCACAGACCATGCTTTTCAAGGTTCAGGATGGTGTTTCAGGTGGTGGTATGGGTTACAACAATTTAAAGGTATATCCATTACAATTTCCACCCCATCCCCAGCAGTCCACACATGGCCTCAAGTCTCCATCCTTCTTCTTTACAAAAAATACAGGGGCACCAAGGGGTGAAGTGGAGTATTGAATAAAACCCTGGGCTAAGCCATCGTCACTATAAGCCTTCAAGGCCACCACCTCTAGCCATGACAGAGGATAGATACGACCCAAGGGGAGAGGAGCGTCTGGTAACAGCGCGATAGAACAATCATACACCCGATGGGGGGGGCAGAGGGTAAGGTTGCTACTTGCTTTTGCTCAAAGACGTCCAAAAAATCCCTACATTCTGGCGGCAGCGCCCCCAACAGGCCAGCAGATGGCTCGGGGGAGTTGACGCTGCCAGCACGGGACACCCGGCAGGCGCACTAGTGCCTGCCTGGAACCCTGGCCAAGTATAGCCGCCAGAGCCCGCTGTACCCCGCCGGCTGTGACGGGAGGGGGGAGAGCACCAGCAGCCCCCGACTCAACGGCAGGAAGGTAAATTCGTCTCTGTGCCCAACGAACCATCGAATCGTGCCGGACTAGCCAAGGCGTGCCCAGGATGATTGGATAAAAGGGCATAGATGTCACCGAAATCGGAAATCAAACTCCTTAACACCAATGTAGTATTAAGAAGCAGGCATTCTTTATTACGGCACCAGATGCACAGGGGATCGTTCCACCTAGGGTACATACCGCAGGTTACATCAACCAAAACTTATATTGTCCGATTACATACATATGCATCAAATTTCCTGGAATGATCATGCCTATTCATTCTATTTCCCGGAACTAATTATCATGTTTGCGTGGTCATTACGCATGTGTCCTTGAACTCTGAGGGGCTTCCGTGGGGGTCTCTGGTGGTCGTGCAGGTGTGTCCTTTAGTTGACCCTTCCTCTGGACATGCGCAATATCACCTTGCTTATGTAACTTGCTTCCCTTCTTCATGGTGCATGGTCCCTAACAATGGTTTGGCACCCTTAACACAAACCAATTATTCTAACTACCCTCGACTCTTTGTCAAGATGGGCTGGGGCTGTACTGGGAGCATAGCAGCATGTCCGTACTACTCCTCGTCTAATTGTCTTTGGGCATAGTAGCATATCCATAGCCATAGATGTACAAACACAACATTAAAGCATTGTCTAACCTGCTCCTATCTCTATGTTGCTTATTTACAAAAGAACAAACTAATCATTTTGGTTACATCTGGTTACATTTCCCCCCTTTGGAAGTTTTGAAATAATCATCTTTTCAATACTTCCACTCTTAATCTTTCATATCTCAACATAAGCAGGTGGCTTCTCTCCCGGCATTGGCGTACGATGCTTCATCACTGATTTAAAAATTGCTACAGAATTCCTAGACATTGTCTGTGTCAACATTTTCTTTAAACATTGATAAACCCAACAAATCACCAAAACAACTGTAATCAAAATGATTAGTGTCTGTAACAACTCAGTTATCCATCCTTTAAGAGAAAATCCAAAATGTCCCCAAATTTGGCGTAACCAATTTGTTTGCATTTCACTCCTTAAACCTTGAGTCTGCTGTGCCACCCTCTTCATATCATCTATTTGTTCATTCCAAGCAGCTGTAACATTTGGGATGTGCACACAGCAATCTTGATTTCTGTAAATCCACAATCATCACTTCAATTCCCCCATGTGTTTCTCTCTGTTTTTCCTCTGCTATTTTTATCATTATTTGTGGGGTAACTATGACTTGTCGGGTGGGTGTTACCCATCTCATTTTCTACTGCTCTCAACTGTTCTGCCAATAATCTATCCAATTTACCATAATTTGGTTTTGGGGTTAGAAGTTTTACCTGTTTTACTGGTACCAGGGCAAGGATGCTTTGCTCCGCTACCTCTCTAGCAGTTTTATCAGCCAATCGGTTGCCCACATTTACCACGGTTTGTCCAAATTGATGTGCTTTACAATGCATTACCACTACTTCCTTGGGCTGCTGGATGTCCTGGAGGAGTTGAAGAATATCTTCCTTATATTTAATGGGTGATCCTTGAGCTGACAACAGTCCTCTTTCCTTCCAGATAGCTCCATGTGTGTGAATCTGCTTTCTGTGCTGATGTATTCACAGGGAGAGCTTCAGCTTTCATCCCTTGGGTGGTGGTGACCACTGCATACCCTGCCATTCATTTTCCATCTCGGACGAAACTGCTTCCATTCATAAACAGCTCCAAATCAAGATTAGGCAGCGGTTTGTCCTTCAGGTCCTGTCTGCTAGAATATACCTGTTCAATAGTTTGCAAACACTCATGGTGTAAAGACTCACCCATTTCCAAGCTCAAAAACATTGCTGAGTTCACTGCTGTTGTAGTTTTAAGTTCCACATCATCCTGTTCCAAGGGAGTGACCTGGTATTTAAGCATGCGGCTCGGGGACTGCCAATGCCCCCCTTTTTGCTCCAAGACAGAAATTACCATGTGTGGGACATAAACCATAATTTTCTGTCCCATGGTTAATTTCCTTGCTTCTTGGATTAAGAGTACAGTTGCTGCCACAGCTTGCAAACATCCAGGCCATCCCTTGCTGACATTATCCAATTGCTTAGAAAAATACCCAATGGCCTGTTTCCAAGTTCCTAATTTTTGAGTCAACACACCCAAAGCAAGATGTTATCGCTCATGTACAAACAATTCAAAAGGCTTTGCTAAATCTGGGAGTCCTAACGCAGGTGCGGACATCAAAGCCTTCTTCAGATTTTTAAAAGCTGTCCAACACTCAGGTGTCCACAACAGGTGATTCTCCTGGGATCCTTTCAAAGCTGCATAATTGAGGATCCACAATCGACACCACCCGACCATACCCAAAAATGTCTGCAATTCCCGTATCATTCTGGGTTCTGGAACTTGACAAATTGCTTCCTTTCTGCCTGCTCCCAATCTTCTTTGTCCTTGCAAAATTTCAAAGCCTAAATATATCACAGTCTCTTTCCCAATCTGGGCCTCGCTTTTTGATACTCGGTATCCTGCTTGTCCCAAAAAATTCAACAAGCTGATGGTCACTTGTAAACATTCCTCTCGAGTCTCTGCTGCTATCAAGATGTCATCTACA
Organism: Ciconia boyciana; assembly: GCF_034638445.1. Classification (NCBI taxonomy): domain Eukaryota; kingdom Metazoa; phylum Chordata; class Aves; order Ciconiiformes; family Ciconiidae; genus Ciconia; species Ciconia boyciana. The sequence goes on along the minus strand of NC_132937.1, from coordinate 6,805,787 downwards.
TACTGCAATATTATTCCTTCTGAATTTTCTTTTTTCCACACTTCCAATTCCTTTGCCAACTGATTACCAAATATTGTAGGACTATTTTTGAACCCTTGAGGTAGCACCATCCAGGTGAGTTGTGTCTTGCATCCAGTGGTGGGGCTTTCCCATTCAAAGGCAAATATTGCCTGGCTATCTTTGTCTAGAGGTATGCAGAAGAAAGCATCCTTGAGATCAAGTACAGTAAACCACTTATGTTTTTCTTTTAAGGATGTCAGCAAGGTATATGGGTTAGCTACTACTGGGTGAATGTCTTGAACAATCTGATTTATGGCTCTTAAATCTTGAACTAACCCATATTCCTTGCCATTTTGCTTTTTCACTGGCAATATCGGGGTGTTATATTCTGATTCACACTCTATCAATAATCCATAATTCAAAAATTTCGTTATTAATTCTTCCAACCCCTTTCTAGCTTCCCACTTAATAGGATACTGGTTTTGTCTTACCGGTTTAGTTCCAGATTTTAGAACAACTTTTACTGGTTCCGCCAATTTAGACCGACCTGGGATTCCACTAGCCCATACCAAGGGTGTTACTGCATCCTCCACTTCTGCAGGAATTTCTTCCTTCGGTCTTGGTGTGTTCTGTAACATAAGAATTCTCGCTTCCACAGCTTTTGATTCAGGTATTAACAGCTGAGTCTCCCCATTTTTTAAAAATTATTTTGTGCATTCAATTTACTCAATATATCTCTTCCTAACAAAGATGATGGACATTCTGGCATATAAAAAAATTGATGAATTACCCATTGCTTTCCCAATTTGAATTTCAAAGGTTGTAAAAACGGCCGATTTTCCTTCCGCCCTGTTGCCCCAACAACACTTAGAGTTTTATGACTAAACCCCCCTTTGCATATATTTAATACCGACTATGTTGCCCCTGTATCGACTAAAAATTCTACTTCATCATTCCCCAGCTTTAATGTAACCAGGTGTTCAGCTGGGGTTGACTCCCCTGGTCTCCTTCAGTCCTCATCATTCAGAGTCATCAACTTAATTGCCTGCAGAGAAAGATCCAATTCACTCACTTTGGGACATTCCCTTTTCCAATGCCCCCTCTCCCTACAGACAGCACACTGATCTTCTGCCAGCCGGGGAGGTCTAAACGGAGGTGCTGCTCCTCCTGGTGGTCCTCCTCTTCCCCTTCCCCTACCTATTCCTGCTTTCCTTCCTCCTCCTTTCCACATTTCAAACACCTTTTCCCAATGCTACAGGCAGAGCAACGTCATCTTAAACTCTTATTCCTTCCCTGTTTTTTCCAAAGTCAATACCATAGAATCTTGCAGGATAATCCCACATTGTTTTTGCCACTCCGGATGATTTCTCAAAGCAAAGAATAAATACCTCATAAGGTATTTTATCCCATTTACCCTCCCGCCTACAAAACAGCATTAATTGCAAGATGGTATTATACCTTAATGTACTATTCTTTGGCAATTTTTCCCTGCTATCCAAAGTATACATTGGCCACCAATGATTACAATATTCAATTAATTGTTTCCGAGTCAAAGGATCACCCCCCAGATCTTTCCAGTGTTTTAAAATACATCCCAAAGGTGTTCTTTGTGGGATGGGTTTCTTACTCGGAAATGTACCCATCTCCCAAACGACTAGTGCTTGTGATTGTGCACTATCTCAGGCACTAGTCAGAGGGGCCCCAACCCTTGTTGGAGCTCCCTCTGGGATGCCAGCCCCCTGCAGGAAATCCCAACCTTGGAGACTTCAACCCCCTGTTGAAGACTCCCCCTTGGGCCCCACTCCACAGGCTTTCGCCTAGCAGAGACTTACCAACCGAGGTATCTCTTTAGCCCAACCCTGTGTAGCTTTCGCCGTGCCTTACGAGCAGGCTTTAGTGGGACTCTAACCCACGTCCTACCTAGAGCTCTGTTACCCGTTAGAAGAATGCCTTATTATTTAATTCCAGGGGACTTACTTGGAATCCTTTGGTCTGGGGATCAGAGGTTCTCCTTGAGAATCCCTCGATGCCGGCTGGAGGTCCCATGATCCCATGGATCCATTGGGATTTACAAGCGGTGTCTCATCTAGGTTGCCAAAACTGTCACCGAAATCAGGAATCAAACTCCTTAACACCAATGTAGTATTAAGAAGCAGGCATTCTTTATTATGGCGCTGGATGCACGAGGGATCGTTCCACCTAGCGTGCATACCGCAGGTTACATCAACCAAAGCTTATATTGTCCGATTACATACATATGCATCAAATTTCCCGGAATGACCATGCATATTCATTCTATTTTCTGGAACTAATTATCATATTTGCATGGTCATTACGCGTGCGTCCTTGAACTCCGAGGGGCTTCCGTGGGGGTCTCTGGTGGTCCTTGGTGGCCGTACAAGTGTGTCCTTTAGTTGACCCCTTCTTCTACACATGCGCAATCCCACCTTGCTTATGTAACTTGCTCCCCTTCTTCATGGTGCATGGTCCCCAACAATGATTTGGCACCCTTAACACAAACCAATTATTCTAACCACCCTCGACTCTTTGTCAAGATGGGCTGGGGCTGTACTGGGAGCATAGCAGCATGTCCGTACTACTCCTCGTCCAATTGTCTTTGGGCATAGTAGCATATCCATAGCCATAGATGTACAAACACATTAAAGTATTGTCTACCCCACTCCTATCTCTATGTTGCTTAGTTACAAAAGAATGAACTAATCATTTTGGTTACATCTGGTTACATAGAGAGGACAGAAAAAGAAATAAACTCCCAGCATCCTGGGGCGACAGAGAGCTGAAGAAGAGGGGTCTGCCACTTAGTGGGACACCCCCACCCGCCCCGGCGGCGGATTTCCCTTCAGTTTCCAGACTCCACAATGGCGGGTGCTGAAAGGGGCGATTCAGAAAAGGGCAGAAAATCCCAACTGTCCCCAAAGGTAGCCAAACCAACCGTCTCCTCTGCTGAGTCCTCAGCAGGGAGAGAAGGGGACTGGGCAAACCTTGCCCCGATTTGAATCGGTTCCCCCACCGCCGCGCTGTGAGCAGCAGGGCCGGGGCCTCTAGGGTGGACTCGGGGAACACCCACACAGGCCCCAGCCCTGGCACCGCCAGCATGGCGCCTGCTCTGTCCCCTTGCCAAGCAGAGAGGGCTGCTGGGGGGAGCGGGGGCCCAAAGCCGGGCAAAACCAGGCAAGCGCAGGAGCTACGCCCCTTCAAACGCACGTTTAATGGCAGCCTGCAAATCTGCCGGCATCAAGCCCCGGGCTACCTCTCTACAGACATCGCCGGCCAGGCCATTAATATAGAGGGGTAAAAAAAGGGTCATCCCCTCAATTCAGCTCTCACGACATGCAGATTGACACAGAATCATAGAATCATTTAGGTTGGAAAAGACCCTTAAGATCATCGAGTCTAACCGTTAACCTAACACTGCCAAGTCCACCACTAAACCATGTCCCTAAGCACCACATCTACACCTACACGTCTTTTAAATACCTCCAGGGATGGTGACTCAACCACTTCCCTGGGCAGCCTGTTCCAATGCTTGATAACCCTTTCAGTGAAGTAAAATTTCCTAATATCCATTCTAAACCTCCCCTGGCGCAACCTGAGGCCATTTCCTCTCGTCCTATCACTTCTTACTTGGGAAAAGAGACCGACACCCACCTCGCTACAACCTCCTTTCACAGAATCACAGAATCACAGAATCGTATAGGTTGGAAAAGACCTTTAAGATCATCAAGTCCAACCGTAAACCTAACACTACCAAGACCAACACTACACCATGTCCCTAAGGACCTCATCCAAACGTCTTTTAAATACTTCCAGGGATGGTGACTCAACCACTTCCCTGGGCAGCCTGTTCAATGCTTGATAACCCTTTCAGTGAAGTAAAATTTCCTAATATCCAGTCTAAACCTCCCCTGGTGCAACTTGAGGCCATTTCCTCTCCTCCTATCACTCGTTACTTGGGAAAAGAGACCAACACCCACTTCTCTACAACCTCCTTTCAGGTAGTTGTAGAGAGCAATAAGGTCTCCCCTCAGCCTCCTTTTCTCCAGGCTAAACAACCCCAGTTCTCTCAGCTGCTCCTCATAAGACTTGCTCTCTAGACCCTTCACCAGCTTCGTTGCCCTTCTCTGGACACGCTCCAGCACCTCAATGTCTCTCTTGTAGTGAGGGGCCCAAAACTGAACATAGTATTCGAGGTGCGGCCTCACCAGTGCTGAGTACAGGGGCACAATCACTTCCCTAGTCCTGCTGGCCAGACTATTTTTGATACAAGCCAGGATGCCATTGGCTTTCTTGGACACCTGGGCACACTGCTGGCTCATATTCAGGCGGCTGTCAACCAACACTCCTAGGTCCTTTTCTGCTGGGCAGCTTTCCAGCCACTCTTCCCCAAGCCTGTAGCATTGCATGGGGTTGTTGTGGCCCAAGTGCAGGACCTGGCACTTAGCCTTGTTGAACCTCATACAATTGGCCCCAGCCCATCGATCCAGCCTGTCCAGGTCCCTCTGTAGAGCCTTCCTCCCCTCAAGCACATCAACACTCCCACCCAACTTGTAGTCATCTGCAAACTTACTGAGGGTGCACTCGATCCCCTCATCCAAATCATTGATAAAGATATTAAACAGAACTGGCCGCAATACCGAGCCCTGGGGAACACCACTTGTGACTGGCTGCCAACTGGATTTAACTCCATTCACCACCACTCTTTGGGCCCAGCCATCCAGCCAGTTCTTTACCCAGCGAAGAGTACGCCCGTCCAAGCCATGAGCAGCCAGTTTCCCCAGGAGAATGCTGTGGGAAACGGTGTCAAAGGCTTTGCTGAAGTCTAGATAGACAACATCCGCAGCCTTTCCCTCATCCACTAGGCGGGTCACCTTGTCATAGAAGGAGATCAGGTTAGTCCAGCAGGACCTGCCTTTCCTAAACCCATGCTGGCTGGGCCTGATCACCTGGTTGTCCTGTACGTGCCACATGATGGCACTGAAGATGATCTGCTCCATAACCTTCCCTGGCACCGAGGTCAGACTGACAGGCCTGTAGTTCCCGTATCCTCCTTCCGGCCCTTCTTGTAGATGGGCATCACATTTGCTAACCTCCAGTCAACTGGGACCTTCATTACATTAGGTTTATGAAATATTAGAAAATTGTTCACTAAGAAGCTTAATTAAATCTGCAGTCTGATGCTGTTCCCATTGAATCTCAGAGTAGAGTTCTGAATGAAGTGCTTAATAGGGTATTTTGAGTTGCCTTTGACTTAGCGTCTGCACTGTGGAGTTCTAGCTCAAGATTTTTTTCCTTTCTATTTTTGACATGTGCTTTTCTTTTTTCATGTGTGAGATCCATCATTGTGTATAGTTTCTAGTTTTGTCTGGAAAAGAATCTGATTTGGGGGAACAGTTACGGTTGCTTATCTGGGGAGTTTAAAAAAAATAAAAATAAATCCTACCAGTGTGTGCAGAAGCTTTTGTTCAGGATATGTATGTTATTTCTTAATGTCAGTGTCAATTAACTTAATGGAGAGCCTTCAGTATGAGCCAGTTCCAATTGCTTTTGCAATAGCTTGGTGATAGCAGACTATAGCATATTTCTCTATCTGAAAAAGATTATTAGAAATGTGAAAATGCTTGGTTTTATTTGTAAATAAGAAACAGAATCTAATGTTTCAGTGGCTGCTTTCACACTGGTTTAAAATAAATCTGGCAGACTTAAGTTGTGAGCATGAACATAAAATGTTGAGTGCGTCCATGATTCAGGCTTTTTGTTTGCAGTTCCTAATACTAATTAGTCATAAATCTTTATCTATAAAGTGTTACCCTGTAGTCCTGTAATACTGTATTTCCATTGGTAGTTTTGTGTTGAGTTTGCAAGGCCTCAGGACTGAAGTTTGTCAGGCCTGCTCTGTCTGAACTTTTCTTTATCTGCCCATAGCTTTGTTTTAACTTGGTTTAGCTGTAACAGCAATTTTTATAATTGATCAGGTGTCTATGGATAATATTATTTTCTTTTGTTTATCTTTGTATGGTGCTACCATACAAATCATGGTTTATGATTCTGACATAATAATGTAGTGTAGAGAAATACAGGCCTGGTATGATAGCAGAGGCCTTGAGAATTGGAGACACAGGATGTGGAGTAGAGGAGTACAGGCATGGGATGATCAGAGATGGGACACAGGCTTTTGGCACCGGAGACCCCATGGCTATAAACTCACCAGTGGTCAGTTAAAGAAATGCAGACCTGGAGCTGGACAAAACTGATTTTAGGGGTAACAGAGAATATTGAAATAGTACCTAGCATCTGTAAAAAGCCACCATATATAGTAAATTCGGATGTAACCTGGAGCTGCAGACCAATGAAGAAAGAGCAAAGACTGTAAAAGCATGTTAGCAAACATATACAAATTACCCCCAGTGGATCCTGGAGTGAAGAAGAAGCCACCGATATGAACATCATATTCTTCCTGGTGAAGGACTCCATATGCTGACAACTTGCTGTAGCACTCCTACCTCATCCCCCCACCAGAATGAAACCACCAGCTTTAGGCCCAAGAGGAGCAGTGAAAGGGTGAACACAACACCAGGAACGGGTAGAAACTAAGGAGTGGGTGTATAACAGTTTCAACTTTACTATTATTCTTTCTTTTTCTGTAATAATTAGATCTGGACTAATAATGGTTAGACTGTTAAGAATTCAATTATACTAACAGTAAATTCTTGAATATATATATTTTAAAAAAGGTATGCTTCCTTTTTGACTGTAAACAAGATTTTGAGCATGATAGGCCTTGGCATAATAGGCCCTTGCCCCCTCACAGAACACCTGTTAACTTAATTATCTAAGAAGAGATGTTCATCTTGGAAGTAAAAAGGATATCTGCCAGTAGGGTGAATCTTGCATTTCTTCGATAAGCAGGTCCATAAGTTCAGGTCTTCAGAGTCCTTGGGTTTATATTTAAACCAACTGCAAAGCAATAGAATGGCAATGATGCTTATTTTCAATCATTGTTGTCACAGTAATAGTACATAAGAGGTTTTCATGGGATTAGGATGAAATATCTTTGGGTATAAAGCAGTTAGATTTACAGTAATACTGCTTCATGATAAGAGACAATTTCAGGTGTTTATGAAGTATATTATCTTCCCCATTCTTGGAAAAATGTGATGGTATAGAAATATCCTTATTAAGGTGTCACAGAAAAACCTGGTGTCCAAATGCATGGGTGTATTTGCATAGGAGGAGATGTACTTGGGGGCAGAAGGGTTCAGTCAGATATAACTTCTATTTTTTTTCCAGGAAAATTTAACATATTTCTGTGTTTGGGATTAAAGATTGCATGCTTTGGGATTTATGATTCCATGTGTGTGTGAGACCATTAAGCAATTTGTATTTAAATTCTTTAAATCTGAGAAAGTTGGAATAATAATGGGTGGGATTCTTTTCTTGCATCTTATGCTGACTTTACTTTGGAGGAGCCACTCTCAATTTGTACTGCTGTAAATGAGGAAAGGCTCTTGGAGAGTGGGGAGGAAACTGTTTCTTCAGAGTAATGTTTAAATGGGGAAAAAATCCTTTTATATACTCTCCTGGTACAGATCTCTCTTCATTTTTTAAAAACTGTTAAATGTGAAACTTTTTTTTTCTTAAACCAAAAAGAAAAGGAGGAAATTAATCTAAGCAGAGACTAATCCAGAACAACTAATAGATTGAGCCCTGGTGTTAGTGTATAGACTCCTGTTTGACTTAAGAGTCTTTGCAAGTTCTTCTCTTAACTATTTTCCATCTCTGTTTATTACATGCTAAACAGATGGCCCAGAAATTAGCCAAAGGCAGGAAGAAGGTGCAGTACAACCACTATCAGCTTGATGTTATGTCTGTTCTTTTGTTTGCTTTGTTGGGTTTTTTTGCCTTTCTATTTTGTGCTTTTCTGCATCCAGCAAGATTTTTAGGTTTATTTCTGAGCTACCATGTCAGTTAACATTTCTCAGAAATCAATTGCCTGGATGGCCGTCATTAGCCATTGCTTATCATTAGCCATTTTGTGTTAGAAATAGGGTAAAGATTGGACTTATCAAAAGGATACAGGTAGTACCAAAAACGCATACCAAAGAAATAGGACTGATGTGTCAAAGGTTTTATTCTGTAAACTGGCAAAGCAAAAAAAAAGTGCTTTTTTATTCCTCTATAGAGAGTGTTTTGCTTGATTCACAGCTGTGTCAAATAAAGGAAAAAAGTATAGACACACAATTATATGCTGACTCATATTTTAGTAATATGTTATGATTATGGAGTTCTTAAATAGCTATCAGATTTTTTAAAAGGCACTTAAAATTGCAAGCATTTGCTTTTTGTTTACAAAGGTACGGCTTCTGGAGGGAGTTAGCGCATTAATAGTATGTTGTCTGACTGTGAAGACCCTCTTGCCAGAACTGCACTATAAGTTATTTAAAACTGCGCCTGTGGTACACATTTTTCCATTATTCTGAGCAGTCACTGTTGTTAAGCCCCTGTATGGGAAGGGAGGTCAGAGTAGTTTTTAATGGGATTAAAAATTTTACAAATTACATTTAACCCACTTTCAAATCTAATACAGGGTTTCCATATCTTTTTATCTTTAGCTTCTGCAATCTAATACTTTGTTTTGAATTGCTGTTCTGATGACTGTGTCTTGTTTGTGATCTAATATCATTATTAAGGGTGTTACCTAATGTTATTGACTCTATTCCATTTATTTGCAGGCTCCAGAAGGTGAATCTCAACCCGTGACTGAAGTGGACCTCTTCATTTCTACACAGAGAATAAAAGTATTGAATGCAGACACACAGGTATGGACAAAGAAGCACCTTTGCCAGGTCAGGCCTTGTCAGTGTTATAATAATAGTCCTTTGAAATAGACCTTCATCTACCTGCCAAAATTTGACTTTCAGGGAGTGCTGGCTCTTACAGTTCCCTCTAAGACTTCCTGGTCAGAAATCTATGCTCAAGAACCACGTCACACATGGAATTAATCAGAATTGTCTGACTGATTTGGCAGGTATGCTAACTGCAGTCAGCCCAAAAGATAAGAAGCTTTGTTCACATTATACAGCATTCTAGGCAGTCTAGTACTATAATATGACAAGTACCAATTGTCCCCAGACAAGCCTAAAGTATTTGGTTGTGATAACTAATTTGGAGTCCTTAGTCCTCAGCATGTTGTGTGTGTTCAGGCTAAGATACCCAAGTCTTTGTGTTCTTTTCCACAGTAACTTTCATTTTCTAAATGTGCTTTTTTTTGTTTGCTTTTTTTGAAAGTGAAGCTGTTGGTTCCTCTTGGCACCTCCTTTCATACAGGAGACTTTTTTCCTTTTTGTAGACATTTACTTAATAAAGGCGTCATACCGCCATTAATCTATAAAACACCAAAAGTGCAATAAGAATTTGCTTAAAACAGCGTCTGATGATACCATTTTTTCTATCCTCCAGGAAACTATGATGGATCATCCTCTGAGGACCATTTCTTACATTGCAGATATAGGGAATATAGTTGTTCTGATGGCTCGTAGACGAATGCCGCGATCAAATTCCCAGGACAATGTGGAAGCATCTCACCCCTCCCAAGATGGAAAAAGACAATACAAAATGATTTGCCACGTCTTTGAGTCTGAGGATGTAAGGATTTTTTTTATCTTGTGATTTTTCTAGGAGGTAAAATATGAGCACATCTTGACAGGCTTGAAAGTCTATAGCCAATGGTCCTGTTTGGCTTGTTTGTTAATTGCATAAAAATATTTCATCGAAGTAGAAGAACTTGCTTTCTCTTTGCATGATGGAACCCTGTGTTTTACTTGCAAAGTCAGTATTTATAGAACTTCCCTTTTTTCAAGTAAATTTAATACTTTCCTAGAGACAGTGAGGAGCAGATTCTAAAAGAACACTGTTGCCCCAGCTTACATATACCAGCTCAGGATCTGTGAGAGTGAGCATCCATCAAAGCAGCTTATTTTCATAGGGAGCTTCCATTCCCTAGTGTTGCCACAAAGATCACTGACATATGCCATAAAGAGGTGTTTTGGGCTTTTTTTTTTTTTGGGGGGGGGGTTCCTTTTGATATGATGATGGAGTTCAGAAGGAGTAGCTGAAATTATTCCCCCCCCCCCCAAAAAAAAAGGCCAATCAGGAATGTTGGGAATTCCAATAGAGTGTCCTTTGTAATTACAAAGTCTCTTTATAATTCCTTGGTTGCTGTTTAAATCAGGTGATGGTCATCATCCTCTTCATTGTTATCAATTTGGGGCAAATGCCCTCTCAGACAGTTGTGGGTGTCCCATTCACACCCACTGTTGCACTCACCCACTGTGGTGGGTTGACCTTGGCTGGCCACCAGATGCTCACCAAGCTGCTCTCTCACTCTCCCTCCTTGGTGGGACAGGGGGAGAATATAAGATGAAAAACTCATGGGTAAGATAAAGGCAGTTTAGTGAAGAAAAGCAAAGGTCGTGCGCAGAAGCAAAAAAAGGCAAAAAGATTTATTCTCTACTTCCCATCAGCAGGTGATGTCCAGCCACTTCCTGGTAAGTAGGGCCTCAGTACGCGTTGCGGTTGCTTCGGAAGACAAACGCCTGAATAACTAATGCCTCCCCTCCTCTTCCTTTCTCTCAGCTTTTATTGCTGAGCACGACATCATATAGTATAGAATATCCCTTTGGTCAGTTTGGGTCAGCTGTCCTGGCTATGTCCCCTCCCAAACTCTTGCCCACCCCTAGCCTACTGGCCTCTGGGGGCAGAGAGGGCTGGAGAGACAGCCTTGATGCTGTGCAAGCACTGCTCATCAGTAGCCAAAACACTGGTGTGTTATCAACACCGTTCTAGCTACAAATACAAAGCACAGCACTATGATGGCTGCCATGGGGAAAGTTAACTCCATCCCAGCCAGACCCAATACACCCACTCACACTAGCATCTTATTGTCTGTTCTTTCCCCGGCCATTTTACCAAGTGTGGGGGCACAAGCACCCCCACAGAGGGCTGAGTTGTCTGTTATAAAACCTGATGTCCTGTCCTCAATAATTAAAATCCAAATATTTTGAGAAAGAAATATCAATGCACATAAGTTGTTGATTTTATGTAGTTTGTTTTTTTTAAAGAAAACCAAACTAAATAAGCAAGGGGTAAAATCATACACAAATACATCAAAATGAAGTTGGGAGATACAGAGTTGTCAGTCTTATAATCAGGTTAGTCCCAAATAAAATGATCTCACACAGTGCTATCTAATTGACAAGACAGCAAATCTCATTTATTGCTCAGCCCTCCAAATAACAGGATATTATGTCTCCATGGTGACCACCATGTTTATGCCGATCAGATGGTTCATATAGAGGGAGAGGAATCACTCCCATGTGAAAATCAATGCTTAGACTACAGCAGTCATGCCAGTTAAGGCATCCTGCCCAAATTACAGATGGTGAGGTAATAGCCTATTTCTACTTCTCGTGCCTTGCACCTCACTTAGGCTTCAAAAGACTTTTCAGAATACAATTCAGAATATATTAAACTAATTAATAAAAATTTAAGTGAAAATATTAATTTCTCACTAATGCCTTAAATGCCTTCAAAAATATTTGTAAGGTCTTCCAGATGGGAAAGTTTCCTTTAAGAAGTGTCTGGGTTTATGTATTTGGGAACCTGTTCTGAAGGCACCATGTTCATATAAATTCTGTGGTTGCAGGTACATATGCAACCTACTGCTGGGATTCTCAGTGTTTTTTCTTTACCTTTTTAGAGGTAGTCCTCTACCAAACCAAATTTGACAGAAAACCTTAAAGATTGATTTTTATGCAAAATAGCATATAAGCCACTCTTCTTGTAATGCCCTTCATGAAATTGGTATGCAAATAGAAAAGACTAGACTATGTTTTGTGTTGTTTTGGGGTGTTTTGGTTTTTGTTTGTTGTTTTTTTTTCCGGGGGGGGGCGGGGGCGGCGCACATCACTAGATCACTAGTGATCACATCACCTGATGTGCTGCCTAGTTTGGGGCTGTTGCTTCTGTATTTCAAATCACACATTTTGTATGTTACTGGACTCTCTCTTTCTCACTGGCCAGTTCAAAAAGCAAAGATCAAATTGTCAGATGCCAGAGGCAGTGGTTTCTTTTCTTTCAGAATATGATAGCCTTCCTGGATCTATTTCTCAGTATTTTCTTGGCTATTCAAAATGTGTGCTTCCATTAGAGGATTGTTATCATTACCTTCTGTGGTTTGGTCAGATGATTTCATATTTGTGTCGGACATGATCCTTCCTGTGCCAGAAAATATTATCCTGGAAAGTACAACATGCCTGTAGGTCTAAAAAAAGCATTGATCACTTAATAGTCTGAACATATTCTGAGGATTTTCAGGACATGAGCGTTCCTCAGTCATAGAGTAGTTCAAAAATAGCTTATAAACATTCTAAAAAATCCAAATGAGTAGGAAAAAATATAACTTGGAAAGAGTTAAGATAGAAATGTATCTGTTGGCAGCAAAGAGATTTCCACTCTAAAGAGCTTGTAAGTCCAATGGAGTAGTAGAGCCTCTTTTATATCTAAATCTCACATCTTTCACTGTCATCTTTTCTTCTTCTGGGACAGCTGGGTATCTAGAAGAATTTATCCAGTTAAGCTGACTGTGATATGTCTTAAGCCTTCAAATGGGTGATGGCCAAAACGTCCAAGCTTGGAACTGTCCTTATCTTAAAAAAAGATGCAACAACAACAGATTTTCCAAGTGTAGTTGGCACTGGATATTCAGAACAGCTCAGCTCCTAAAACATGGCCAAATGCTGGGTGTCTAAATGGCAGTTGATCTCTTATTGGGTGTCCATCTCTGAATGTACAAGACCATATTTATCTCCTCTCTTGCAGATAGCGTGCTGAGCTAATGAGTTGCAGCGCACTCATCTTCTTGCCATATTGTTCTTGCCATCAAATTGTTTTGATTTGAAAGTTTGCAAAATAATGGAAGTCCAGACTGTGTGTGCTGTTGACCTTTTCAGTGCCAGCGATCACGTTTTTGTCATCAGCAAGTTTAGAGCTAGCTTGAGTAGATATAAGATACAAACAGTTTTTATTTTGGGATTGAGAACCTTTTCCTTACTGGGGCCTGAATTGGACTGCATGTAAAAACACAGCTTAGCTGTGTTCCTACATCCCCGCACACCCCCACACCGTAGGCTATGGAGTCCTCCCATCCTCTTTCCCTCCCCTTCTCCCTAACCAGAACTACACACCAGAGGGCAGTTTCATTCCACACTATGACCAGCACCCCTACACTCCACGGTGCTTCCTGCACCCAGCACTCTGGTTATGCACAGCACTGTTTGACACTCAGTTTCCTGCACTGCTCCCATCAGCTCTGCACTCATGCCATGATGCTTTCCACTTGTAAACAATATGTATATCATTCCAAGTTTACCTTGATCACCTCACAACAAAAGATTCCGCTAGTCTGCTCTTTTCAGCTGCTTCCTTGCATGGCACAGAGATCAGAGCTTTCCCTTTACATGTCTTTGTTTTTCTACCCATCCCCGCCTCTACCAGGTGGTAGCAGGTGGTAGGAGCTAGAATCATAGATTCATAGAATGTTTTGGGTTGGAAGAGACCTTTACAGATCATCTAGTCCAACTCCCCTGCCATGGGCAGGCACATCTTTCACTAGATTAGCTTGCTCAAAGCCCCTTCCAACCTGACTTTGAACACTTCCAGTGATGGGACATTGACACCCTGCCTCCTGACACCCTGCCCCTTGACCAGTATCGGCAGGGTAGACAGACTGCCAACACCCTGCCCCCTGACTGACATCGGCAGCGTAGGCAGGATGCCACCCACATTATTCACGTAAGGTATGATTCTCTCAAATCACACTACCATTGGAGGAGCCATGGGGTGGCACGACTCTTACCCACATTCAAAGGCATTTGCAAAACTGGCTGTTGCTGCCAGATGACCCGGACACCAAGTGTCCCTGGCAGTCCACCAGAGCCATGGCATTGATTATGATCCTGTGTTAGCTATTGGCGATCGGGTGAGTCGCCATATGGGCGTGGTGTTGTTCATCTTTTCTACTGCCTCAGTAAAGCTTTGTTTTATAACATGTTGTCAGACTCCATTACCATTTGGATCACAGGCATCCACAACTTCTCTGGGCAACCTGTTCCAGTGTCCCACCACCCTCATTGTAAAAATTTTCTTCCTTATGTCCGTTCTAAATCTACCCTCTCTCAGTTTAAAACTGTTGCCCCCTGTCCTGTCACTACAGGCCTTGGTAAAAAGGCTCTCCATCTTTCTTATAAGCCCCCTTTATACATTGAAAGGTTGCAATAAGCTCTCCCCAGAGCCTTCTCTTCTCCAGGCTGAACAACCCCAACTCTCTCAGCCTTTCCTCATAGGAGAGGTGTTCCAGCCCTCTGATCATTTTTGTGGCCCTCCTCTGGACCCGCTCTAATAGGACACTAGGGACCCCAGAGCTGGACACAGTACTCCAGGTGGGGTCTCACCAGAGCAGGGTAGAGCACATTGCCGGCTGCAAGCGCACATTGCTGCATTGCTGCAAGCACACATTGCTGCAATGTGCACATTGCCGGCTCATGTCCAATTTTTCATCCACCAGTACCCCCAAGTCCTTCTCTGCAGGTCTGCTCTCAATCCATTCATCCCCCAGTCTGTATTGGTACTGGGGATTGCCCTGACCCAGGTGCAGGACCTTGCACTTGGCCTTGTTGAACCTCATGAGGTTCATATGGGCCCACTCCTCAAGCTTGTCAAGATCCCTCTGGATGGCATCCCTTCCCTCTAGTTTATCAGCTGCACCACTCATCTTGGTGTCATCTGCAAACTTGCTGAGGGTGCACTCAATCCCACTGTCTGTGTCATTAATGAAGATATTAAACAGTATTGGTCCCAGTACGGACCCTTGAGGGACACCACTCGTTACTGGTTTCCACTTGGACATTGAGCCATTGACTGTGACTCTTTGGATGTGGCCATCCAGCCCATTCCTTATCCATCTAACAGTCCATCCGTCAAACCCATATCTCTCCAATTTAGCAGCAAGACTGTTGTGGGGGACAGTGTCAAAGCCTTACAGAAGTCCAGGTAGATGACATCCGTAGCTCTTCCCTTGTCCACTGATGCAGTCACTCCATCATAGAAGGCCAGTAGATTAGTCAGGCACTATTTGCCCTTGGTGAAGCTATGTTGGCTGTCTCTAATCACCTCCCTGCCTTCCTTATGTTGTGACATAACTTCCAGGAGGATCTGTTCCATGATCTTACCGGGCATGGAGGTGAGGCTGACTGGTTGGTAGTTCCCAGGGTCCTCCTTATTACCTTTTTTAAAATTGGGTGCAATATTCCCTTTTCTCCAGTCACTAGAACAGCTCACAGGGAGTAATGCAGCAGTGAGTGAAAGCTATGGAGCATCCAGTAGCTTTAGGAGCAGAGCAGCCAAGAGCAAGCTATAGGCATAGGAGAGAGCCATATAGACTAGGCAGAGTGGTCTGGAAGCCCACTGAACTTCATTCATGAAATTCCACAACGACCAAAGACAAGTCCTGCACCTAGGGAGGAAGAAACCCCAGCAACAAAACAGGCTGGGGACTGACTAGCTGGAGAGCAGCTCTGCTGAAAAGGCCCTGGGGGTCTTGGCAGACAGCAATGCTGAACATGAGCCAGCAGTATGCCCTGGCAGCAAAGGTGGCCAACAGCATCCTGGGTTGGATTAAAAGGAGCATAAGCAGTAAATTGCAGGAAATTATTCTTCCTCTCTACTCAACACTCATTAGACCACCTCTAGAATACCATGTCCAGTTTTGCCCCCCATACAAGAAAGGCATTGACAAACTGGAGTGAGTTCAGCAGAAGGCCATCAAGATGGTCAGGGGGCTGGCACTTGCCCTATGAGGAGAGGCTGAGGGAATGGGGCTTGTTCAGCCTGGAGAAGAGAAGGCTTCAGGGAGATCTAACAGCAGCCTTCCAATATCCACGAGGAGTTCATCAAGAAGACGGAGCCAGGCTCCTCACAGTGGTGCATGGTGGGAGTATGAGAGCTAACGGGCACACATTGAAACAAGAAAGGTTCAGACTGGATACAAGGAAAATTTTTTTCACCACGAGGACAGTCAAGCATTGGAACAGGCTGCCTAGAGAGGTTATATAGTCTGTCCCTGAAGATTTGCAAAACCTGACTAAAAACCCTGAGTAACCTGGTCTGACCTCATAGCTGACTGCTTTGAACAGGAGGTTGGACTAGAGACCCTCTGAGGTCCCTTCCAACCTGAATGATTCTGTGATCGTGGACCGCTTCCAGTCACATTAAGGGCTGGATCTGCTCAATGGGCCAGTTGTTTCCACCCTTTCCATACTTTATCTGACAGTAACTTCAAACACGGTTGCAAGAATTTTAAAGGAAAGCATGGGAGAGAAGGAAGAGTAGGAAATACCATAGCATCATAGCACCTCTAGAGAGCAAGCAATGCATCCTCTTGGGAAAGTTATCCTGGGCTGCATTAGGAAGGGCATTGCCAGGAGGTCAAGGAAGGTGATTTTTCCTCTCTACTCAGCACTGATGAGGCCACATCTGGAGTACTGTGTCCAGTTCTGCGCTCCCCAATCCAAGAAAACATGGACATAGTGGAGTGCTGGGACAAAAACATGATTAAGGGTTTGGAGCATCTTCCAGCAGGAAGATGCAGGAAGATTGCAGCAGGAAGCCTCACAACTAATTCCACTGGCATTTTTGAAGTCCCTGAAACATGGTAGGAAACAACTGCCTTAACAAGTGGAATTGATTGAAAGCAGTTATGAGAATACACATCTTGGAAGCCATACTTTATTTAAATAAAGTGGTGTTAACAAAGCAGTATGTGTCCTGAAAAACAATTTAATTATTTTAAACTGTTTATAGAACAATCACTGTCAATTTTACTTGTGTGTATATTAACTAGTATATGATTCGTTGTTGATCATGTGAAATCCTTGCTGTCGTAAATGATGTTAGATTTAAGAAGCAAGACTAAATGTATTTTTGTCACCTACTTTGGCATGCTGGCTATGAAATTTACAGAAAGAACTGTCACTCTGATTTCATGCTAGGGTGTTTCCTGTGCTTGAGGGAGTTACCACAAATCTCCTAATCTTTAGCTATTTTTTCTGGCAATATCAGTATGCTGTCAGCATTCTTGAAACAGGTAGAACTGCAGTTTTGCATATTGCTTTCTACCAGTTACTTTATCTGGAAGTCTTTTTTAGTTTTCTATTCTCTACCCGCCACCCCCTGTGCAGCCAGTATTCATCTAAATACCAAATGTATGCATACCTTATCCTTTAAAAAACTGTAACTTGTAAGTTTCTCAAACATTAATTTCTTGGTGGGAGGTAGGGTTTTTTTGTTTGTTTTCACATCTGTTGCTGTTTTCATT
This sequence comes from Ciconia boyciana, assembly GCF_034638445.1. Taxonomy (NCBI): domain Eukaryota; kingdom Metazoa; phylum Chordata; class Aves; order Ciconiiformes; family Ciconiidae; genus Ciconia; species Ciconia boyciana. Next base: position 6,788,338 of record NC_132937.1, on the reverse strand, counting down.
CTTAAGTCTTGATCTGTTTCTTCCCTCCTTCTTCCCCATCTTGTGGGGTTTTTGTAAAAATGTTTTTTGGTACCTGTGACAAACCTGCTAACTGCACCAGCCCTTTATTTGTTTAAAAAAGGATCTGCATTGGTAGATTTCAGAAAATGTTTGATATTTAACATTTTTGTATCATGGAAACATTTGTAGCCTGGCTCCATCTTCTTTACACTCTCCCATGAGCTATTTATACCTATTGATAAGAGCCCTCATGAGCCTTCTCTTCTCTAGGATGAACAGTCCTAGCTCTCTCAGCCTCTACACATATGTCAGATGTTCCAGTCCCTGAATCATCTTTGTGACCCTTCTCTGGTCTCTCTCCAGTATGTCCATGTCTCTCTTGTACTGGGGAGCCCAGAACTGGACACAGGACTCCAGGTGTGGCCTCACCAGTGCTGAGTAGAGGGGAAGGATCACCTCCCTCAACCTGCTGGCAACACTCCTCCTAATGCAGCCCAAGATACTTTTAAAGGCCTTCTCATCTTTTAAAATGCTGTTGTGTGTTTTCTATAAGGTGTTTTTATTTTTTATTGATGGCTTGACTTTGTGCCGGAAGTGAAAACTAGCACAGGCAAGAGCTCAAGTTCTCCCTCTGGAGTCTCAATTTCAAGTAATGCAATGGGTATACCTTTATGTTAGCAGTAGTTAGCTGTGAAAGGAAGGCTTTACTTGTGTTTCTTATGTGTAGTTACTTGTTCAGCTGGGTTCACTGCATGGATGACTATGTTGACGTTCTGTTTTTCTTTTTTAATTATTACTTTAGGTTCATTTTTTAAAAATTTATTGCAGTTCCTTAACTTGTAGGCATAAACCATTTTGCAGCATGTTTATAACATAGAAAGTGTCAGTGAATGAAACCATCGGAATGTTTGATGTTCTTCTTTTCTTCTTTGGGAATTACTACAGGCACAGCTGATTGCACAGTCTATAGGTCAAGCATTTAGCGTGGCCTACCAGGAATTTCTGAGGGCAAATGGAATCAATCCAGAAGACCTAAGCCAGAAGGAATATAGTGACTTGCTCAATACCCAGGACATGTACAATGATGACCTGATTCATTTTTCCAAATCTGAAAACTGCAAAGATGTATGTCTCTGCTTTTTTTCCATAACACCATTAAGCTCATGTATCCTGACTTCAGGCCTGTACTGGCAACGATTAGAAAGCTATTAGTGCTTCCAATAAATAACCTCACTGAGGTAATTTCTGTCCTTCCCAGTAGGTTTATCCTGTGGGCAATTCTGTTTTAAAAGCAAGCAGTGAACCCTAAATTTATCAGTAGCTGAATGATTTACTGTCTCTGTGTGTTCTTTTTACCAAACAATTTTCACATTTGGGACATTACATGTCAGTGAAGTGAATATACAGTAGACAGTATAAAGTTTTTGGAGGCACTGAGGTTGATAAGTGTGGTTGACCCCAGATTTTAAAAGGCTATATATTTGCTGCTGGTTTTATTAATAAAGATGAAGTAGTGTAACACTGCACCACACAGGTAATTGTTTCCGAAAACACAGTCACAAGTACTTTAAATCCCTCCCTGACTTAGTTCTGTCCACCAAAGTCCATCATGCCAGGGTTTCTTCTATACCAGCTCCCTCCAGCCATATGAACAGATGAGTTCTATTTGGGGGGGATTTTGAATTAAACAAAATCTCTAGTTTTAATGTTATTTGATGGTTGAAGGCATTTAAACTGTGTTAAACTATATACCCTATTGTGTTTTGCCTTTGAATAAGAAAGGCATTTTGCAAATGAGAAACCTGTGTTTGTTTATATGGAAACATATGTGGGGTGGGAACATCAGTTCCATAGATGAGAAAAAGCTTTTGTTTGAAACTCTCTTTCTTATGATTCAGGTTTACATTGAAAAGCAAAAGGGAGAAATTCTAGGTGTAGTGATTGTGGAATCTGGCTGGGGATCCATTTTGCCTACAGTTATCATAGCCAACATGATGCATGGAGGACCAGCAGAGAAGTCTGGGAAACTAAATATAGGGGACCAGATCATGTCAATTAATGGGACCAGTTTGGTTGGCTTACCACTCTCAACATGCCAGAGCATTATAAAGGTACAGAGAATATTCCTGGATATTACGTGTTTTAAAACCTTTATTGGAGTAGTGGGAGAGCAAAAAGTATAGAACTATTTGTTGTTTGTTAACTCTGATCTTGTGCATTTTATAGCAGTTTCCTTTTGATGACCTTAAAGTAGAGGGCAAATTCTGTTTTACCTATTTTCTGAGCCCTAAGAAGGGAGCTATGCATTTAGCTGCTTAGACCAGGGCACGGTGCAGGAATTCAAGCCCCAAGGGAATATTTGGATCCAAAAGGAAGATGTCTGTTACTATGTGGAGGCACCTAAATGTCATAGGACAGTCTGAGACATAGGTGCCTAAAACCTGCATTGGTGCAATTTTAGCCATTTAAATGATTCCTGTGATCTAGCTCCTAGAGAACTGAGAGTCATTTTTTTAAAAGCTTGGTTTTTTAAAACATATTTTAACATTTTTCTAAACTTTGAATTTAAAAGAAAAATTAAGCCTATTTATTTTCTGTAGAAACAACTTGAATGCATTGGAAAGTATAATGTTTCTTTGAACTTGGCTAAATGGTGGGATTTTTTAATTGGAAGAACTTTCTTTTAATTGACATGAGAGCATGTAAATGCAAAAAGCAGGCGAGTCACCTGGAAATGAGGAGCCTCTGGGGTAGATGCAACATACAAGAGAATGGGTATTTAAACATCAAAGTTTCAGGAGGGGGAAAGATGCAACCTTTGAGAATGTTGGAAATTCAGCTAAATTGTCTTCTGGGTTACCTATTGAAATAGTCAATCACCACAGAACTGCTGCATATTGTAGCATGTAGACATGCAATGTAATGCTATATAGGACTATAGAAATCCTTCCGTGTCCCTGCTGGGTAGTGGTGTTCTGCAGTAAAAAAAAGTTTGTTTAGTAATTCACAAAATAAGTATGTCTTTGTTGCCCATGGATTCCTTTCTTAATGCTTGAACTAAAATTTTGCTATAAAGATCTGATATTCTGGTTTCTGAAAATGTAAACACCATGCACTGACAAGTAATAGATATTTAAGTCTCTGAGACCAACCATTCTGGATTCAGTGAATTCAAATGATATCTTGTGAATGCAGTATATTAAAACCTTGGTAACAGCACTCTTTTTTTTTCCTGAAGCAGAAAAAACCCTTAAGTATCTCTGTTCCAACTTCAGTGGAACAAAGCTCACCACCCTTCATGTTATCAGCTTTGTCATACTTGTTTTCTATCCCGTATCAGTTTTATTTCTAAAACTGATGTATGGTTTTCTCATACAGATGGACTTTTGCTCTGATGTGTTAAGAATCTTCTGTACTTTCTCAAAATGAAAAGAATCAAAAAGCTAGCTTTGCTGTCTCTTGCCTTTAGAGACCTTTCTACTCCTTTTTCATGGATATATGAGGCTGTTGCCAGAGGAACTGCTAGCCATTTATCTTTCTGTTAAGAAGGTAGTCAATGCATTTGCAGGTCTTTATAGCCAAGCATCTAGAATTGCTTATGTAACATTTTTTGGATAACACAAATGAACCCCAAATGAAACATCAGTCACCCAAGTATATATTTCAATGTTACAGAAATATCCTAAGATTCCAAACTTTTTTAGTATGCTATAAGGACTCCTATGAAAAGATAAGCATTTTATATAGATGAGGGTAATATCTTGCAAGTACTTCACATAAGGTTATTTTAAAATTTGAGATGTAAGCCTTGCTACTAATTGACTATAAATCATTTACAAACTGACAGATCTAGGAAGAAACTTTCCATATGTGATGGTTATTCCCTAATTGTATTATGCTACTTATGTCTTTTTCAGAAGCATCTGGTGCTAACTACTATCAGAAACAGATTCAGGGACTGTGCAACTGTCATGTCCAGGCAGTTAGAAGCATTGACTTTTCATCCCAGCAGAATGTCAGTCTCAAGTCAGTACCAAGTCTAGAGTTAGGCTCAACAAAATCAGCAGCAGTAAACTGCATGTAGACATCAGTATATTACCTTAGCTGCAATAGGAGTTATTTTTCTGAATGAAATCCTAATCTTGTTGAAGTCAGTGGCAGGCAACCCATTGTTTTCAATGGGACCCATATTTCACTTTGTGCATATGAAAGAAATTCAAAAGCAGGCGTTGGAATTGATAAATGTTAACATGATTGAAGTTTGAAGCTACCATACTCTCTACATAGCATCTCTTTCCCATATGGGTTCTGTTTATTGAAGGCTAAATGTGTTTAAATGCAACATTTAAGAGTAATGTGTGTTCAGTTCTATATGTTGTATAGAAAAAAGTAATTAACATTGGAGTTGGATTTATCTACAAGAAACAGCTCTGAACGCTTGAATATGTGTAATGGTCAGACTCTACAATTATCTCCACTTTTATGTTTAGGTTTTCCTTCTTCATTTAGTTCTTCTGGTAGCAAAGATTTAATGGTGAATGTGATAAATCCAGTTTAGAAGGGAGGGGTAATGTAAATGTGAGTATTGCTTATACAGGGACTTGATGTTTGCATTACAGAATTGAATATAACTACACCAGGAAAGCCACTTATTTGTAACTATCTATCTTAGGTGCATATTTTAAATTTAATTTCCCAGCCAGAATGTTTGGCAGTTTTCTGGTCAACTGCATAGACCTGTTTTTATTTCCTTTGCTTCCTTTAGAACAATAATTTGTGTTCTCAAATGAAGAAATTGCCAGCAGGAAGCTAGATTTCTTAAAACAACCACATGAGCTTCTTGACAAGAAGAGGTTTATACTGCATCATTCAATTCACTGAGCATCCTGTTGCTTTTGTCTGGTATTCAGGAATCCTGTTTCATAATGACACATTCAAAGAACTGCTTATTCAGGGATATTCCCATGTTAACATTCTAAGTATTGCTTTTCTTAGTGCTCATGTTAAATTGTTTCACCCCATCTTTGTCAGCATTTTTCATGGTGATGGTTATTTTTTGCAGGGTTTGAAAAACCAAGCCCAAGTTAAACTGAATGTAGTTAGATGTCCTCCGGTAACCACAGTCTTGATCAGGAGACCTGACCTCAGATACCAGTTAGGCTTCAGTGTACAGAATGGGATTGTAAGTAGCTTCCAGACCTTCTGGTGATGCTTTTACATATGTTAAAGTTTACATATGTAATGAATTGTATTTTTTCCCTCACTACAGCAGGGGCTCAGTATACATTTTAAGTCCAAGATATAAAAGCTGAACTGGTCAAAGTTATTCATCTGACTTTTCCCAGTCAAAAGTAGGAAAAGAAATGTTATTTCATAGCTTTAGAATCAGTCAGAGGAGTAAAAAGGCTGTTTTAGGTTAAAGAAACAAAAGTGTATGGAGAAGGCTGCTTTCAGTCTGTATCATTTGTGTCTCTGACCAAACCATTGTATATGGTCTCAAAAGAAAGAGTCTGTCTTGGATTCTCTCTTAATGCAAGGTTTATGCACTTTGAACTTTCTGTAAACTATGGTTCTTCATACACTCTTAAATTTTCAAACCATGAAGTAACAAGTATAATACGGATAGCTTTTGGTGGATGGTTTCTTTTGCTTTTGGAAGAGAATCTGTAGTACTCGATTGCTAATAAATGTTATTTTGAATCAGTGATCTACTACATTTTAGAATTTGTTGCAAACACATGTATTTAAATACTGAATTATCATTTGTGGTCAAAAGCCTCTGTTCCATATCAAAACTGTGATAATTTTGTCCTTTCCCTTACAGATCTGTAGCCTTATGAGAGGAGGTATAGCAGAGCGAGGAGGAGTGCGAGTTGGCCATCGTATCATTGAAATCAATGGGCAGAGTGTTGTAGCAACACCTCATGAGAAAATTGTTCACATTCTCTCAAATGCTGTTGGTGAGGTAGGAGCAAGCAGTGTGCCTAGACAGTATTGCATATTTCATCATCATTGACTCTTTTGGGTTGTTACTGTTCAAACATAAATACTAGAAGCGAGAGTGAGAACCATGTCGTGGTTTAACCCCAGCCGGCAACTAAGTACCATACAGCCGCTCGCTCACTCCCCCCCGGTGGGATGGGGGAGAGAATCAGAAGAGTAAAAGTGAGAAAACTCGTGAGTTGAGATAAAGACAGTTTAATAGGGAAAGCAAAAGCTGCGCACAAGCAAAGCAAAGCAAGGAATTCATTCACTACTTCCCACAGGCAGGCAGGTATTCAGCCATCTCCAGGAAAGCAGGGCTCCATCATGCGTAACGGTTACTTGGGAAGACAAATGCCATCACTCCAAATGTCCCCCCCTTCCTTCTTCTTCCCCCAGCTTTATATGCTGAGCATGATGTCATATGGTATGGAATATCCCTCTGGTCAGTTGGGGTCAGCTGTCCCAGCTGTGTCCCCTCCCAGCTTCTTGTGCACCTGGCAGAGCATGGGAAGCTGAAAAGTCTTTGACTAGTGTAAACATTACTTAGCAACAACTAAAACATCCCTGTATTATCAACACCATTTTCAGCACAAATCCAAAACATAGCCCCATACTAGCTACTATAAAGAAAATTAACTCTATCCCAGCCAAAACCAGCACAAACCACCAAGGTTTTTCTTATTATTGAAGTGCCCACAACTTCAGATAAAATTGAGATGGTTGGTAGATACTCAACACCTTAGAGAATCTTTTTTCCCCAGACCTTAGTATGGATATGAAAATTCTCAGGCTTTCCTTTTCCCTTCTGTCCTATGTTACCTCAGCTAGTTTCTTCCCTAGTGCTCCCTAGGCTATGGACACTCATTTTTTTTGTAGCATGCCTAATAGGAGTATTGATTAACATGTCTTATTACCTTCTAGATTCATATGAAGACCATGCCAGCTGCTATGTACAGACTGTTGACTGCGCAAGAGCAACCAGTTTATATCTAAGGCTGACACCTCACTTTCACAACATGCATGAAGGATAGTTTTCCTCATTACTGCTTCTGTTTCTAGTGCTACATTTGTGTCTGCAGATACATCTCTCTCTCCCCAACATTCGCTGTGTATAGAGGGGGAGGGAAAATATAGCCATGAGACTTTTTGGTTGCATCTCTATACAAGTAAAGCTTTATGCAACTCCACACACAGAGTAAGTAGCAGCAGCAGCAGTGTCCATGGTAAGATTCACAAAAATAAGACTTACACGCCTATGAAGAATGAGTAACTGATGCTGTCATAAAACCCATTGTTCAAATGCACACCCTTTAATTTCTGTTCTTCAGGATAGTAGAAGCCCAAAAGGTTCTCCGTGAGTTGGTACAGACAATGCAATTTTGACATGTTTCAGCAAATAATTCAGGAGATGTGATTTTTTGCAGTTGGGTCCCCCAGGTTACTAATTTTTAAAATACTTGTTTTTCAAATGCAATGTGTCTTTTCTATGCCCATTTCAGAGGTTAAATGAGGGGGGGAGGGGAGTGATCTCTAAATGTCAAGCAAGAGTAATATTGAGGGGCTCTGCTGAGAAGCTATACATTCTAAGCTCTTAATTACAGATTTGGTGCACATAACTGTGTGCTTGTGTATACTGACATTTTTAAATTGTGTTTGATATTTATGAAACTTGAAAATAATAGGTCTGCACACTGTTCTAAGTAATTTTGTTACACTGAGCCAGTTTAAAAGTATTTTTTGTTGAAAGACATCTAGTTTTTATTAACATTTTTCTTTAGACATAGATAAATGGGAGAAGTAAAGGTAAGGTGGGAATAAATTTATTTATTTATTTTGTTATAAAAGTTAATTTGTGATTTGTTTTTCCCATATGACACTTAGAGGATGTGTGAGTACTATATGGATTTGTATGAGGAAGAAATGTAGAGATGTATGAAATGCAGGATTTGACTGGTCTATAACTTATATCAGTTACAAAGGGGAAAAACAGTAAAAGAATAAAGCAGCTGATGGCTCTTTTTCCTCAAGAAGAAAACATTCCATTTTGTGTAGCTACATTCTGTCCATACTGCATACTGCTGTTTACACTGAATTTGAACCATATATTTAGACCAGGCTGATGCCTTGAATTTTCTGAAAGCAACAGTTTCTGCCGTGTCTTATTGTGATATAAAGGGTCAGTGTGATTAAAAACAAGACCAGAACACATATGGGGAAAAAAAAAATCCCATCCTTTTCGCTTGAAAATGGTGTGATGCTTATAGCCATTAGTTTCTCAATTACTGTGGAATGGACTGTGCAGTGCATTGTGTTTGGAGGCTAGTAATGATACTTGGACTTTATTCCAGAGATTTCATGGATGTGTGTGTACACATGCACACTTGTGTTGATGAGAGCCATGAAAACTCTGGTTTTATCTGAGCACTTGGTTTCCATCTGTGGTCAGAGGTTTATTGTTGCCTTTCAGAAACCACGGACATACATGGGCTGAACAGAGAGAGAAAAAATATAAGCTTTATATTTCAATGGGCAGTAAGGGAGATAATGGAATGGAGCATAAGCTATTGCAGTAAGTGAATACATTTTAGTTTGAAAGTAGTGTACAATGTCTTGATTTACTGCAGTTCTTGTTGTTGCATAATTTAATCTCGATCTCTGGAATAGCAGATTTTGCAAGCAAATGGTATTAGTATTCCAGGTTAGTATTTACCTCTGCTATCAGACTGATGTAAATAGATTGTGAATTACTTGTGATTAGAGTTTTTAACTGTAGACATCTGGCTTATGGAGATCATTTGAAATTTTTCATAACTTCTTATAAATATAGTAATCTATCTAAATATGTTATATAACCATATACTATTTAGTAGGTTATATACAGTGCAGCCTTTCCATAAGTTACCTGAGGAAACTCAACAGTCTTGAAGACAGTTATCACACTTCTGATTCCTGCTGTGTTTTACACCCTCAACTTCACTTGTTGTTTTTGTGGTTCTATCCAACTCATGTTGAGGGGTCTTCCCATTGACTTCAGTGGGAGATGAAGAAAACCTAAGCACACAAAAAATTGAATCATTAAAAACAAGGCTGTTTTCCTGCAATCAAGCTTATACCTAGTTATAAGCACCTGAGTACCTAACCCGTTGACTTCATGGTGAACAGATGCTTAAAGCTAAGCATGTGAATGCTTGTAGGATTGGAGCCTAGTGAAGAATCTTCATTGTTCCAATTAATTGTAATATGTGTATAAGATTTCTGCACTGGGAAGTTTCCAGTGTGCACTCCTGATAAGTCTTGTAAACAATCCCACCATTTTAGTTTGCAAAAGTAAAGACAGCTGCAAGAAAAATGAGCTCAAAAGGAAGAACTGGAAATTTTCTACAGTAGTGCAGTAGTTTATTAGATTAGATGTGTGAATTCTCCATGGATTCAAAAGAATAAACTGCCATTTTACATTCCTTCTTCTGTAAAAGGTCTGAAAAGTTTTTTCCCTCTTCACTATTTCATATATTCTTATTAATGCTTCAATATTTACATTAAGGATGAAACATCCTTTTTATTTTTATTAGCAAGTTTCCCCACTTGTTTTGAATCTTGTTTTGATTTGAGATTTGGTTGGAATTTCCAGATTTGTTTTGTTTTGTGTGTTTTTTCCTTAATTTTCTAAATTAAATCAGTTTCTGAAGATGGCAATGTGCATGAGATCTCTTGTACATATTTTGTGCAGTGCCTAGACTCTCTTGTATTATTGTTCTGTAAAAAGGTTGAATAGGAATTATTATAAAGTATTGGGAAAAGTATAGTATTGTATTTGTAACAATATTGTTCTTTGTAAACACTGAACTTGGTGATCTCTCTCTTTATATATATAAATGAGCCTAGAATGTGAGCCTGCACATCTGAATGTAATTCCTCTGATGTTTTTTGTCACAGGTCTTTGACCCTTTCTCTGTAATGGAGCTGCAATGGTTTAATTGGGGGGGAGTTTGGGTTGAGGGGGAGTTGCCATCTATTTTGTTGTGATGTATTTTTACTGTGCTACATTCCTTTATTTAGCAGAGCACTAATGTCTATAAGAATTGCAACAATAAAATATAGAACAAAAATACCTCAGACAAGGCTGAGAGTTTGCTGGTAATAATTTAGGAAGTGGCTTGCCGAAACTGAATGAATGTACGCTAAGAAGGTATCAAAATTTCTCTTCTTCCGCTTAGTTTGCAGTAATGTATATGTGCATCTGCAGAATCAAACACATAATATTAACTATGTATTTAAACCAGCATTGTTTTAGGGTAATAAATGACACAACTGCTCCTAAATTATATCAATTACTTAGCTAAGGTTGTGTCCCAGCTTTCATTTTTAATTCTTGCCACATGTGGATCTTTCCATAAATATGTTCACTATTTAAATATGCAATGCATATGGCAGAAATGTTATTTCACTGTCTAACTTCAGATATGTTTTTCACTTAGAAAACAGTGTGGTGGGTTGACCCCGGCCAGCAGCAAAATGCCCACCCAGACTCTTGCTCATTCCCCTCTCCTGTGGGATGGGGAGAAAACAGAAGTAAGTCAGGAGGACTCATGGATTGAGATAATAACAATTTAATAGGGAAAGCAAAAGCTGCACGTGCAAGCAAAGCAAATAGAGGAATTCATTCACTACTTCACTTCAGCAGGCAGGTGTCCCGCCACTTCCTGGAAAGCAGGGCCTCAGTACGTGTAACAATTGCTTGAGAAGACAAATGCCATAAGCACAAATGTCCCCCCTTCCTCCTCCTTTCCCTGAGCTTTTACTGCTGAGCATGATATCATATGGTATGGAATAGCCATTTAGTCAGTTCGCGTTAGCTGTCCCGGACATGTTCCCTCCCAACCTCTTGCCCACCCGCAGTCTACTTGCTGGGGCCAGCCGGGCAGAAAAAGAGAGAAAAACTTGATGCTGTGCAAGCACTGCTCAGCAATAGCCAAAACACTGCAGTGTTATCAACACTGTTTTAGCCACAAATGCAAAGCACAGCACCATACAGGCTGCTATGAAGAAAGTTAACTCCATCCCATACAGACCCAGTACAAACAGCTTTCCCATACAGACCCAGTACAAACAGCTTCTTTCCTATATTACTAATTATTAATCTAGATGTCTTCTATGGTGGAGTGACTGCATCAGTGGACAAGGGAAGAGCTACGGATGTCATCTACCTGAACTTCTGTAAGGCTTTGACACTGTCCCCCACAACAGTCTTGCTGCTAAATTGGAGAGATATGGGTTTGACAGGTGGACTGTTAGATGGATAAGGAATGGGCTGGATGGCCACATCCAAAGAGTCACAGTCAATGGCTCAATGTCCAAGTGGAAACCAGTAACGAGTGGTGTCCCTCAAGGGTCCGTACTGGGACCAATACTGTTTAATATCTTCATTAATGACATAGACAGTGGGATTGAGTGCACCCTCAGCAAGTTTGCAGATGACACCAAGATGAGTGGTGCAGCTGATAAACTAGAGGGAAGGGATGCCATCCAGAGGGATCTTGACAAGCTTGAGGAGTGGGCCCATGTGAACCTCATGAGGTTCAACAAGGCCAAGTGCAAGGTCCTGCACCTGGGTCAGGGCAATCCCCAGTATCAATACAGACTGGGGGATGAATGGATTGAGAGCAGCCCTGCAGAGAAGGACTTGGGGTACTGGTGGATGAAAATCTGGACATGAGCCGGCAATGTGCGCTTGCAGCCCAGAAAGCCAATCGTATCCTGGGCTGCATCAAAAGAAGCGTGGCCAGCAGGGCGAGGGAGGTGATTCTGCCCCTCTACTCTGCTCTGGTGAGACCTCACCTGTAGTACTGTGTCCAGCTCTGGGGTCCCTAGTGTCCTATTAGAGCAGGTCCAGAGGAGGGCCACAAAAATGATCAGAGGGCTGAAACACCTCTCCTATGAAGAAAGGCTGAGAGGGTTGGGGTTGTTCAGCCTGGAGAAGAGAAGGCTCTGGGGAGAGCTTATTGCAACCTTTCAATGTATAAAGGGGGCTTATAAGAAAGATGGAGAGCCTTTTTACCAAGGCCTGTAGTGACAGGACACAGGGGCAACAGTTTTAAACTGAAAGAGGGTAGATTTAGATTAGATATAAGGAAGAATTTTTTTACAATGAGGGTGGTGAGACACTGGAACAGGTTGCCCAGAGAAGTTGTGGATGCCCCATCCCTGGAAGTGTTCAAGGTCTGGTTGGATGGGGCTTTGAGCAACCTGATCTAGTGAAAGATGTCCCTGCCCACTAGGTGATCTTTAAAGGTCCCTTCCAACCCAAACCATTGTATGATTCTATGATTCTAATTATTAAACCGCTATTCTCTTTCCAAAGTCTTCAGTATGATATATTCTAAACACCTAACACAACTTGAATAAAAACCATCTAGTTGTAATATGTTTGTCCTTACAGCAAATTCAGGGACTGCCTGTGTGAAGACTGAAAAATATTTGTATTATTATAGGTTGACATAAAAACAAGATGGTAATATTGGAAAATTATTTATGCACAAAGATTCTGATATTATAAAAAATAAGATATTTTTAAAGCATAAGAAGAACATAGAGAACACCCACAGAATTTAAATTCAGGGGCAGATAGAATTCATGGAGCATGTACATCATACCAGTGCAGGATGAGAAATTAAAGGGATGGTTGGTGAATATTTATAGCTCTGATGTCAATAGAACTTTTAAATTTATTGTGCCTTATGAGAAGGAATATGAAGTACATCAAGCAAGAGTCAACAGGGGAGTATTTCCTTATCAAAGTTTTCATAGAACCACAGGTTGTGTTAGGGGCAGACCAAATCTGGTAGCCCAATAGAGGCGAGGCTGCTGCAGCTCCAGGTCCAACCAGTAGAGAGGCTGAACACGTATTCCCAGTAGACACACAAATACACATATACAATACATACACACACACACACACACAAACATACATATATATATATGTATATGGCCAGCCAATATATAATACATATTTACAATGTGGATCCCTCCAGTAGCTGGGCTCACACACTCAGTCTGCCCAGTAGCTGCCCCTGGATCCCAGTCTCCCCAGTTGCTGGCACCTGGGCATACAAGCTCCCAAGGCTGCAGTCCCACTCCAGTTGCTGGTACAGAAGCACACACACACAGATCTTTCTGGAAGTTGGCCAGGACTCTCCTGGTCCCTCTGGTAGCCAGCTCCTCCTGTGGTCTTGCCCTTAGAGACACACACATGCCTGGCTCCCAGGCTATTTCACCTACTCACTGGCTAGTCCGGCTTGATCTTCGCTAGCACTCACACACTCACTCACACACCTGCTCTTACTCCAGTTGCTGACACACAGGCCCTCTGACCTCTGGTTTGACTCCAGTTGGTGGCACTCAGACCCCCATACACACACATGCACACAAAATAGAGAGCCCTCCCTCACCCAGGAAAAGAGTTAGAAAGGAATTTAATAAGATGGACACACTGAGCTGATCAGGTGCAGGGCATGGCCAGACAAGCATACTGACCAGCCAACTATTTGCACTCAACTGGCCCTTTTTATCCCCTTATCCCTCTATTTTCCCACACTTGTTCTTCCCTTAACCTACTTAATCCCTCCATTTCCCTGCCTTTGGTGTTTCCTCTAAACATCCCATAATAAGTCCTGTGTGACCCCAAGATGTTTTTCCCCTGCATCCCATAATGTGTCCCACCCCCTAGGCAGCAACCACCCTTAGTCTGAAAGGTTATCTGGAGAGCTGCTCCTGATGACTCATGGTGATGGGTTTCATACCTGGAGACTGGGGCTGAGGCTCGCCTGGGAGAGCCCTAGGAAAGACCTGGACAGGGGGTCCCTTCCTCTGAGTCTGTAATTTGGGTTCCCCTGCCTGCCTTAGTGCCTCTGTGCTCCTCTAGTCTTGCGGAGATGAGCCTTTGATGGGCTGATAGCTCCTGTGATGGGCCTGGGAGTAGCTGGGGCAGGGTATTATTTGGGTTCCCCACCTGCCATTGCCTCTCTGGTCCTTTGTGTGTGTGCAGATGAGCATTTGGTCATATAACATTACAGTAAAGAGTACTTTAAATCTGCAAAAATAAATATATAAACAATAGATGCTCTAGAGGAAAAATTGATCTTGGAGCTTCATGCACTGATTCACTAATCACAAGCTGAAATATAAGTAGTATCAACATGGGAACGGGGAGGGACTGTATACATACTTGTTCAAGGAAGGGGATAACACCGATTATGCACGCACAGACACCACCACCCCCCGCCCCCGTGGAACAGCTGTTGTTACCACACTGTTTTTCTATGGGTGTCTGTCAAAGCATGATGTGGTTATAGAATCATAGAAACATTTAGGTTGGAAAAGACCCTTAAGATCATCGAACCCAACCATAAACCTAGCACTGCCAAGTCCACCACTAAACCATGTCCCTAAGCACCACATCTACATGTCTTTTAAATACCTCCAGGGATGTTGACTCAACCACTTCCCTGGGCAGCCTGTTCCAATGCTTCATAACCTTTTTGGTGAAGACATTTTTCCTAATATCCATTCTAAACCTCCCCTGGCGCAACTTGAGGCCATTTCCTCTCCTCCTATCACTTGTTACTTGGGAAAAGAGACCAACACCCACTTCTCTACAACCTCCTTTCAGGTAGTTGTAGAGAGCAATAAGGTCTCCCCTCAGCCTCCTTTTCTCCAGGCTAAACAACCCCAGTTCCCTCAGCCTCTCCCCATAAGACTTGTGCTCTAGACCCTTCACCAGCTTTGTTGCCCTTCTCTGGACACGCTCCAGCACCTCAATGTCTCTCTTGTAGTGAGGGGCCCAAAACTGAACATAGTATTCGAGGTGCGGCCTCACTAGTGCCAAGTACAGGGGCACAATCACTTCCCTAGTCCTGCTGGCTACGCTATTCCTGATACAAGCCAGGATGCCATTGGCCTTCTTGGCCACCTGGGCACACTTCTGGCTCATATTCAGCCAGCTATGACCACACTCCCAGTTCTTTTTCCACCAGGCAGCTTTCCAGCCACTCTTCCCCAAGCCTGTAGCATTGCATGGGGTTGTTGTGACCCAAGTGCAGGACCTGGCACTTAGCCTTGTTGAACCTCATACAATTGGCCCCAGCCCATCGATCCAGCCTGTCCAGGTCCCTCTGTAGAGCCTTCCTACCCTCAAGCAGATCAACACTCCCGCCCAACTTGGTGTCATCTGCAAACTTACTGAGGGTGCACTCGATCCCCTCATCCAGACCATAATTTTATTTTTCACATCACGATTTTAAGCAAGGGGTAAAATCATACACAAATACATCAAAATGAAGTTGGGAGATACAGAGTTGTCAGTCTTATAATCAGGTTAGTCCCAAATAAAATGATCTCACACAGTGCTATCTAATTGACAAGACAGCAAATCTCATTTATTGCTCAGCCCTCCAAATAACAGGATATTATGTCTCCATGGTGACCACCATGTTTATGCCGATCAGATGGTTCATATAGAGGGAGAGGAATCACTCCCATGTGAAAATCAATGCTTAGACTACAGCAGTCATGCCAGTTAAGGCATCCTGCCCAAATTACAGATGGTGAGGTAATAGCCTATTTCTACTTCTCGTGCCTTGCACCTCACTTAGGCTTCAAAAAGACTTTTCAGAATACAATTCAGAATATATTAAACTAATTAATAAAAATTTAAGTGAAAATATTAATTTCTCACTAATGCCTTAAATGCCTTCAAAAATATTTGTAAGGTCTTCCAGATGGGAAAGTTTCCTTTAAGAAGTGTCTCTACTATTTTTGAACCCTTGAGGTAGCACCGTCCAGGTGAGTTGTGTCTTGCATCCAGTGGTGGGGCTTTCCCATTCAAAGGCAAATATTGCCTGGCTATCTTTGTCTAGAGGTATGCAGAAGAAAGCATCCTTGAGATCAAGTACAGTAAACCACTTATGTTTTTCTTTTAAGGATGTCAGCAAGGTATATGGGTTAGCTACTACTGGGTGAATGTCTTGAACAATCTGATTTATGGCTCTTAAATCTTGAACTAACCCATATTCCTTGCCATTTTGCTTTTTCACTGGCAATATCGGGGTGTTATATTCTGATTCACACTCTATCAATAATCCATAATTCAAAAATTTCGTTATTAATTCTTCCAACCCCTTTCTAGCTTCCCACTTAATAGGATACTGGTTTTGTCTTACCGGTTTAGTTCCAGATTTTAGAACAACTTTTACTGGTTCCGCCAATTTAGACCGACCTGGGATTCCACTAGCCCATACCAAGGGTGTTACTGCATCCTCCACTTCTGCAGGAATTTCTTCCTTCGGTCTTGGTGTGTTCTGTAACATAAGAATTCTCGCTTCCACAGCTTTTGATTCAGGTATTAACAGCTGAGTCTCCCCATTTTTTAAAAATTATTTTGTGCATTCAATTTACTCAATATATCTCTTCCTAACAAAGATGATGGACATTCTGGCATATACAAAATTGATGAATTACCCATTGCTTTCCCAATTTGAATTTCAAAGGTTGTAAAAACGGCCGATTTTCCTTCCGCCCTGTTGCCCCAACAACACTTAGAGTTTTATGACTAAACCCCCCTTTGCATATATTTAATACCGACTATGTTGCCCCTGTATCGACTAAAAATTCTACTTCATCATTCCCCAGCTTTAATGTAACCAGGTGTTCAGCTGGGGTTGACTCCCCTGGTCTCCTTCAGTCCTCATCATTCAGAGTCATCAACTTAATTGCCTGCAGAGAAAGATCCAATTCACTCACTTTGGGACATTCCCTTTTCCAATGCCCCCTCTCCCTACAGACAGCACACTGATCTTCTGCCAGCCGGGGAGGTCTAAACGGAGGTGCTGCTCCTCCTGGTGGTCCTCCTCTTCCCCTTCCCCTACCTATTCCTGCTTTCCTTCCTCCTCCTTTCCACATTTCAAACACCTTTTCCCAATGCTACAGGCAGAGCAACGTCATCTTAAACTCTTATTCCTTCCCTGTTTTTTCCAAAGTCAATACCATAGAATCTTGCAGGATAATCCCACATTGTTTTTGCCACTCCGGATGATTTCTCAAAGCAAAGAATAAATACCTCATAAGGTATTTTATCCCATTTACCCTCCCGCCTACAAAACAGCATTAATTGCAAGATGGTATTATACCTTAATGTACTATTCTTTGGCAATTTTTCCCTGCTATCCAAAGTATACATTGGCCACCAATGATTACAATATTCAATTAATTGTTTCCGAGTCAAAGGATCACCCCCCAGATCTTTCCAGTGTTTTAAAATACATCCCAAAGGTGTTCTTTGTGGGATGGGTTTCTTACTCGGAAATGTACCCATCTCCCAAACGACTAGTGCTTGTGATTGTGCACTATCTCAGGCACTAGTCAGAGGGGCCCCAACCCTTGTTGGAGCTCCCTCTGGGATGCCAGCCCCCTGCAGGAAATCCCAACCTTGGAGACTTCAACCCCTGTTGAAGACTCCCTTGGGCCCCACTCCACAGGCTTTCGCCTAGCAGAGACTTACCAACCGAGGTATCTCTTTAGCCCAACCCTGTGTAGCTTTCGCCGTGCCTTACGAGCAGGCTTTAGTGGGACTCTAACCCACGTCCTACCTAGAGCTCTGTTACCCGTTAGAAGAATGCCTTATTATTTAATTCCAGGGGACTTACTTGGAATCCTTTGGTCTGGGGATCAGAGGTTCTCCTTGAGAATCCCTCGATGCCGGCTGGAGGTCCCATGATCCCATGGATCCATTGGGATTTACAAGCGGTGTCTCATCTAGGTTGCCAAAACTGTCACCGAAATCAGGAATCAAACTCCTTAACACCAATGTAGTATTAAGAAGCAGGCATTCTTTATTATGGCGCTGGATGCACGAGGGATCGTTCCACCTAGCGTGCATACCGCAGGTTACATCAACCAAAGCTTATATTGTCCGATTACATACATATGCATCAAATTTCCCGGAATGACCATGCATATTCATTCTATTTTCTGGAACTAATTATCATATTTGCATGGTCATTACGCGTGCGTCCTTGAACTCCGAGGGGCTTCCGTGGGGGTCTCTGGTGGTCCTTGGTGGCCGTACAAGTGTGTCCTTTAGTTGACCCCTTCTTCTACACATGCGCAATCCCACCTTGCTTATGTAACTTGCTCCCCTTCTTCATGGTGCATGGTCCCCAACAATGATTTGGCACCCTTAACACAAACCAATTATTCTAACCACCCTCGACTCTTTGTCAAGATGGGCTGGGGCTGTACTGGGAGCATAGCAGCATGTCCGTACTACTCCTCGTCCAATTGTCTTTGGGCATAGTAGCATATCCATAGCCATAGATGTACAAACACATTAAAGTATTGTCTACCCCACTCCTATCTCTATGTTGCTTAGTTACAAAAGAATGAACTAATCATTTTGGTTACATCTGGTTACATAGAGAGGACAGAAAAAGAAATAAACTCCCAGCATCCTGGGGCGACAGAGAGCTGAAGAAGAGGGGTCTGCCACTTAGTGGGACACCCCCCACCCGCCCCGGCGGCGGATTTCCCTTCAGTTTCCAGACTCCACAATGGCGGGTGCTGAAAGGGGCGATTCAGAAAAGGGCAGAAAATCCCAACTGTCCCCAAAGGTAGCCAAACCAACCGTCTCCTCTGCTGAGTCCTCAGCAGGGAGAGAAGGGGACTGGGCAAACCTTGCCCCGATTTGAATCGGTTCCCCCACCGCCGCGCTGTGAGCAGCAGGGCCGGGGCCTCTAGGGTGGACTCGGGGAACACCCACACAGGCCCCAGCCCTGGCACCGCCAGCATGGCGCCTGCTCTGTCCCCTTGCCAAGCAGAGAGGGCTGCTGGGGGGAGCGGGGGCCCAAAGCCGGGCAAAACCAGGCAAGCGCAGGAGCTACGCCCCTTCAAACGCACGTTTAATGGCAGCCTGCAAATCTGCCGGCATCAAGCCCCGGGCTACCTCTCTACAGACATCGCCGGCCAGGCCATTAATATAGAGGGGTAAAAAAAGGGTCATCCCCTCAATTCAGCTCTCACGACATGCAGATTGACACAGAATCATAGAATCATTTAGGTTGGAAAAGACCCTTAAGATCATCGAGTCTAACCGTTAACCTAACACTGCCAAGTCCACCACTAAACCATGTCCCTAAGCACCACATCTACACCTACACGTCTTTTAAATACCTCCAGGGATGGTGACTCAACCACTTCCCTGGGCAGCCTGTTCCAATGCTTGATAACCCTTTCAGTGAAGTAAAATTTCCTAATATCCATTCTAAACCTCCCCTGGCGCAACCTGAGGCCATTTCCTCTCGTCCTATCACTTCTTACTTGGGAAAAGAGACCGACACCCACCTCGCTACAACCTCCTTTCACAGAATCACAGAATCACAGAATCGTATAGGTTGGAAAAGACCTTTAAGATCATCAAGTCCAACCGTAAACCTAACACTACCAAGACCAACACTACACCATGTCCCTAAGGACCTCATCCAAACGTCTTTTAAATACTTCCAGGGATGGTGACTCAACCACTTCCCTGGGCAGCCTGTTCCAATGCTTGATAACCCTTTCAGTGAAGTAAAATTTCCTAATATCCAGTCTAAACCTCCCCTGGTGCAACTTGAGGCCATTTCCTCTCCTCCTATCACTCGTTACTTGGGAAAAGAGACCAACACCCACTTCTCTACAACCTCCTTTCAGGTAGTTGTAGAGAGCAATAAGGTCTCCCCTCAGCCTCCTTTTCTCCAGGCTAAACAACCCCAGTTCTCTCAGCTGCTCCTCATAAGACTTGCTCTCTAGACCCTTCACCAGCTTCGTTGCCCTTCTCTGGACACGCTCCAGCACCTCAATGTCTCTCTTGTAGTGAGGGGCCCAAAACTGAACATAGTATTCGAGGTGCGGCCTCACCAGTGCTGAGTACAGGGGCACAATCACTTCCCTAGTCCTGCTGGCCAGACTATTTTTGATACAAGCCAGGATGCCATTGGCTTTCTTGGCCACCTGGGCACACTGCTGGCTCATATTCAGGCGGCTGTCAACCAACACTCCTAGGTCCTTTTCTGCTGGGCAGCTTTCCAGCCACTCTTCCCCAAGCCTGTAGCATTGCATGGGGTTGTTGTGGCCCAAGTGCAGGACCTGGCACTTAGCCTTGTTGAACCTCATACAATTGGCCCCAGCCCATCGATCCAGCCTGTCCAGGTCCCTCTGTAGAGCCTTCCTCCCCTCAAGCACATCAACACTCCCACCCAACTTGTAGTCATCTGCAAACTTACTGAGGGTGCACTCGATCCCCTCATCCAAATCATTGATAAAGATATTAAACAGAACTGGCCGCAATACCGAGCCCTGGGGAACACCACTTGTGACTGGCTGCCAACTGGATTTAACTCCATTCACCACCACTCTTTGGGCCCAGCCATCCAGCCAGTTCTTTACCCAGCGAAGAGTACGCCCGTCCAAGCCATGAGCAGCCAGTTTCCCCAGGAGAATGCTGTGGGAAACGGTGTCAAAGGCTTTGCTGAAGTCTAGATAGACAACATCCGCAGCCTTTCCCTCATCCACTAGGCGGGTCACCTTGTCATAGAAGGAGATCAGGTTAGTCCAGCAGGACCTGCCTTTCCTAAACCCATGCTGGCTGGGCCTGATCACCTGGTTGTCCTGTACGTGCCACATGATGGCACTGAAGATGATCTGCTCCATAACCTTCCCTGGCACCGAGGTCAGACTGACAGGCCTGTAGTTCCCCGTATCCTCCTTCCGGCCCTTCTTGTAGATGGGCATCACATTTGCTAACCTCCAGTCAACTGGGACCTTCATTACATTAGGTTTATGAAATATTAGAAAATTGTTCACTAAGAAGCTTAATTAAATCTGCAGTCTGATGCTGTTCCCATTGAATCTCAGAGTAGAGTTCTGAATGAAGTGCTTAATAGGGTATTTTGAGTTGCCTTTGACTTAGCGTCTGCACTGTGGAGTTCTAGCTCAAGATTTTTTTCCTTTCTATTTTTGACATGTGCTTTTCTTTTTTCATGTGTGAGATCCATCATTGTGTATAGTTTCTAGTTTTGTCTGGAAAAGAATCTGATTTGGGGGAACAGTTACGGTTGCTTATCTGGGGAGTTTAAAAAAAATAAAAATAAATCCTACCAGTGTGTGCAGAAGCTTTTGTTCAGGATATGTATGTTATTTCTTAATGTCAGTGTCAATTAACTTAATGGAGAGCCTTCAGTATGAGCCAGTTCCAATTGCTTTTGCAATAGCTTGGTGATAGCAGACTATAGCATATTTCTCTATCTGAAAAAGATTATTAGAAATGTGAAAATGCTTGGTTTTATTTGTAAATAAGAAACAGAATCTAATGTTTCAGTGGCTGCTTTCACACTGGTTTAAAATAAATCTGGCAGACTTAAGTTGTGAGCATGAACATAAAATGTTGAGTGCGTCCATGATTCAGGCTTTTTGTTTGCAGTTCCTAATACTAATTAGTCATAAATCTTTATCTATAAAGTGTTACCCTGTAGTCCTGTAATACTGTATTTCCATTGGTAGTTTTGTGTTGAGTTTGCAAGGCCTCAGGACTGAAGTTTGTCAGGCCTGCTCTGTCTGAACTTTTCTTTATCTGCCCATAGCTTTGTTTTAACTTGGTTTAGCTGTAACAGCAATTTTTATAATTGATCAGGTGTCTATGGATAATATTATTTTCTTTTGTTTATCTTTGTATGGTGCTACCATACAAATCATGGTTTATGATTCTGACATAATAATGTAGTGTAGAGAAATACAGGCCTGGTATGATAGCAGAGGCCTTGAGAATTGGAGACACAGGATGTGGAGTAGAGGAGTACAGGCATGGGATGATCAGAGATGGGACACAGGCTTTTGGCACCGGAGACCCCATGGCTATAAACTCACCAGTGGTCAGTTAAAGAAATGCAGACCTGGAGCTGGACAAAACTGATTTTAGGGGTAACAGAGAATATTGAAATAGTACCTAGCATCTGTAAAAAGCCACCATATATAGTAAATTCGGATGTAACCTGGAGCTGCAGACCAATGAAGAAAGAGCAAAGACTGTAAAAGCATGTTAGCAAACATATACAAATTACCCCAGTGGATCCTGGAGTGAAGAAGAAGCCACCGATATGAACATCATATTCTTCCTGGTGAAGGACTCCATATGCTGACAACTTGCTGTAGCACTCCTACCTCATCCCCCACCAGAATGAAACCACCAGCTTTAGGCCCAAGAGGAGCAGTGAAAGGGTGAACACAACACCAGGAACGGGTAGAAACTAAGGAGTGGGTGTATAACAGTTTCAACTTTACTATTATTCTTTCTTTTTCTGTAATAATTAGATCTGGACTAATAATGGTTAGACTGTTAAGAATTCAATTATACTAACAGTAAATTCTTGAATATATATATTTTAAAAAGGTATGCTTCCTTTTTGACTGTAAACAAGATTTTGAGCATGATAGGCCTTGGCATAATAGGCCCTTGCCCCTCACAGAACACCTGTTAACTTAATTATCTAAGAAGAGATGTTCATCTTGGAAGTAAAAAGGATATCTGCCAGTAGGGTGAATCTTGCATTTCTTCGATAAGCAGGTCCATAAGTTCAGGTCTTCAGAGTCCTTGGGTTTATATTTAAACCAACTGCAAAGCAATAGAATGGCAATGATGCTTATTTTCAATCATTGTTGTCACAGTAATAGTACATAAGAGGTTTTCATGGGATTAGGATGAAATATCTTTGGGTATAAAGCAGTTAGATTTACAGTAATACTGCTTCATGATAAGAGACAATTTCAGGTGTTTATGAAGTATATTATCTTCCCCATTCTTGGAAAAATGTGATGGTATAGAAATATCCTTATTAAGGTGTCACAGAAAAACCTGGTGTCCAAATGCATGGGTGTATTTGCATAGGAGGAGATGTACTTGGGGGCAGAAGGGTTCAGTCAGATATAACTTCTATTTTTTTTCCAGGAAAATTTAACATATTTCTGTGTTTGGGATTAAAGATTGCATGCTTTGGGATTTATGATTCCATGTGTGTGTGAGACCATTAAGCAATTTGTATTTAAATTCTTTAAATCTGAGAAAGTTGGAATAATAATGGGTGGGATTCTTTTCTTGCATCTTATGCTGACTTTACTTTGGAGGAGCCACTCTCAATTTGTACTGCTGTAAATGAGGAAAGGCTCTTGGAGAGTGGGGGAGGAAACTGTTTCTTCAGAGTAATGTTTAAATGGGGAAAAAATCCTTTTATATACTCTCCTGGTACAGATCTCTCTTCATTTTTTAAAAACTGTTAAATGTGAAACTTTTTTTTCTTAAACCAAAAAGAAAAGGAGGAAATTAATCTAAGCAGAGACTAATCCAGAACAACTAATAGATTGAGCCCTGGTGTTAGTGTATAGACTCCTGTTTGACTTAAGAGTCTTTGCAAGTTCTTCTCTTAACTATTTTCCATCTCTGTTTATTACATGCTAAACAGATGGCCCAGAAATTAGCCAAAGGCAGGAAGAAGGTGCAGTACAACCACTATCAGCTTGATGTTATGTCTGTTCTTTTGTTTGCTTTGTTGGGTTTTTTTGCCTTTCTATTTTGTGCTTTTCTGCATCCAGCAAGATTTTTAGGTTTATTTCTGAGCTACCATGTCAGTTAACATTTCTCAGAAATCAATTGCCTGGATGGCCGTCATTAGCCATTGCTTATCATTAGCCATTTTGTGTTAGAAATAGGGTAAAGATTGGACTTATCAAAAGGATACAGGTAGTACCAAAAACGCATACCAAAGAAATAGGACTGATGTGTCAAAGGTTTTATTCTGTAAACTGGCAAAGCAAAAAAAAAGTGCTTTTTTATTCCTCTATAGAGAGTGTTTTGCTTGATTCACAGCTGTGTCAAATAAAGGAAAAAAGTATAGACACACAATTATATGCTGACTCATATTTTAGTAATATGTTATGATTATGGAGTTCTTAAATAGCTATCAGATTTTTTAAAAGGCACTTAAAATTGCAAGCATTTGCTTTTTGTTTACAAAGGTACGGCTTCTGGAGGGAGTTAGCGCATTAATAGTATGTTGTCTGACTGTGAAGACCCTCTTGCCAGAACTGCACTATAAGTTATTTAAAACTGCGCCTGTGGTACACATTTTTCCATTATTCTGAGCAGTCACTGTTGTTAAGCCCCTGTATGGGAAGGGAGGTCAGAGTAGTTTTTAATGGGATTAAAAATTTTACAAATTACATTTAACCCACTTTCAAATCTAATACAGGGTTTCCATATCTTTTTATCTTTAGCTTCTGCAATCTAATACTTTGTTTTGAATTGCTGTTCTGATGACTGTGTCTTGTTTGTGATCTAATATCATTATTAAGGGTGTTACCTAATGTTATTGACTCTATTCCATTTATTTGCAGGCTCCAGAAGGTGAATCTCAACCCGTGACTGAAGTGGACCTCTTCATTTCTACACAGAGAATAAAAGTATTGAATGCAGACACACAGGTATGGACAAAGAAGCACCTTTGCCAGGTCAGGCCTTGTCAGTGTTATAATAATAGTCCTTTGAAATAGACCTTCATCTACCTGCCAAAATTTGACTTTCAGGGAGTGCTGGCTCTTACAGTTCCCTCTAAGACTTCCTGGTCAGAAATCTATGCTCAAGAACCACGTCACACATGGAATTAATCAGAATTGTCTGACTGATTTGGCAGGTATGCTAACTGCAGTCAGCCCAAAAGATAAGAAGCTTTGTTCACATTATACAGCATTCTAGGCAGTCTAGTACTATAATATGACAAGTACCAATTGTCCCCAGACAAGCCTAAAGTATTTGGTTGTGATAACTAATTTGGAGTCCTTAGTCCTCAGCATGTTGTGTGTGTTCAGGCTAAGATACCCAAGTCTTTGTGTTCTTTTCCACAGTAACTTTCATTTTCTAAATGTGCTATTTTTGTTTGCTTTTTTTGAAAGTGAAGCTGTTGGTTCCTCTTGGCACCTCCTTTCATACAGGAGACTTTTTCCTTTTTGTAGACATTTACTTAATAAAGGCGTCATACCGCCATTAATCTATAAAACACCAAAAGTGCAATAAGAATTTGCTTAAAACAGCGTCTGATGATACCATTTTTTCTATCCTCCAGGAAACTATGATGGATCATCCTCTGAGGACCATTTCTTACATTGCAGATATAGGGAATATAGTTGTTCTGATGGCTCGTAGACGAATGCCGCGATCAAATTCCCAGGACAATGTGGAAGCATCTCACCCCTCCCAAGATGGAAAAAGACAATACAAAATGATTTGCCACGTCTTTGAGTCTGAGGATGTAAGGATTTTTTTTATCTTGTGATTTTTCTAGGAGGTAAAATATGAGCACATCTTGACAGGCTTGAAAGTCTATAGCCAATGGTCCTGTTTGGCTTGTTTGTTAATTGCATAAAAATATTTCATCGAAGTAGAAGAACTTGCTTTCTCTTTGCATGATGGAACCCTGTGTTTTACTTGCAAAGTCAGTATTTATAGAACTTCCCTTTTTTCAAGTAAATTTAATACTTTCCTAGAGACAGTGAGGAGCAGATTCTAAAAGAACACTGTTGCCCCAGCTTACATATACCAGCTCAGGATCTGTGAGAGTGAGCATCCATCAAAGCAGCTTATTTTCATAGGGAGCTTCCATTCCCTAGTGTTGCCACAAAGATCACTGACATATGCCATAAAGAGGTGTTTTGGGCTTTTTTTTTTTTGGGGGGGGGGGTTCCTTTTGATATGATGATGGAGTTCAGAAGGAGTAGCTGAAATTATTCCCCCCCCCCCCAAAAAAGAAGGCCAATCAGGAATGTTGGGAATTCCAATAGAGTGTCCTTTGTAATTACAAAGTCTCTTTATAATTCCTTGGTTGCTGTTTAAATCAGGTGATGGTCATCATCCTCTTCATTGTTATCAATTTGGGGCAAATGCCCTCTCAGACAGTTGTGGGTGTCCCATTCACACCCACTGTTGCACTCACCCACTGTGGTGGGTTGACCTTGGCTGGCCACCAGATGCTCACCAAGCTGCTCTCTCACTCTCCCTCCTTGGTGGGACAGGGGGAGAATATAAGATGAAAAACTCATGGGTAAGATAAAGGCAGTTTAGTGAAGAAAAGCAAAGGTCGTGCGCAGAAGCAAAAAAAGGCAAAAAGATTTATTCTCTACTTCCCATCAGCAGGTGATGTCCAGCCACTTCCTGGTAAGTAGGGCCTCAGTACGCGTAGCGGTTGCTTCGGAAGACAAACGCCTGAATAACTAATGCCTCCCCTCCTCTTCCTTTCTCTCAGCTTTTATTGCTGAGCACGACATCATATAGTATAGAATATCCCTTTGGTCAGTTTGGGTCAGCTGTCCTGGCTATGTCCCCTCCCAAACTCTTGCCCACCCCTAGCCTACTGGCCTCTGGGGGCAGAGAGGGCTGGAGAGACAGCCTTGATGCTGTGCAAGCACTGCTCATCAGTAGCCAAAACACTGGTGTGTTATCAACACCGTTCTAGCTACAAATACAAAGCACAGCACTATGATGGCTGCCATGGGGAAAGTTAACTCCATCCCAGCCAGACCCAATACACCCACTCACACTAGCATCTTATTGTCTGTTCTTTCCCGGCCATTTTACCAAGTGTGGGGGCACAAGCACCCCCACAGAGGGCTGAGTTGTCTGTTATAAAACCTGATGTCCTGTCCTCAATAATTAAAATCCAAATATTTTGAGAAAGAAATATCAATGCACATAAGTTGTTGATTTTATGTAGTTTGTTTTTTTTAAAGAAAACCAAACTAAATAAGCAAGGGGTAAAATCATACACAAATACATCAAAATGAAGTTGGGAGATACAGAGTTGTCAGTCTTATAATCAGGTTAGTCCCAAATAAAATGATCTCACACAGTGCTATCTAATTGACAAGACAGCAAATCTCATTTATTGCTCAGCCCTCCAAATAACAGGATATTATGTCTCCATGGTGACCACCATGTTTATGCCGATCAGATGGTTCATATAGAGGGAGAGGAATCACTCCCATGTGAAAATCAATGCTTAGACTACAGCAGTCATGCCAGTTAAGGCATCCTGCCCAAATTACAGATGGTGAGGTAATAGCCTATTTCTACTTCTCGTGCCTTGCACCTCACTTAGGCTTCAAAAAGACTTTTCAGAATACAATTCAGAATATATTAAACTAATTAATAAAAATTTAAGTGAAAATATTAATTTCTCACTAATGCCTTAAATGCCTTCAAAAATATTTGTAAGGTCTTCCAGATGGGAAAGTTTCCTTTAAGAAGTGTCTGGGTTTATGTATTTGGGAACCTGTTCTGAAGGCACCATGTTCATATAAATTCTGTGGTTGCAGGTACATATGCAACCTACTGCTGGGATTCTCAGTGTTTTTTCTTTACCTTTTTAGAGGTAGTCCTCTACCAAACCAAATTTGACAGAAAACCTTAAAGATTGATTTTTATGCAAAATAGCATATAAGCCACTCTTCTTGTAATGCCCTTCATGAAATTGGTATGCAAATAGAAAGACTAGACTATGTTTTGTGTTGTTTTGGGGTGTTTTGGTTTTTGTTTGTTGTTTTTTTTTTCCGGGGGGGGGGGGGGGCGGCGCACATCACTAGATCACTAGTGATCACATCACCTGATGTGCTGCCTAGTTTGGGGCTGTTGCTTCTGTATTTCAAATCACACATTTTGTATGTTACTGGACTCTCTCTTTCTCACTGGCCAGTTCAAAAAGCAAAGATCAAATTGTCAGATGCCAGAGGCAGTGGTTTCTTTTCTTTCAGAATATGATAGCCTTCCTGGATCTATTTCTCAGTATTTTCTTGGCTATTCAAAATGTGTGCTTCCATTAGAGGATTGTTATCATTACCTTCTGTGGTTTGGTCAGATGATTTCATATTTGTGTCGGACATGATCCTTCCTGTGCCAGAAAATATTATCCTGGAAAGTACAACATGCCTGTAGGTCTAAAAAAAGCATTGATCACTTAATAGTCTGAACATATTCTGAGGATTTTCAGGACATGAGCGTTCCTCAGTCATAGAGTAGTTCAAAAATAGCTTATAAACATTCTAAAAAATCCAAATGAGTAGGAAAAAATATAACTTGGAAAGAGTTAAGATAGAAATGTATCTGTTGGCAGCAAAGAGATTTCCACTCTAAAGAGCTTGTAAGTCCAATGGAGTAGTAGAGCCTCTTTTATATCTAAATCTCACATCTTTCACTGTCATCTTTTTCTTCTTCTGGGACAGCTGGGTATCTAGAAGAATTTATCCAGTTAAGCTGACTGTGATATGTCTTAAGCCTTCAAATGGGTGATGGCCAAAACGCGTCCAAGCTTGGAACTGTCCTTATCTTAAAAAAAGATGCAACAACAACAGATTTTCCAAGTGTAGTTGGCACTGGATATTCAGAACAGCTCAGCTCCTAAAACATGGCCAAATGCTGGGTGTCTAAATGGCAGTTGATCTCTTATTGGGTGTCCATCTCTGAATGTACAAGACCATATTTATCTCCTCTCTTGCAGATAGCGTGCTGAGCTAATGAGTTGCAGCGCACTCATCTTCTTGCCATATTGTTCTTGCCATCAAATTGTTTTGATTTGAAAGTTTGCAAAATAATGGAAGTCCAGACTGTGTGTGCTGTTGACCTTTTCAGTGCCAGCGATCACGTTTTTGTCATCAGCAAGTTTAGAGCTAGCTTGAGTAGATATAAGATACAAACAGTTTTTATTTTGGGATTGAGAACCTTTTCCTTACTGGGGCCTGAATTGGACTGCATGTAAAAACACAGCTTAGCTGTGTTCCTACATCCCCGCACACCCCCACACCGTAGGCTATGGAGTCCTCCCATCCTCTTTCCCTCCCCTTCTCCCTAACCAGAACTACACACCAGAGGGCAGTTTCATTCCACACTATGACCAGCACCCCTACACTCCACGGTGCTTCCTGCACCCAGCACTCTGGTTATGCACAGCACTGTTTGACACTCAGTTTCCTGCACTGCTCCCATCAGCTCTGCACTCATGCCATGATGCTTTCCACTTGTAAACAATATGTATATCATTCCAAGTTTACCTTGATCACCTCACAACAAAAGATTCCGCTAGTCTGCTCTTTTCAGCTGCTTCCTTGCATGGCACAGAGATCAGAGCTTTCCCTTTACATGTCTTTGTTTTTCTACCCATCCCCGCCTCTACCAGGTGGTAGCAGGTGGTAGGAGCTAGAATCATAGATTCATAGAATGTTTTGGGTTGGAAGAGACCTTTACAGATCATCTAGTCCAACTCCTCTGCCATGGGCAGGCACATCTTTCACTAGATTAGCTTGCTCAAAGCCCCTTCCAACCTGACTTTGAACACTTCCAGTGATGGGACATTGACACCCTGCCTCCTGACACCCTGCCCCTTGACCAGTATCGGCAGGGTAGACAGACTGCCAACACCCTGCCCCCTGACTGACATCGGCAGCGTAGGCAGGATGCCACCCACATTATTCACGTAAGGTATGATTCTCTCAAATCACACTACCATTGGAGGAGCCATGGGGTGGCACGACTCTTACCCACATTCAAAAGGCATTTGCAAAACTGGCTGTTGCTGCCAGATGACCCGGACACCAAGTGTCCCTGGCAGTCCACCAGAGCCATGGCATTGATTATGATCCTGTGTTAGCTATTGGCGATCGGGTGAGTCGCCATATGGGCGTGGTGTTGTTCATCTTTTCTACTGCCTCAGTAAAGCTTTGTTTTATAACATGTTGTCAGACTCCATTACCATTTGGATCACAGGCATCCACAACTTCTCTGGGCAACCTGTTCCAGTGTCCCACCACCCTCATTGTAAAAAAATTTCTTCCTTATGTCCGTTCTAAATCTACCCTCTCTCAGTTTAAAACTGTTGCCCCCTGTCCTGTCACTACAGGCCTTGGTAAAAAGGCTCTCCATCTTTCTTATAAGCCCCCTTTATACATTGAAAGGTTGCAATAAGCTCTCCCCAGAGCCTTCTCTTCTCCAGGCTGAACAACCCCAACTCTCTCAGCCTTTCCTCATAGGAGAGGTGTTCCAGCCCTCTGATCATTTTTGTGGCCCTCCTCTGGACCCGCTCTAATAGGACACTAGGGACCCCAGAGCTGGACACAGTACTCCAGGTGGGGTCTCACCAGAGCAGGGTAGAGCACATTGCCGGCTGCAAGCGCACATTGCTGCATTGCTGCAAGCACACATTGCTGCAATGTGCACATTGCCGGCTCATGTCCAATTTTTCATCCACCAGTACCCCCAAGTCCTTCTCTGCAGGTCTGCTCTCAATCCATTCATCCCCCAGTCTGTATTGGTACTGGGGATTGCCCTGACCCAGGTGCAGGACCTTGCACTTGGCCTTGTTGAACCTCATGAGGTTCATATGGGCCCACTCCTCAAGCTTGTCAAGATCCCTCTGGATGGCATCCCTTCCCTCTAGTTTATCAGCTGCACCACTCATCTTGGTGTCATCTGCAAACTTGCTGAGGGTGCACTCAATCCCACTGTCTGTGTCATTAATGAAGATATTAAACAGTATTGGTCCCAGTACGGACCCTTGAGGGACACCACTCGTTACTGGTTTCCACTTGGACATTGAGCCATTGACTGTGACTCTTTGGATGTGGCCATCCAGCCCATTCCTTATCCATCTAACAGTCCATCCGTCAAACCCATATCTCTCCAATTTAGCAGCAAGACTGTTGTGGGGGACAGTGTCAAAGCCTTACAGAAGTCCAGGTAGATGACATCCGTAGCTCTTCCCTTGTCCACTGATGCAGTCACTCCATCATAGAAGGCCAGTAGATTAGTCAGGCACTATTTGCCCTTGGTGAAGCTATGTTGGCTGTCTCTAATCACCTCCCTGCCTTCCTTATGTTGTGACATAACTTCCAGGAGGATCTGTTCCATGATCTTACCGGGCATGGAGGTGAGGCTGACTGGTTGGTAGTTCCCAGGGTCCTCCTTATTACCTTTTTTAAAATTGGGTGCAATATTCCCTTTTCTCCAGTCACTAGAACAGCTCACAGGGAGTAATGCAGCAGTGAGTGAAAGCTATGGAGCATCCAGTAGCTTTAGGAGCAGAGCAGCCAAGAGCAAGCTATAGGCATAGGAGAGAGCCATATAGACTAGGCAGAGTGGTCTGGAAGCCCACTGAACTTCATTCATGAAATTCCACAACGACCAAAGACAAGTCCTGCACCTAGGGAGGAAGAAACCCCAGCAACAAAACAGGCTGGGGACTGACTAGCTGGAGAGCAGCTCTGCTGAAAAGGCCCTGGGGGTCTTGGCAGACAGCAATGCTGAACATGAGCCAGCAGTATGCCCTGGCAGCAAAGGTGGCCAACAGCATCCTGGGTTGGATTAAAAGGAGCATAAGCAGTAAATTGCAGGAAATTATTCTTCCTCTCTACTCAACACTCATTAGACCACCTCTAGAATACCATGTCCAGTTTTGCCCCCCCCCCATACAAGAAAGCCATTGACAAACTGGAGTGAGTTCAGCAGAAGGCCATCAAGATGGTCAGGGGGCTGGCACTTGCCCTATGAGGAGAGGCTGAGGGAATGGGGCTTGTTCAGCCTGGAGAAGAGAAGGCTTCAGGGAGATCTAACAGCAGCCTTCCAATATCCACGAGGAGTTCATCAAGAAGACGGAGCCAGGCTCCTCACAGTGGTGCATGGTGGGAGTATGAGAGCTAACGGGCACACATTGAAACAAGAAAGGTTCAGACTGGATACAAGGAAAATTTTTTTCACCACGAGGACAGTCAAGCATTGGAACAGGCTGCCTAGAGAGGTTATATAGTCTGTCCCTGAAGATTTGCAAAACCTGACTAAAAACCCTGAGTAACCTGGTCTGACCTCATAGCTGACTGCTTTGAACAGGAGGTTGGACTAGAGACCCTCTGAGGTCCCTTCCAACCTGAATGATTCTGTGATCGTGGACCGCTTCCAGTCACATTAAGGGCTGGATCTGCTCAATGGGCCAGTTGTTTCCACCCTTTCCATACTTTATCTGACAGTAACTTCAAACACGGTTGCAAGAATTTTAAAGGAAAGCATGGGAGAGAAGGAAGAGTAGGAAATACCATAGCATCATAGCACCTCTAGAGAGCAAGCAATGCATCCTCTTGGGAAAGTTATCCTGGGCTGCATTAGGAAGGGCATTGCCAGGAGGTCAAGGAAGGTGATTTTTCCTCTCTACTCAGCACTGATGAGGCCACATCTGGAGTACTGTGTCCAGTTCTGCGCTCCCCAATCCAAGAAAACATGGACATAGTGGAGTGCTGGGACAAAAACATGATTAAGGGTTTGGAGCATCTTCCAGCAGGAAGATGCAGGAAGATTGCAGCAGGAAGCCTCACAACTAATTCCACTGGCATTTTTGAAGTCCCTGAAACATGGTAGGAAACAACTGCCTTAACAAGTGGAATTGATTGAAAGCAGTTATGAGAATACACATCTTGGAAGCCATACTTTATTTAAATAAAGTGGTGTTAACAAAGCAGTATGTGTCCTGAAAAACAATTTAATTATTTTAAACTGTTTATAGAACAATCACTGTCAATTTTACTTGTGTGTATATTAACTAGTATATGATTCGTTGTTGATCATGTGAAATCCTTGCTGTCGTAAATGATGTTAGATTTAAGAAGCAAGACTAAATGTATTTTTGTCACCTACTTTGGCATGCTGGCTATGAAATTTACAGAAAGAACTGTCACTCTGATTTCATGCTAGGGTGTTTCCTGTGCTTGAGGGGAGTTACCACAAATCTCCTAATCTTTAGCTATTTTTTCTGGCAATATCAGTATGCTGTCAGCATTCTTGAAACAGGTAGAACTGCAGTTTTGCATATTGCTTTCTACCAGTTACTTTATCTGGAAGTCTTTTTTAGTTTT
Source organism: Ciconia boyciana (assembly GCF_034638445.1). Lineage (NCBI taxonomy): Eukaryota > Metazoa > Chordata > Aves > Ciconiiformes > Ciconiidae > Ciconia > Ciconia boyciana. Next base: position 6,755,344 of record NC_132937.1, on the reverse strand, counting down.
CTATTCTCTACCCCCCACCCCCTGTGCAGCCAGTATTCATCTAAATACCAAATGTATGCATACCTTATCCTTTAAAAAAACTGTAACTTGTAAGTTTCTCAAACATTAATTTCTTGGTGGGAGGTAGGGTTTTTTTGTTTGTTTTCACATCTGTTGCTGTTTTCATTCTTAAGTCTTGATCTGTTTCTTCCCTCCTTCTTCCCCATCTTGTGGGGTTTTTGTAAAAATGTTTTTTGGTACCTGTGACAAACCTGCTAACTGCACCAGCCCTTTATTTGTTTAAAAAAGGATCTGCATTGGTAGATTTCAGAAAATGTTTGATATTTAACATTTTTGTATCATGGAAACATTTGTAGCCTGGCTCCATCTTCTTTACACTCTCCCATGAGCTATTTATACCTATTGATAAGAGCCCTCATGAGCCTTCTCTTCTCTAGGATGAACAGTCCTAGCTCTCTCAGCCTCTACACATATGTCAGATGTTCCAGTCCCTGAATCATCTTTGTGACCCTTCTCTGGTCTCTCTCCAGTATGTCCATGTCTCTCTTGTACTGGGGAGCCCAGAACTGGACACAGGACTCCAGGTGTGGCCTCACCAGTGCTGAGTAGAGGGGAAGGATCACCTCCCTCAACCTGCTGGCAACACTCCTCCTAATGCAGCCCAAGATACTTTTAAAGGCCTTCTCATCTTTTAAAATGCTGTTGTGTGTTTTCTATAAGGTGTTTTTATTTTTTATTGATGGCTTGACTTTGTGCCGGAAGTGAAAACTAGCACAGGCAAGAGCTCAAGTTCTCCCTCTGGAGTCTCAATTTCAAGTAATGCAATGGGTATACCTTTATGTTAGCAGTAGTTAGCTGTGAAAGGAAGGCTTTACTTGTGTTTCTTATGTGTAGTTACTTGTTCAGCTGGGTTCACTGCATGGATGACTATGTTGACGTTCTGTTTTTCTTTTTTAATTATTACTTTAGGTTCATTTTTTAAAAATTTATTGCAGTTCCTTAACTTGTAGGCATAAACCATTTTGCAGCATGTTTATAACATAGAAAGTGTCAGTGAATGAAACCATCGGAATGTTTGATGTTCTTCTTTTCTTCTTTGGGAATTACTACAGGCACAGCTGATTGCACAGTCTATAGGTCAAGCATTTAGCGTGGCCTACCAGGAATTTCTGAGGGCAAATGGAATCAATCCAGAAGACCTAAGCCAGAAGGAATATAGTGACTTGCTCAATACCCAGGACATGTACAATGATGACCTGATTCATTTTTCCAAATCTGAAAACTGCAAAGATGTATGTCTCTGCTTTTTTCCATAACACCATTAAGCTCATGTATCCTGACTTCAGGCCTGTACTGGCAACGATTAGAAAGCTATTAGTGCTTCCAATAAATAACCTCACTGAGGTAATTTCTGTCCTTCCCAGTAGGTTTATCCTGTGGGCAATTCTGTTTTAAAAGCAAGCAGTGAACCCTAAATTTATCAGTAGCTGAATGATTTACTGTCTCTGTGTGTTCTTTTTACCAAACAATTTTCACATTTGGGACATTACATGTCAGTGAAGTGAATATACAGTAGACAGTATAAAGTTTTTGGAGGCACTGAGGTTGATAAGTGTGGTTGACCCCAGATTTTAAAAGGCTATATATTTGCTGCTGGTTTTATTAATAAAGATGAAGTAGTGTAACACTGCACCACACAGGTAATTGTTTCCGAAAACACAGTCACAAGTACTTTAAATCCCTCCCTGACTTAGTTCTGTCCACCAAAGTCCATCATGCCAGGGTTTCTTCTATACCAGCTCCCTCCAGCCATATGAACAGATGAGTTCTATTTGGGGGGGATTTTGAATTAAACAAAATCTCTAGTTTTAATGTTATTTGATGGTTGAAGGCATTTAAACTGTGTTAAACTATATACCCTATTGTGTTTTGCCTTTGAATAAGAAAGGCATTTTGCAAATGAGAAACCTGTGTTTGTTTATATGGAAACATATGTGGGGTGGGAACATCAGTTCCATAGATGAGAAAAAAGCTTTTGTTTGAAACTCTCTTTCTTATGATTCAGGTTTACATTGAAAAGCAAAAGGGAGAAATTCTAGGTGTAGTGATTGTGGAATCTGGCTGGGGATCCATTTTGCCTACAGTTATCATAGCCAACATGATGCATGGAGGACCAGCAGAGAAGTCTGGGAAACTAAATATAGGGGACCAGATCATGTCAATTAATGGGACCAGTTTGGTTGGCTTACCACTCTCAACATGCCAGAGCATTATAAAGGTACAGAGAATATTCCTGGATATTACGTGTTTTAAAACCTTTATTGGAGTAGTGGGAGAGCAAAAAGTATAGAACTATTTGTTGTTTGTTAACTCTGATCTTGTGCATTTTATAGCAGTTTCCTTTTGATGACCTTAAAGTAGAGGGCAAATTCTGTTTTACCTATTTTCTGAGCCCTAAGAAGGGAGCTATGCATTTAGCTGCTTAGACCAGGGCACGGTGCAGGAATTCAAGCCCCAAGGGAATATTTGGATCCAAAAGGAAGATGTCTGTTACTATGTGGAGGCACCTAAATGTCATAGGACAGTCTGAGACATAGGTGCCTAAAACCTGCATTGGTGCAATTTTAGCCATTTAAATGATTCCTGTGATCTAGCTCCTAGAGAACTGAGAGTCATTTTTTTAAAAGCTTGGTTTTTTAAAACATATTTTAACATTTTTCTAAACTTTGAATTTAAAAGAAAAATTAAGCCTATTTATTTTCTGTAGAAACAACTTGAATGCATTGGAAAGTATAATGTTTCTTTGAACTTGGCTAAATGGTGGGATTTTTTAATTGGAAGAACTTTCTTTTAATTGACATGAGAGCATGTAAATGCAAAAAGCAGGCGAGTCACCTGGAAATGAGGAGCCTCTGGGGTAGATGCAACATACAAGAGAATGGGTATTTAAACATCAAAGTTTCAGGAGGGGGAAAGATGCAACCTTTGAGAATGTTGGAAATTCAGCTAAATTGTCTTCTGGGTTACCTATTGAAATAGTCAATCACCACAGAACTGCTGCATATTGTAGCATGTAGACATGCAATGTAATGCTATATAGGACTATAGAAATCCTTCCGTGTCCCTGCTGGGTAGTGGTGTTCTGCAGTAAAAAAAAGTTTGTTTAGTAATTCACAAAATAAGTATGTCTTTGTTGCCCATGGATTCCTTTCTTAATGCTTGAACTAAAATTTTGCTATAAAGATCTGATATTCTGGTTTCTGAAAATGTAAACACCATGCACTGACAAGTAATAGATATTTAAGTCTCTGAGACCAACCATTCTGGATTCAGTGAATTCAAATGATATCTTGTGAATGCAGTATATTAAAACCTTGGTAACAGCACTCTTTTTTTTTCCTGAAGCAGAAAAAACCCTTAAGTATCTCTGTTCCAACTTCAGTGGAACAAAGCTCACCACCCTTCATGTTATCAGCTTTGTCATACTTGTTTTCTATCCCGTATCAGTTTTATTTCTAAAACTGATGTATGGTTTTCTCATACAGATGGACTTTTGCTCTGATGTGTTAAGAATCTTCTGTACTTTCTCAAAATGAAAAGAATCAAAAAGCTAGCTTTGCTGTCTCTTGCCTTTAGAGACCTTTCTACTCCTTTTTCATGGATATATGAGGCTGTTGCCAGAGGAACTGCTAGCCATTTATCTTTCTGTTAAGAAGGTAGTCAATGCATTTGCAGGTCTTTATAGCCAAGCATCTAGAATTGCTTATGTAACATTTTTTGGATAACACAAATGAACCCCAAATGAAACATCAGTCACCCAAGTATATATTTCAATGTTACAGAAATATCCTAAGATTCCAAACTTTTTTAGTATGCTATAAGGACTCCTATGAAAAGATAAGCATTTTATATAGATGAGGGTAATATCTTGCAAGTACTTCACATAAGGTTATTTTAAAATTTGAGATGTAAGCCTTGCTACTAATTGACTATAAATCATTTACAAACTGACAGATCTAGGAAGAAACTTTCCATATGTGATGGTTATTCCCTAATTGTATTATGCTACTTATGTCTTTTTCAGAAGCATCTGGTGCTAACTACTATCAGAAACAGATTCAGGGACTGTGCAACTGTCATGTCCAGGCAGTTAGAAGCATTGACTTTTCATCCCAGCAGAATGTCAGTCTCAAGTCAGTACCAAGTCTAGAGTTAGGCTCAACAAAATCAGCAGCAGTAAACTGCATGTAGACATCAGTATATTACCTTAGCTGCAATAGGAGTTATTTTTCTGAATGAAATCCTAATCTTGTTGAAGTCAGTGGCAGGCAACCCATTGTTTTCAATGGGACCCATATTTCACTTTGTGCATATGAAAGAAATTCAAAAGCAGGCGTTGGAATTGATAAATGTTAACATGATTGAAGTTTGAAGCTACCATACTCTCTACATAGCATCTCTTTCCCATATGGGTTCTGTTTATTGAAGGCTAAATGTGTTTAAATGCAACATTTAAGAGTAATGTGTGTTCAGTTCTATATGTTGTATAGAAAAAAGTAATTAACATTGGAGTTGGATTTATCTACAAGAAACAGCTCTGAACGCTTGAATATGTGTAATGGTCAGACTCTACAATTATCTCCACTTTTATGTTTAGGTTTTCCTTCTTCATTTAGTTCTTCTGGTAGCAAAGATTTAATGGTGAATGTGATAAATCCAGTTTAGAAGGGAGGGGTAATGTAAATGTGAGTATTGCTTATACAGGGACTTGATGTTTGCATTACAGAATTGAATATAACTACACCAGGAAAGCCACTTATTTGTAACTATCTATCTTAGGTGCATATTTTAAATTTAATTTCCCAGCCAGAATGTTTGGCAGTTTTCTGGTCAACTGCATAGACCTGTTTTTATTTCCTTTGCTTCCTTTAGAACAATAATTTGTGTTCTCAAATGAAGAAATTGCCAGCAGGAAGCTAGATTTCTTAAAACAACCACATGAGCTTCTTGACAAGAAGAGGTTTATACTGCATCATTCAATTCACTGAGCATCCTGTTGCTTTTGTCTGGTATTCAGGAATCCTGTTTCATAATGACACATTCAAAGAACTGCTTATTCAGGGATATTCCCATGTTAACATTCTAAGTATTGCTTTTCTTAGTGCTCATGTTAAATTGTTTCACCCCATCTTTGTCAGCATTTTTCATGGTGATGGTTATTTTTTGCAGGGTTTGAAAAACCAAGCCCAAGTTAAACTGAATGTAGTTAGATGTCCTCCGGTAACCACAGTCTTGATCAGGAGACCTGACCTCAGATACCAGTTAGGCTTCAGTGTACAGAATGGGATTGTAAGTAGCTTCCAGACCTTCTGGTGATGCTTTTACATATGTTAAAGTTTACATATGTAATGAATTGTATTTTTTCCCTCACTACAGCAGGGGCTCAGTATACATTTTAAGTCCAAGATATAAAAGCTGAACTGGTCAAAGTTATTCATCTGACTTTTCCCAGTCAAAAGTAGGAAAAGAAATGTTATTTCATAGCTTTAGAATCAGTCAGAGGAGTAAAAAGGCTGTTTTAGGTTAAAGAAACAAAAGTGTATGGAGAAGGCTGCTTTCAGTCTGTATCATTTGTGTCTCTGACCAAACCATTGTATATGGTCTCAAAAGAAAGAGTCTGTCTTGGATTCTCTCTTAATGCAAGGTTTATGCACTTTGAACTTTCTGTAAACTATGGTTCTTCATACACTCTTAAATTTTCAAACCATGAAGTAACAAGTATAATACGGATAGCTTTTGGTGGATGGTTTCTTTTGCTTTTGGAAGAGAATCTGTAGTACTCGATTGCTAATAAATGTTATTTTGAATCAGTGATCTACTACATTTTAGAATTTGTTGCAAACACATGTATTTAAATACTGAATTATCATTTGTGGTCAAAAGCCTCTGTTCCATATCAAAACTGTGATAATTTTGTCCTTTCCCTTACAGATCTGTAGCCTTATGAGAGGAGGTATAGCAGAGCGAGGAGGAGTGCGAGTTGGCCATCGTATCATTGAAATCAATGGGCAGAGTGTTGTAGCAACACCTCATGAGAAAATTGTTCACATTCTCTCAAATGCTGTTGGTGAGGTAGGAGCAAGCAGTGTGCCTAGACAGTATTGCATATTTCATCATCATTGACTCTTTTGGGTTGTTACTGTTCAAACATAAATACTAGAAGCGAGAGTGAGAACCATGTCGTGGTTTAACCCCAGCCGGCAACTAAGTACCATACAGCCGCTCGCTCACTCCCCCCCGGTGGGATGGGGGAGAGAATCAGAAGAGTAAAAGTGAGAAAACTCGTGAGTTGAGATAAAGACAGTTTAATAGGGAAAGCAAAAGCTGCGCACAAGCAAAGCAAAGCAAGGAATTCATTCACTACTTCCCACAGGCAGGCAGGTATTCAGCCATCTCCAGGAAAGCAGGGCTCCATCATGCGTAACGGTTACTTGGGAAGACAAATGCCATCACTCCAAATGTCCCCCCCTTCCTTCTTCTTCCCCCAGCTTTATATGCTGAGCATGATGTCATATGGTATGGAATATCCCTCTGGTCAGTTGGGGTCAGCTGTCCCAGCTGTGTCCCCTCCCAGCTTCTTGTGCACCTGGCAGAGCATGGGAAGCTGAAAAGTCTTTGACTAGTGTAAACATTACTTAGCAACAACTAAAACATCCCTGTATTATCAACACCATTTTCAGCACAAATCCAAAACATAGCCCCATACTAGCTACTATAAAGAAAATTAACTCTATCCCAGCCAAAACCAGCACAAACCACCAAGGTTTTTTCTTATTATTGAAGTGCCCACAACTTCAGATAAAATTGAGATGGTTGGTAGATACTCAACACCTTAGAGAATCTTTTTTCCCCAGACCTTAGTATGGATATGAAAATTCTCAGGCTTTCCTTTTCCCTTCTGTCCTATGTTACCTCAGCTAGTTTCTTCCCTAGTGCTCCCTAGGCTATGGACACTCATTTTTTTTGTAGCATGCCTAATAGGAGTATTGATTAACATGTCTTATTACCTTCTAGATTCATATGAAGACCATGCCAGCTGCTATGTACAGACTGTTGACTGCGCAA